>NC_050096.1:30358312-30674417 GCF_902167145.1 Zea mays
GATAGTGTGTACTACATCTTTGTGTTCATTTGTGCGTGGAGTTTTGACTCCCATTTATTGGAGTGAGGCGCTTGAGCGCCGCAAGGTGGGGCTCCCGAGGGTCGTGCATATGGAGGCAGACCTGCTGCACGGCGTAGGAGATGTCCGGCCTGGTGAAGGTGAGGTACTGAAGGGCACCGGCAAGACTCCTGTAGCCGGTGGGGTCCGCGACTGGGTCACCCGTGGCCTCAGAGAGCTTGGCCTGCGTGTCGACTGGGGTGGAGCAGGGCTTGCAGTCACTCATCTGGGCCCGCTCCAGAATGTCAAGCGTATACTGTCGCTGGTGAAGGAGGAGTCCTGAGGGGCGAGGCTCAGCAGTGACCCCCAGGAAATGGTGAAGCACGCCCAGATCTTTGACCGGAAACTCCCGCTGAAGCGCGTCGACGAAGCGGCGAAGAAGAGACGGACTGGAGGCGGTGAGGACAATGTCATCCACGTAGAGTAGCAAGTAGGCAGTCTCTGCGCCATGATGGTGCACGAACAAAGACGTGTCGGACTTGGCCTCCACGAAGCCCAGTGTCACTAGGAAGGTAGCCAGTCTGGAATGCCACGCCCGGGGGGCCTGCTTGAGGCCGTAGAGGGACCTATTGAGCCGGCAGACCATGTCAGGGCGAGAGGAGTCCACGAACCCCGCAGGCTGACAGCAGTAGACGGTCTCGGTGAGGGCGCCGTGCAGGAAGGCGTTCTTGACGTCGAGCTGGTGAACTGGCCAGGAGCGAGCGAGGGCCAGCGAGAGCACCGTGCGGACGGTGGCCGGCTTCACAACCGGGCTGAAGGTCTCATCGTAGTCGACTCCGGGGCGCTGAGTGAAGCCCCGAAGAACCCAGCGAGCCTTGTACCGGTCTAGGGTACCATCGGCCCGTCGCTTGTGTGTCCAGATCCACTTGCCGGTGACGACGTTGGTGCCGGGCGGACGGGGCACCAGATCCCACGTCTGGTTGGCGACGAGCGCCGCGTACTCCTCCTCCATCGCCTGACGCCAGTGGGGGTCCAGCAGGGCGGTGCGGACGGAGGAGGGTACTGGAGAAACCTGCGAGTCTGCGGTCGTGGCCGCCAAGACACGGGGCGGCGGGGTACCGGCCGCGTGCCGCGTCACCATCGGGTGGACATGCCGCGGGTCGCGATGAAGGAGCGGTGGATGGTACACCGGCGTCGCGACACGGGCCGCGGGTGGCCGCGGCGGAGGTGTAGGTGTCCCTGGCGGGGACTGGGCCACCGGCGGTGACAGCGGCAGGGGCGGCGACGGTGGAGGTGCGAACCCCGGTGGCGGCAGCCGGCGCTGGTAGACCCGCACCGGCTGGGCGAAGCGGGCCGGAGGGGTCGTAACCGACGGCCCCGGAGGCGGTGCAGTCCCACCACCCTCGCTCGGCCCGGGGGCGATCGGAGACGGGGCTCCGCGGAGACGCGACACCACCGAACCCGAGCAAGGTACCGGGCCGGGAGTAGGACCGACAGGTGGTGAGCGAGTACCTGCAGAGAGAGGAAGGAGAGGTGGCTCGACCACCGCGTCAGTCTGAAAGAGAGTGAAGAGGTCAAGGTCAGGGTCGGAGGAGGGTGGTGTGGTGGTGGAGGAGTAGGGAAATACGGACTCATCAAACACCACATGGCGAGAGATGAGGACCCGGCGAGAGCAGAGGTCAAAGCAGCGGTAGCCTTTGTGGTCCGGGGAGTACCCGAGAAACACACAGAGGGTGGAACGGGGTGCTAGTTTGTGAGGAGCAGTGGCAGCGGTGTTCGGGTAGCAAGCACACCCGAAGACACGGAGGTGGTCATAGCGCGGAGGGGTACCGAAGAGTGCCTGGTGAGGAGTGGGGGCCGGGCACGCAGTGGAAGGGAGACGGTTGAGGAGGTAGGTAGAGGTGTGGAGGGCCTCGGCCCAGAAACGAGCCGGAAGGTGCGCCTGGAGAAGAAGAGTGCGGATGGTGTCGTTGGTCGTGCGGATCATGCGCTCAGCCTTGCCGTTCTGGGAGGAGGTATACGGGCAAGACATCCGCAATTGCATCCCGTGGGAGAGAAAGAAGTCGCGGGAGGTGGAGTTATCGAACTCCCGACCATTGTCACACTGAACGGCCTTAATGGTGAGGCCGAACTGAGTGGACACCCAGGCGAAGAAGTGGCGGAGGGCGGGGAAAGTCTCAGACTTGGCACGCAAAGGAAAAGTCCACACATAATGAGAAAAATCATCAAGCACCACAAGATAGTATTTGTAGCCTGACATACTGGTAATAGGTGAAGTCCACAAATCGCAGTGTACAAGATCAAATGCATGAGTAGCATGTGAGGAAGAAGAAGAAAAAGGAAGATGAACATGACGGCCCAACTGGCACGCATGACAAAGATGCTCATCATGGGATCTAGTACATGGGATAGTGGCACTACGAGTAAGCTGCATCAAGGCGTCGCGTCCGGGGTGACCAAGGCGACGATGCCAGGTGGTAGAAGACGTGGCGGCAGCAAAAACAGCAGCTGTGTCAGGTGACGAAGACAAAGAAGATGTGGCGTACGGAAGCCGAAGGGTGTAGAGGGGGCCGGTGCTGTCACATCTGAGGAGGGGGCGTCGAGTTGCCGAGTCCTTCACAGTAAGACCAAAAGAGTCAAACTCGACAGAACAAGAATTATCAGCAGTAAACCGACGAATAGAAAGAAGATTGTGGACCAAAGAAGGAGCGACAAGAACATCGGGAACGCGAAAAGAGCCGGGAGGGCCGGCGGCACCCACAGATGTGACAGGAAGACACGAGCCATTCGCCACCATGATGGACGAGGGGAGAGAGGAAGAAGGAGGGCGAACAGAGGTGAGTATACCAGGGTCGGGGGTGGTGTGGTAGGTAGCACCGGTGTCCGCGATCCACTCGGGACCCATCGGCGGAGTCAGAGTAGGAGTCTGGAAAGCAGCCAGGGCGGCCGCGTCCCAACCAACCAGCCCGGACGGTGGAGAAGCCGGAGGCGTGGGCCACGACGAAACGGCAGGTGTCGAGGTCCAGGGCGACGGAGAGGCGAAAGCGAACCCTGGCTGCGCACCAGCGAACATGGCCGCCGGAGGCCGAGCCTCAGAGCCTGGCCCCTGGAACGGCCACATGGAGATGCGCCCTGACCACGGGTGGTGGAAAGTGGGCCAAGGCGCACTCTGCTGGGGTCCCGGCGTCGATGCGTGGCCACGGACACCACCACCACCACCGCGGCCACCACGGCGGCGACGTCCACCACCGCCCCCGCCTCCGCCACCTCGACCCCCGCCGCCCATGCTCGGCCCGAGAGGGCGAGGGCCAAGGGCAGACTGTGACGGAGTGGGCGGACGGGTCGGGGTGAAAGCCGCCAGTGCTGTCGAAGAGGACGAGGACCCCGGGCCAGAGATCGATGCAGCCTGAGCCCCCAGAGTGATCTCCTCCAGGGCGAGGTCGTCGCGAACCTGGAGGAAGGTAGGAAAGGGGCGCTGGCGCATGAGCAATGACCGGAGGTGGGTGTAGCGATCGCCGAGGCCGCGGAGGACGTTGAGGACTAGGATGCGGTCCTCCACGGGGCAGCCCAGATCGCCAAGGGAGTCCGCCATGGTCTTCATCTGGCGGCAGTACGCACTGACACTGAGGTCCCCCTGGACGAAGGTGCGAAAAGCGGCGTCGAGGCGGAGAGCCCGGGCCTCGGCGTTGCCCATGAACTGGCTCTCGATGGCAAGCCAAACAGCACGAGCGTGAGGAAGGTTCCGGAGGAGGCTGTGGAGGTCGACGGAGATCGTCCCCACGATCCAGGTGAGCACGATGCTGTCGAGGCGCACCCACGCAGCAGTCGGCGCCACACCGATGGGGTCGCAGAGGACGTGGTCATCCAGGGCGTAGCGGCGAAGAGTGAGAAGAAGCAAGTCCCGCCAACGCGTGTAGGATGGCGACTCTGACTCCAGGACGACCGGAACCATCAGGCGAATGTTCTGGACACTCCCAGCCTGTAGGTGGAGCTGAGCCACGAGCGGGTCAGCCGGGTCATGCCAGAGCACCGCGGGGATGGTCCGGGGCCCGGTCCCGACTGTCGGTACGGTCGAGACGCCGTACACGTCGCCCATGGTGTTAGCGGAGGTGGCCCCGCCGTCGTGGGCCGCAGGCGAAGCGAGGTGCTGTTCCGCCGCGGCAATTTGAGCAGCGATAGCATCGGCGGCCGCGCGCTCGCGCTCCCACGCGAGGGCCGCTTCCCGCAAGCGGGCCTGTCGAGCAGCGTGCTCCGCACGAGCAGCGGTGAGGGCGGCGACAGTGTCTTCCTGGTGGGTGAGCGGTGGAGGAGGCGGCGGATCGACAACCATCGACGGGGGGATTGGCGGTGGCGGGTTGGAGTCCTCCAGATCGGCAGTTCCCGCCGGAACCACAGCCGCCACAGCCGCAAGAGCAGAGGCGGCGCCGGCAGCAGTGGGGTCCCCACTGGTGGCGCTAGGCGCAGCCCCCCACGTGGGCCCAAGTGCGGGGGAGACGGGAACCGACCCCCACGCTCCTGCTACCAGGGTGGGCGCGCCAGCAGGGGAGGTAGGGACGGCGGCGGCTGGCAGGGGGTGGGGCACGGCGGCGCGTCGGCCAGGGGATGCAGCGCGCACCCAGGAGGAGAGGGGAGGGAAGGAGGAGTTGGAGAGAGAGGGGCGCTGCTGACCAGCCATGGGCGCGCCGGGAAAGATGAGGCGGCGGCGGAGGCGCCCTGGGCGGCGCGGCCGGTCCTTGCGCGGCTGAGGGCGCGCACGGTGGCGGCGGGGCCGCGGCTGGACGCGGCCAGGCGCGGTGAAGCAGGGGCGCGGCGCCAGGCAGACGGCGGCGGAAGCCCTGGGCGGGAGTCTGGCGGCGGCGGCTGAAACCCTAGGATAGGGTGGCGGCGCCAGAAACCCTAGGGCGAGGGTAGCGGCGGCTGTAGGGAGGGTGGCGGCGCCAGAAACCCTAGGGCTAGGGCAGCGGCGGCTGTAGGGATGGAAACCTGAGTGATACCATATTGGAGTGAATATTCCATAGATTAGGGCTAACCCAACAGGTTAGCTATATAGTGTTTACATGGGCCACATGGGCCAAGCCTTAACAGGCCTAACACTCTAACACCATTAAACTTCCTCCAAAGTTTTGGAGGCTTGTAAAGCTAGCAATAGACACCAAAGAGTGCGGTGATCCTTGCGGGGTCTTAAGTAATCCTTGAGAAGAAGAAGAGCTCGCCGGTCTTGTGTGATCGGTGGAGAGAGGGAAAGGGTTGAAAGAGACCCGTCCTTAGTGGACTCCTCAACGGGGACTAGGCCTTCGAGGGTCGAACCTCGGTAAAACAAATCCTCGTGTCTCTTGTGTTCATTACTTGTGATTTGTTTGTTCTTCCCTCACTCTAAGTTTTCTTGCACTATTCTTTGCTAAACATTATTTGGTGTTGCTTCAAGTTAAATTCTCTTTTAGTGAAGCAACATCGTGCAACAAAGAATTTTGTGTTATTGCTCTTCTTATCTAAGCTTTCTTGCTTTATTCTCATAGATCTTCTAGTTGCATTGATTTATCAATATCACATTATTTGAAAGCAATACTCTTTACAAGCAAAGGACTTAGTTTTTATATTCCGATAATTGTGCATCTTGTTCTAACCACTAATCAAGGGATCTAGTTGGGGGATAAAGTTTTAATTTTTAGGTTTCGCCTATTCACCCCCCCCCTTTAGGCAACTTTCACTTCCAATGTTTTCTAGCTTAGTAGTTAGCTCATTATTGTGTATGCTAAGAATTTCCATTTTCCCTAACAAATTTTCAATACCTTCTTGGGAGCTAGCTAACTTAGCCTTAAGTTTTTCATTCTTTTTAATAAGGCCATCATCGGTAGCTATGGATGTAGCACTAGACTATAATTGCTCAATTTTAGTTGATAGCTCACAATTCAAATTTGCAAATGCTTCAAATTTTTCTAGCAAACCTTTATAATTATTTTGAGAGCTAATCAACTTATTTTTCAAAGTTTTAAATTGAGCTTTTTGTTTAGTCCAGACATACTGAAAAAATTTAACGGCTTCCGCTAGCTCGTCTACGGAGGGCTTTCCCTCACCTTTATCATCACTACTATTTTCATCACTAGATGATGGAATACTCATTTTACCTCTTGCCATAAGGCACTTGCGTGATGACCATAATAAGCGTGATGAAGATCGGTGGCTGCGCGTCCTTGGAGGTTCATCTTCGCTTGAAGAATCGTCCCAAGTTTTGATACTTGTTAGCGTCATGTCTTTGCTTCTCTCCTTTTTAGGTTTGGCCATAGTTGGACAACTGTCCCTGAAGTGGCCCTTCTCCCCACATGCGAAGCATCCTCTCTTTCTTTGCTTTTTTCTATCAATGTTAAAGAGAATATCCTCTACCTGCAGGGGCACACCCATTAGATTAATCTTGTGGATCATCCCCATTACCTTTTCAACGCGTCAGATTGTTTCTTCGTCCTTGGAGGATGATGTTGATGGTTGATTATCTTCTCCTTCATCACTTTCTTCTTCCTCTTCTTCACTTGAGGAACTTGGAGTGGGAGCCTTCTTTTTACCCTTCCTTTCATCACATGCAAAAGCATATGGCCTTGAGGAAGTTGGCTCCTCTCCCCGACACATTTTTTGCGACATCTCAAAGGCTGCGATTTTCCCAATTACGATGGTCGGGGTCATTGTACTCAAGTCCTCCATGTTGTGAAGAATGGTGATGATGCTCCCATATCTTTGTTGTGGTAGCAGGGAGAGAATCTTCCTCACAATGTCCGCATCACCTAGCTGATTAATGTCAATAGAATTGAGCTCATTTATGATTATATTCAAACAAGAATACATATCTCTAACAAGCTCATTATCTTTCATAGCAAAAGAATTATACTCATGTAAGACTAGGCAATGTTTTTGCTCACGGACATTGGATGTGCCGTCATGGAGCTCATGCAATTTTAGCCAAATCTCATTAGCAGTTTTCAATGTAAAAGCTTGATTAAAAATATTCATGCTAAGAGATTCATACAAGCAATTTTATGCTCTAGCAATTAAATGAATTTCTTTTTCCTCACTCGTGGTGGGTTTCTCGAGATTTTTGGGTGGTTTCATCCCATCACGAGTGACTATCCAAACACCTAGATCAACGGCCTCTAGGTAACAAGCCATTCTAGCACTATAATATGGGAAGTAAGTGCCGACGAAGTGTGCTGACCTATGGGTATCCATCTCTTCCTCTAAAAAGCGTCGGCTATTTTAGCGGTGAAGCTAAAGCGTTTTAAATGAGCCAAACCAGGCTCTGATACCAATTGAAAGAAACAGGTAACACCTAAGAGGGGGTGAATTAGGACTTCAAAAACTTTTAATAAACTAGGCCACAAATAAATCTCTAGAGCAAAACCTATGCAATTAATCAAACTAGAATGTGCAAACTAGGTTTTGTCTAAGTGTTTGCTATCTCTATCGCAAAGGCTAAGTTTTAATCTACAACAATACAAGTATAAAGACAAGATTGAAACCTAAATGCTTAATATAAATATGGAAGCTAAAGAGCGAGGTAGAGATGCAAACTCTCATGGATGACGCCGATATTTTTATCGAGGTATCTAGAACAACGCAAGGTCCCGACTAATCCTCGTTGGTGCCCCAACGTGAAGGGAAGACCACGAGAGAGCCAAGCACCTCGGTCGAGTAACTCCGTAGAGAGCTGTGGGCCTTCTCCATGTGCAAGTGGTGCTCTGCTTCTAGCTTTTCTCGGATGCTCCCCGCCGTCTCCACTATCGAGCTTCCGGCCAAAACGTCGCGGGCCTCATTCCCTCCGGTACACAGTGGCATCCGTGACACAAACACGGTTGTCACGGTCTCACAAGACTATCACCCCACTCGGTACAATTACAATGGCTCGCGCAAGAGCCGATAGGTTGTGTGGTTTTTCTAAACACACTCAACTAACTAGGGTTCACCTAGAGCAAGCGCTAAAGCGGTCTAACTAACCTAAGCACTTTACAAAGCACCTACGCTAATCATATTCTATTAAGCACTTGGGTGTATAAGCACTTGGAAATGTCTACTATATGCCTTGGTATGGTGCTTGGGCTCCCACACCTTGGAATGGCCGGTTGGGGTGTATTTATTGCCCCCAACACAAAACTAGCCGTTGGAGAAAAGCTGTGCTCTGTGCGGCACACCGAACAATGCACTGTTCACTGTCTGGTGCGCCTAGCCATTGGTCTGACACTGCAGCCGACCTTTGGCACGCAGGCTTTTTACACTGGACACTCCGGACTTCACATCGGACAGTCTAGTGGTCTTCTCTCCACAGTGCCACCTGGAACTAGCCGTTGGGGCTACTGTTCCTGGTGCACCGGACAGTCCGGTGCCTTCGCACGGACAGTCCATCTAGCAACACTTGCTTTGCTTCTTGGACTTCACTTGATCTTCATAATGTCTTCTTTTGAGTTGTTGCTTTCCTCAACGCCTTGATCTAAGTAACTTTAGCATCCTGTGAACTACAAACACAAACACTAGCAAACACATTAGTCCACAGGTTATGTTGATAATCAAACACCAAAACTTGTTTAGCCAAATGGCCCGGGGTCCATTTTCCTTACATCTGGAAAGTTTGTTCCTTATGTCTAAAAAGCTTTGATCTAAGAACTAGTTCCCACTGGAGTTCTTAGCTGACCACAATACCAACTATCCACAGATATTAATCCCAAAGTAGAGCACATCAAGAGAAGGAAAAGAGGTATTAGTCCATCCAATGTTCTTTATCTGGTCTTCATTGTCATGTCCCTTTGATTTATTATTATTCTAGCAGAAATAATCTATAACGATATTATTCATCCTACTCCATGCAGGTTGTGAATTCTTTTGCCGAGGGGGTTTGCACTCAAAACTAAAACCAAAGAGGACACTCGATGCAAATGAGATCCTTCTAGTTTAAAAAGAAAATAGAAGAGACCTAAAAGATTGATAACAAAAGTTTCCTCTCAAGTTACTGTAACTGAAGGGCCATAAGGTACTGAAAAGACAAAACATGTCCCAATAAAATGCAAAGTAGAGGAACTCGATAAATCCATGGAGAGGTTATAGACAGTAGATCTACTCTCAGTTTCACTCGTTTCTGATAAACGCGCCATGGATGTTACAGACAGTAGATCTACTAGGAAGGTAAACAAGATAGTGATACCTAATAAGATAAATGCACCTCACCACAACCTCCATCTCGGCCACACGCTCAAGCCCATCGTCTGGCACGCGCTCCGTAGCAGCGGGCTGGACGAGTCCGGCACGAGCGATGGCAGGGGCGGGGCTCGGTGGCGAGGTCAGGAGGAGGCAGGGCGTGGCGGACTTGGAACAAGAGAGAAGCATGTGTTGGCACGTGCACAGACTCCTGACCGCGAGAAGCGTAGAGGCCCTGAGGAAGACGACAATGATGAGATGGCTGGGGCCCAGGGAGGTGGCCGCAACCTCCATCTCGGTCGCGCAGTCGGCCCCCTCGCCTGGCGCACACTTGGCATCAGTAGACTCCACGAGTCCGGCACAGGCGATGGCGGGGACCTAGGCCTAGTGGCAAGGTCGAGAGGAGGAGGCAGGGAGTGGCGGATCTGGAACAAGAGAGAGATGCATGTGTTGGCACGTCCATAGACTCCCGCTTGCAGGAAGCGCAAAGGCCCCGAATAACACAGAGATGGCGAGGTTGTTGAGATGCGGCTGCAGCCTTCGTGTGGTCGGCCCCTCACCTGTCGCACGTTCTGAAGCAGCCGTTGGACGAGTCCAACACGGGGGATAGCGGGGACACAGGCTCGGTGGCGAGATTGGGAGGAGACAGGCCACGACAGATCCGGAACAATAGGGAGAGGTGTGCGAGACGGTGTGGGAGACCGTAAAGGGGGGAGGAGCATGGAACCCGAACGTCAATAGGTCGATTGAAGATAAATTTCGGGTCTGGATTGTTCGGTGTCGCACGCACATAGGCCATCGCCCACGAAAATATGGGGGAGGCCTCAATTCTCAGTGTTCAGTGGGGTGTTTGTTTGAGGAATTGATCCATAAAAAATGAGGTGGTGTATTATGGATCTATTCCTCAAATTTGGTGAGATAAACACATTCCTCATATAGTACTAACTAACTATGAGGAATGAGGTGATGATGGATCAAGTCATTCCATTCTACAAACCAAAGAAAAAAGTGAAGAGTGAGAAGATAATGGACTAGCTCATTCCTCAAACCAAACACTCTATAGAAGTTTTTTTATCTATCTCTACAATTATAAAACACTAGTTTACATTGTCACTATGTGTCAACACTTTTAAAAACATGCCTCATTTACAAACTTAGATTTTAGCGTTGGTGCTAGCGCAGAGACGATGAATGCTGGCCGCCGGTGTATGCGGGATGGGGGCATAGAGTGCGTCATGCGGCTCATGTAGTGGCTTTATATACATACAATATATATATACTAGGTGAATGTCCGTGCGTTGCAACGGAAACATATAATAACACGATAACTTATGTATAAATGTGTGTTATAGCGTTATGAGAAAAGGTTTTGTAATCCATTTGTGATCTTAGCCATACATAAATTTTGTTATTTTAATCAATTGAAAGATTCATTACTTGAACGCATAAGGAACTGATAGAGATCAAATTTGTTGCAACGATTATGCTGAATTGAACCTTAATGTCATCATACCCAGTTAAGATATAGTTAACATCTAGGGGAATCCGATCAACACAATGAACATCTCCACTGTGAGCTTTCTCAACCTGGAAATACGTTCAAGTAATGAATCTTTCAATTGATTAAAATCACCCTTAAGATGTGCCTTAAATCTCTACTAGGTGAGTGCCTGTGCGTTGCAACGGGGACATATAACACCACGATAACTTATATACAAAATGTGTGTTATACTGTTATGAGAAAATGTTTCATAATCTATTTGTGATTCTGGTCATACATAAATTTTGTTGTTTTAATCTAGTTGTTTCACCACTACATTGCAACCATCAGTACCGACTTCGATATATGCCACGATTTTCATGGTCTCATCATTGGTGAGCACGCCCCACGCCTACCAGAAGAAGTTCCCTTGTACATCATCAGTCATCAGGCACGTACCACCATACGTGCTTGCTCAAACAAAAAAGCAATTGTTTGTGTTTGCAAAGAGAATTAAAGACAGACCAGCACAAAAAGCTACCCCGACGGTGGGGAGGATGACGAACTGATCATTGCTGTCGGTCCTCCTCTACGTCACCTCCGTTGCCGAGATGATGCCACAGTCCATGATATAGTAGTCGTCGAACGCGCGCGACATGTCGAGTGCCAATGACTCTTGGTTGGGCTGCCAGACGAAGTGCACCTCGGGTTCATCAGCAAGGTAGTACACCTGACTGTTGCACCACTAGATGCGCTACTCCTCTACATACATCATATTCGAGGACACTCACACAACATCACCAACGACCGTCGTCTGAGCGCACAAGAATTTATGGCCGGTCAGTAGCGACTTACATGGCAGGTTGGGCTTCAGATGGACGATGAGCTAGACGGTGTGATGGCTCCATCGTTGGATGCGGTGCCTAGAACAACCCGAGAGTCGCCGACGTTGGCAACAACCATGAGGTCCCCCTGCTTGACGATGGACAACGCGATGCAGTCGCTCTGGACTGATTCCAAGCGGCGACTGTGTCGGAGCTTGTCATACACAGCGGTTCATGCGGCCACGTAGGACTGCTTCCAGAGGTCGAACTGACAGTCGTTAAGCTTCTTCTCGTTGTCGATCAGCGATGCCAACGTGAGCGCTTCCTACTAGTGGTGTTTGTTTGGGGTTTCCAAGCAAGAAACATGGATTCATCCTTGGCGTTGGTTTATGAAAATGACTCACAAGTCAGATCCATGGAAAAATATTATGGAGAATAAATGCCACACATGCAAAAAAGGAATTTAAGTTGAAAACATTATTCAAACAAAAGAAATTGCATGCAAGGCTCTTCTTTAAATACTACTCATTCCATCTAAAAATATAATTTAAGAATCTCGGTGATACTTATCTACTACAACGCATTGTGCAAGGGTAGTAGGGTAGGCTTGGGGAGAGATGTAGTAGATATTTTTCCTGTCATAGATATAGATATAAATACACATGTGGTGTAGCGGTAGCTACTGCTCACATTTGTTTGAGAGGTCGCGGGTTTGAATCCCTTTGTGGTCATTTGTGTTTTTTAATTTTAGCTAGACGTGGGCTGTACGCGGGAATGAGAATAGAAATGGGCTTTGCGGGGAGGGGGAATGAGAAAGGCAGAATAGAAAATGACAGAATATGGGAATGGGCTATGCGGGGAGGAGGAATGAGAAAGGCAGAATAGGGAATAGGAATAGGAGAGGCAGAATAAGGAATGACAGAACAGGGAATGGTGACAGAACACGGAATGTCAGACTACTCTTATAGCCTTACTGCCTTAATAAGTAGTAGTGATTATCTACTGTACGAGATTAGGACGTCGGCATGGAAACATCCTACTCGTGCCCAGTGAACCATGTGCTTTGCTACCTGCTGCCTGCAACTTGCGCATCATGAGGGGAACACACCATCGCATGGCGTGTTGTAACGCTGCCACCTGTTGAGGTTGTCATCAACAAGCATCTATGCCATGATACGGACAGTTCGGCGCAGTCAATGAACATTACTACTAATGTACTAAAAAACAGAGCCTTGGTTTTATGTAATGAAACATAGCCGATAAATGCGGTCGCCCGAGGCCAGAACGCCGAAAAAGGCCACCGAACACGCTCGGCGTGGGCGCACACTGTCAAACGAAGCAGAAATTGACACGCGGCGGATCTGATTTCAGCTGTACGTACCCTGCATAGGCCCAGACCAGGACAGATTTCTATGTAGCCACTCCACCGCCATGTCCCGCGATGATGAGTGATGGCTGCCCTGCTCGCGCGGGTGCTGAGCCACGCTTTGACAATAGCCCCACTGCACTACCATAGTGCAACAGCAGCAGTGCTGCGACACAGGCTCACAGTGACCCAGACTGATCTGACACCGTGCCAGTGCCGTGCACCCCGTCTCCGCCAGCCAAAATACCACCGCCGTAACCGTTGGGCCCGATTTTTTTTGTATTTTAGCCCCTAAACTGAAGTAAAATCACGTTTAGACCTAAAAAAATTTTAAATGCAGTTTTGGACCCTTAGCTCGGCGCCATAGGCCGTGGCGCCGAGCTAACACAGCTCGGCGCCACAGCCTATGGCGCCGAGCTATGACGTGGCGGCAACGGCTAGTTGCGTCTAGGGCTTACCTGGCTCTGACGTGGCGGCGGCGCGGCCTCGTAGCTCGGCGCCACAGATCTTGGCGCCGAGCTACGAATTCCTATAAAAACGCCCGCGCGGCTGGCCGAGAGCAGCTCATTTCGTCCCATTTCCAAACTTCGTCAAAATTTCCTGGATTCAAAGATTTGAGTTGGTTCACTTCGTAGGCCAAGGTATGATTTCCAACTGATTCGTTTTGTATATTGGGTTGTTAGTTAAATAATTTGTATACACCTATTATATTATCATTTCGAATATTAGTTTGTGTAGACTTATTATAAAGCATAATAGGTACAAGTGATAATTATAATCGTTTATTTCCTGAAAGACATGTACCGAGAGGCGTTGTGGCAGAAGAGAGGTCGTCCTCGGGAGTTATATCCGGACGTATCTAGTAAGGATGCTCCTGTTCCTCCTGAACTCCCCGTGCCTAACTGTGACTGTGGCAGACTGGCTTGGGTACATCAATCACAACATCCAGACACGGCTGCTCGCTGCTACTACCTTTGTGGCACTTTGGACGTACGTAGCTTATGACTTGTCACTTAACTTTGTTCGCATTCATTTTTTTGTAGATATGTAATAGTGCATCTTTCCATTATTTTAGGGACATCAGAAGTGTTTCTTTTTCCAGTGGATCGATGGTCCTGATAAATTTGACCCTCGATATCTTCTTTTCGTTAATTGGTTGAGTGGAAAGACCAGTCATGAGCGTTTTAAGCGTTGGGTACCTCCTCCCCCGAATCCTCCACCAATGACGGATGCGGAGAAGGAGGTAGCAACAGAAAGACGGATGGACTCACCGCCTCGATGCGATTGTGGAGACCGTGCTGTCATCGACGAAGACTATGACAAGCAGTTCTGTTGTCCGAACATTGATTATGTGAGCCCATTGATACGCTAAATGTATGAACTAGTTTTTATTTACAATAAATTACTAATTTTTTCTCCTGCAGCCATACGGCTGGCGTAAGTGTCGTTTCAGAGAGTGGTTGTATGGTCCTTTGTCCCATTGGCCAGAGCCAGAGGTAAAGGAAAAGAGATACATGGGGTGGGCGGCAGAAGAGGTCAAATTTGATCCAGTACTCTGCAAATGCGGTATTGAAGCTAAGTATGGATTAGTTCCTTCGGAGCTTGGTGTTGGATATTTTTGTGGACATATGGTCGATTACGATGAGGTTGGTATTTTTTTTGCACCAGATGTAATGTTATAGCGGTACTTACTATTTTTTTGTAGGAGACGAGGAAATGCAGTTGGGAGAGTTACGACGACAAAGGAGAGGTGATGCGCACAATAGAGTCCAAGAGAATAATGGGACAGAAGATGCGTTGTGGATCTCGGCTCGTTGATTCATACATTAACGATCGCATACGCGACATGCGTAGGGAAGCTAAATCTGCCTTTTATGATAGCCCGAAGCGTGCAGAGTATAGGAGGTTGAAGGCGGCAGATGAGAAGAGAGCACAGGATGCAAGGGAATGGGAAGCGGCTCAAGCCGAGAAACAGATGTTGGATAATCTTGCTGATCGCCTCAAGGGAAGTAAGTGAGATAAATGATATTATAATTATGTTAGTACAATTTATTTATCCTGACTTTGCTAACTTAATTTTCTCATTATATTTGCAGAGATTGGAAGCGGCGTAAACTATTTGGCCGATGAGGCGCATGCGAGATATGTTCAGGATAAAATGGCAACGGTTGAGCTGATGGAGGAGGAGGACGACGACACATCTAGATTGAGTGAGCTTATCGCCCTCGCAGAGGCAGGATTACATGAAGAAGAGGAGGACGACATGTCAAGGTTGAGTGAGCTCATAGCACTAGCTGAGGCAGGATTACGTGCTCAAGAGGAAGAGGATGAGTTTCTGTCACAGGCCGCCGCAGAGGTAGAGGCAGCTTATTACAAGAAGAAGTCTGATGAGGCTGAGGCTGAGGATGAGCTATTCTCCCAAGCTGCAGATGAAGCAGAAGCCAACTATTACAAAAGAACTGGTGACAAGTGTGATGCAGGACAATGCAGCAAGTGGAATGAGGTTGTTGTTGAGGATTGCGCGACGGATGACTCCGAAGATGAGTTACTCATAGATTGTGATTCAGACTGAAGAATTGTAGCCTATTATGTAGTATTTACGTATCAAAAATAATTTAGAACTCTAAAGATGCGTTACTTATTGCTTATTATGTTTTTTACAGTTCACAAAAAAATTTTGCAAGAGTTCTCCTTGTTTTATTAACAACCACAGTTCAAATAATCACATATTATAAGACATATAAGCATTTCAACATATAATACATCACAAAATAACATCGAATATAAAAACATCCACAGAACATAGTTCTTCATATAATGTCCACAAACAAAGTCCAAAATACAAGTTCCCCAACACATAGTCCAAAACACAAAACATAGTTCATATTACAATGTCTCCAGCATAAGTCCAAATCACACAGTCCATATCACAAAAGTATTCATTTCCTCCTAGTCTTACCCTTGCCCTTGGCCCCAAGAGCGTCGGTGCCTGGAGTGTAAGGGTCTCGTGGACGCCTTCTACGTGGTGTCAGCTGTGATGGCTGAGTTGTAGGAGCATCCTGCAACTGAGACGGTCCAATCTCCACCTGACCTGCGGCGCCAGCGCCAGCGCCAGCGTCGTCGTCGTCGTCGTCGTCATCGTCGTCGTCGTCGTCCTAGGCCACGTTCTCAAACGTGTCCCGCGTCGATCGCGACGAGCTGAGTCCTGCTGTAGATGGTCCAACTGCACAAATGGGAGGCTGAATGTCCTGCTGCATACGAGGCACAGGCAGCTGCACGTCAACGCGCGCTAGAGACCGGCATCCACACCGAGCCGCTGCTCGACGAAGACGACGTGATACCCTCTATAATCGAAATGTTAGTTAAAGACATATGTTACAACATACAAATAAACAAGTTTTCTGTTAGACATTGATACTCACTGATAGTAACGATAGCGTAGTAGTATCTGAAGTTCTCTGTGAGATACGCTCGAGTTCAACAACAGATACGAGCATAGAGTTTCCCTATCACAAGTTAAGACATTAGGATGCTCAAAACTAGACATATCCCATTGAATTGAAATCTCTAATTTTAGTAAAGAAATAGTTACCACTCTATCAAGGATTGGAGCAGCCTCAATTTGGGACCCGTGCCGAGCAGCTATGTCGAAAGCTGTGTCTTCGTCGTCTGACGATTCTTGCTCGGCGTAGTCTGCTGCTGTCCACTGTCCCTTCAGCTTGCACCTAGTCACACCAGAATACCAAATCAAATACCTCCGGAAGTTGTAGTTCCGAAGTCATGGTCATAATTGACTTCACCTTCAAGTTTGGCTGACCCTTCAATATCCCCAATATCCTTTTCGCAATCAGGGTAGATGTCAACTGACGATGCTTAGAGCTCAGCTCTGTCTGGGCACAAGTGTGCGGACCTACAATTTTGGTGATCTTAAACTTTCCGGTGTCCTTCTGCCTTCGGGCACATACCCTCCAATTACATTCTGGCACCTCGCACACAACAGTGTAACGACGCTGTGCATACGAATGTCTCACCTTGAACGGCCTCTTCCGGTTCACAGAATATTCCTGTAGCCATCGTCTCAGTGTAGGCAGATCCTTGAAAAGTAAGCCAACCTTAATCTCAATGCTGTCGGCGTTATCCGGAGCCTCTAGCAGTTCATCGTCACGTCCTTCAGCATACGCACGGGTGGAATGACTTAAACTGCTAAATTCATGTACTGCAGGGTCTCGCTCCGGACACAAACGTCTTATGAGTTCAATTTCTTGAACCGAACGGTCATCATCAGAATCTACGGCCCGTGCAGCCTCATATGGCTCCTCCTCATCCTCAATCTGAACATCAACACTATTGGATGCCCTGCATATGTTGTTCATATTATATGACACAGGCACATCAATCTGAACATCAGCATTATCGATATGTGGAGATCCTGCATCGGGTCGGAGCAAGAAAAACCACATTAAAAAGTCTAATCAAACGAAATAATGATGGATACGAACAATGTGTCGAAGACACTTACTAGGATGATCGTCAACTGGATCCTGGGTTAATGGGATCTCTTGGGGGGGGTACCACCGCATTAGAAGCCCCACAAACGCCGGGAATAGGACGAGAAATCCCATACTCGTGCGGACCCGATTGAGCATCGGGCACAACAACGACTTCTTCATGAAGCTCTACCAAAGGAGCTTCAATACGAGATGCATTTGGCATTTGTGGAGATAACCTGACTGGACCTTCGCATTGACTAACAGGTAACTTTTGAACAACCACATCCAAACATGGTGGAACCATCGTCTTCACAATTTTTAAATATATCACCCAATCATCTTCTGAGGTAATGGAGATCAACCGTCGGACAACTGTTCCATATGTAATATGGGACAACAAACCCTGAATTGATATTCTAGGGTCGTTTATGTCGCAACTAATCTCCTCACAAGCTCGAGCCAACAGCTGGTCAAAAGTTGGTCTTTCAACGAACAACATGGTCACGATCTTCATACCATCAAAAGTAACACTCCCATAAGCATCTATCTCCACCCTTCCTCCATGGTATAGTGTTACTAGGCTGTCCATCTATTGCAAAAATGGATTACTAACTCAATAATGGCTACATACTTAAGCCTACTAACTTACTAAGTAATAAATATATATTAACTAATAACTATACAGTAAAAATTAAATGAACAAATCAAACGAAATTACATAATCTATAAATAATGTACGAAAACTATGTATACCTGAGAACGCGTACGAGTCCAGCTAACGGTGGAGAAGGTCAAGTCGGACGAACACCTACGTACAAAAAAACCAATTGTCAGTAAAAAATTTGGCAGCACCTCCCCTGTAAAGTGATGTTTATAGAACCTGCGAATAAACGACAACACGATGGTTACCAACACAGAAAACATGTAATATCAATGCGCTAAACAAAATCCTAACTATATAATCACTAAGAATTTACTAAACACTAAGAATATGCTAAGCAAGAAACTAGCTAACTATTTTAATAAACACTAACAAGAAAATATCTAACTATTTACTAAACAATAAAAAAATACCTAACAATAGCTAACAATTTACTAACTAATACCTAACAATAGCTAACAATTTACTAACTAAGTAAATACCTAACAATACCTAACAATTTACTAACTCTTTTGGATTAAACTTCAATACATGGGACTGCAAATCATGGTCAGGTACCAAATCTGCTCAGACCAGATTTGCATTGAACTCAAAGGAAAGGAGTCAATTAGTTTGAAAGAGACCAACCATCACATACCAGCATAGAATTTCAGCTCTATTAAGAATGCTCTAGTTGACCAGTAATCCAGCATAATGCAATAGAACACCTAATCGAAGTTCGACTTTTGTAACACTAGGATCAAATGCACATTTTTTCATTCCAACTTAACTAGACAGAAATCACCAATCATTTACCTCCGGTCGGGGCGGGAGCTGGAGCGGCGGCCGGTGGCGGGAGCTGGCGCGGCGGCCGGTGGCGCGGCGGCCGGGGCGGTGGCGCGGCGGCCGGGGCGATGGACCGGCGCGCTCGGCGGGCGGACGGGGCGGGCGATGGCGCGCTCGGCGGGCGGGCGGGGCGGGCGATGGCGCGCTCGGCGGGCGGGGCGGGCGGCGCGGTCGATCGGCTATGGCGAAGAAGAACGAAAACGACGGGAGCGAGACTGGAAGGAAGAAGAAACGGCTCGGACGCTTAAGTCCTAGCTCGGCGCCAAGATCTGTGGCGCCGAGCTAGGCGCCACGCGGTCATCCACGTCATCCCTGCCCGCCATGGCCACGTCATAGCTCGGCGCCATAGGCTGTGGCGCCGAGCTGTGTTAGCTCGGCGCCACGGCCTATGGCGCCGAGCTAAGGGTCCAAAACTGCATTTAAATTTTTTTAGGTCTAAACGTGATTTTACTTCAGTTTAGGGGCTAAAATACAAAAAATTCGGCCGTTGGGCGTGGGGGCAGCGGGTTGACTCACCGTCGCCATGGTGGGATGCCCGGCCAAAACTTCAAGTCTTGGCCTTCTGTCGCTTTGCGAACTGTAGTTACACACGCACGTGAGGTGCAAAGCGCCATGCAAAAAGAGGGATTTGAAACGAGACAAGTTCATACTCTCCAAGAGGAACGGATTCGTACAAGAAAAGGAAGAAGAAAAGAATTTGAAATCTTCCTATCTTCATCTATCTCTAATAAAAGCTAATGCTCCTGCTACTTGGCTGAACTCGCCTTCCCTGCATACGCCTACATCGATGGTCATCGTCTTCTCCCCGCTCTTCCCATCCTTGGGCGAAGACACCACTCTGCAGCAATTTCGCCTCGGAGACTGCAAATCATGTTACATCAAATCAGTGACACGATTATTTAGACATGAAACATCGGGGTTGCCTTTGCCTAGTACTATCCAGGTCCAGCTTTTTATAAACAGCATCAGATTTTATAAAAGTTACATCTTGGCATTGCAAACTCTGTTTTTTTTCTTATAAGCTTGCCTCTTACGGAGTGAGTACCTGGCTGCGCACATAGTACTCTAATCCAAGCAACATATTGGTCTACGATACAGTTTTGTTGATTCCATGCTTTAAAAGAGTTTGGTTATATGTACAGCAATGCTAGCCTGTTTGTGCATCGGCCAGTTGTTTGTCCTCTCTAAACGTAAACGACAATGCATCATGCTTGCAGTTTATGGATGCAAGATAAGAAAAAGGAATGATGTGGCACGAAAGATTACCCTTTACCAGAGCCTGGGGTCAGGCTTTTTGAGCACGATGATGTGATCGAGATGCGCGTCCGGGTCGGTTATGTCCCACCGGCACGCGGGTCGTGTCTCATTCGGATGGCGCCACCGCTCGTATCGCGTCACTGTCGTCTCCCCGCCGTGCAAGGCCTCGCGTTGCTCCGACGATAGGTAGTACACCACCGGCTTCTGGCACGGGCTGCGCGCCAGCGGCCTCGTGTTGAAGGCGTACGCCGTGTAGTCAGCGCGGCGGTACCAGTTGAGGAACGTGCGCGCCGACATCTCCATCTCCCGAGGCGACATTATGCCCCTCACCACCAGCACCGTGAACCCCCATGCCACGGACACCGTCCAGCGGTTCGCGCTGTCGTAGCAGATGGACTGCTGCATCAGCCCCGCCGTGTCCAGCTTCACCGGCCCGTCGAACAGCCGCCGCACCGCCGAGGGGCGCGACCTCGCGTCCGGGAACAGCGGCTTCACTACGTCGAGGTGGTGAAGCATCACGATCGGCGCCACCGGGTGGGACGCGAGGAGGCCGAGGAGGTCGCCGTACACGTCGTACTGGTGGAACCCCAGGTGCTTGGTGAGCAGCACGCCCAGCTCCGCCATGCACGCCTGGATCCGGTCGTCGCTACCGTACAGCACCGGGTACCGGCGGAGGCTGCCATCCTACATCCGCACGAGCGCCTCGGCCAGCGGCCGGCTGATGGCGAAGCCGCCACCGCCGTATGCCATCCCGTAGGAAAAGTAGATGTTCTGCAGGTGGCTCTCGGAGAGGGAGCCGATGTAGTAGGGCTGGCGGTGGTCGAACTTGTTGAGCACGGTGAGGAGGTTGTCCGGGAAGAAGACGGTGTCGTCGTCGCCCATGACGAACCAGCGCACGCCAGGGAGGCCGAGGCGGAACGTCTCAAAGATGATGCGAGAGATGCGGATGGCGGAGCGGTTGCCGCGGCGGTGCGTGTAGGGGAAGGCGGACGTGTCAGACGAGATCCTGATGGCCAGGAGCCCCGTGCACGCCGTGGACATGTTGGACTCGCGCACCTCGCGGTCCAGCTACATGTAGCCCCGCATGGCGCCGCGCCGGCGCCACCACACCTTGATGTACTCCTTATGCTTGTCCCATAACCACGACATCGCCGCGATGCCGAAAACTTCGTGCTGCAGCGTTGTCGACGTGGACCCAGCCACGGCGGAAGGGGGCAGCTGCTTCTCTGCCACCGCCGTGAGGTTGGCAGACATCCGGGAGACCGAGACGGCGTCAGGCGCACAGTTGGAGGCAGCCGACGACACCGAGGTGAGGAGGAGGTGCAGCGTGTAGAAGAAGTAGAGGGGCGGTGAGGGGGAGGAGAAGCAGGAGGAGGAAGCGGAGGAAGGAGGCGGTGAGCGTCTCCTTCCCGCCCCTCCCTTCATCATCCCCGTCGCCGTGGCTGCTGCTCCTCACGAGCTCACCCTCACCATGTCGAACGAGCCCCTCGGCGCCGCCGTCCACCGCTTAGTTGGCCGAGCCGTGAGACGCCTGATTTCGCCGGCGGAATCAGAATCAATGGGGTTTCGCGGGGGCAAGAGGCTCACACGGGCTGCGCATTCCCCTCCGCGTGTTACTCCGCGCCGCCACCTGCTGCCCTCTCTCTCCTCAGCTCGGGTTCTCTCCTATCGGCCGGCGATTTGGGTGGGAGAGTGGTGCGGTGGGTGGGTCGGCGAGCGGTTCTATCCAGAGAGTGCTCCGCCCGCGCACGTTGCACGACCGACGCTGCGACTCGTACGCCTCGTCGCACGACCGACGCTGCAGCACGGCTGGATCTTGCGTGGACAGGGAAGGGCGCGTGCGACTGGATGGCATAGGCAATAGAAACAGACGGTCCAGATAAATGGGAGGCAGAACGGCAGAATGATGGGATGCAGACTACTATTGCTTACTTAATAAGTAGTAGAGACTCCCATGAAAGGGGTGTGGGTTTGAGTCCTTGCTCTACACTATTTTTTCGCGTCGTTGGCGTGGGGAGAGTGAAGCCGTGGTAGCAACGGGGATACTTGTGTGCATAAGTTATTGTTTGCTGATGAGCACATTGCAGGCAGGTTGAGAGAATGTTATGTAAAGAAAAAGGAAATCTAGTGTTTCCACTTTGTCTGACTCAACAGTAGCAATAACATGCGAAATGAACGATATGGATGCACTTACATCCAAACAAGCATGTTGCATAACACAAGCGAACAGAGAATATAGGTGATCTATGATTTTCTCGGGCTCTCTTATGAAATCCATTTAGCCATTTGATCTCCTCCTCGGCTTCTGCAATGATGAACTGTTATTAGTGCATGCTTAATGCTGATTAGAGCGGCCATCAAGACAATCCAAGGTTAGGAAGAATGTGATTGGATCTGAAATATTCGATAACTTAGATTGGTCCATTGGATCTGAAATATTCGATAACTTAGATTGGTCCACAACTGGCATAGGTTTGCTGAAAAGAAAACATAATCAATAAAAGTCAGTTCTAACGACATTCAAGCTCACAATACTTATTCAATTGATTGTCTTATAAATTTATTTTAAATGCAAGTTGTCTATACTTTTCTGTTTCGATCATTCTATGCAATGTACGGTGAGTTATATGAACTATGGAACAAAATTCCTCTAATATGTTTTTCATGTGAGAGGTAATTATCTTCAAGCAGTGTAGTGTTCAATGAATGCAACCTTTCAACTTCAAATGCTAAATACCAATAGTTTGACTCCAGACAACATCAATCGTGATATTAATAAACTCATGATTGAATTGAACAACACATTTTTGTTTCCCTCCTAAATCTTAACACATTGTGTAAAGGTAGAAACCATAACACTTGTTGTCTCAGCCACCATTGTCCCATTTCGATAAAAGAGTCTTAGAGAATACTTGGCGTACAAACAGTCCAAACTGGCTACGGTGCCTCTGCAGTGCAATTCTGTTCTAGGTCAGGACATCAAATTATAGTTTCCTACTTTTATCGAATGCGATGTCATCCACCTACACAATTCGCAAGCATTTATCTCAACCCAGCGGCTGGGTAATGAGCATAAACCAACCCCCAATTAACTCCTCTTGACAATTAGCATACTGAGTCCATTCGAGCAAAACAACAGATCAGCAGAAAGCATCAGAACCAATCAAGCGACTGTGTTCAACGCTCACGCAGTGGACAAACGCTCAAGATCCCACCACAAAAATGCAAGGAAAATGAAGGGGGTCCACGCCCCAACACAAAAGAGAAACCGAGAGGCATGCGTTACCTCGCGCTTGGAGGATGGCACAGACTTGAAGCAGTGGAGCGCGACATCCTCGAGCATGAAATAGCGCTTGCGCGAGTACTGCATCCCAAATCGGTTGGATCGGAACAGGTACAACCATCATTCCATCCGCATCGCCTCCTCCCTGCCACCGACCGTGGCATGTGTCGCCACATCAGGCGGCGTGATTGTCGCAATCAGCGCCCCACCTCCATTTCCTCCACGACCGCTACCTCCGCCCTGCCAGCCATTCGCCCGTGCTAGCTCCCCCACCAAAAACCGATCTCTTGGGCCGGGGGGCATGGTATAGCCGAGTGTCTCGGGGGCGGAAGGCGAGATGGAGGGGATTGGGGGGAGGCGGAGTAGAGACTTACTGGGAACCCTAATCTCTGGATCGATGCTTCTCCTGCGCAGCGGATGGCCTCATGGGAGTGGGGCATGGTATGGCCTCGTGGGGGCGGTAGCGAGGATCACGACGCGTCAATGGTGCCCTTCCATCGACGGAGAGCAGAGGGGGCGGTGGGTGGGCAGAGGGATCTTGCGGGCGAGATTTCCGCGGGCGGGGGCGAGGTTGGGGTGGTGGATGTCACGGGCGTGGGCACGGCAGCGGAGATTGCGGGCGAGGGACGCGGCGGGCGAAGTTTTCGGCACGCGGTTTGCGAGGTGGAGGGCGCTGATGGCGGTGGGCGACCAGGGGAGGGGCGTGGAGGCAGAACATGGTGCACAGGGGTGTGGATGCCTACACTACAGGCTTATAGAGTAGTAGAGATATGATCGAGGTAATGGAAGCCTTGGGCTTCAATTAGTAGGGGAAGCCCCAGCCAGGACGCGGATAGGCCACCAACCGCGTGATTGCGTCAGCATTTATGTTGGTATAACCGAATTATAGAATTTGCATATACCATGCAACGAATCTGGGAAGGTAGTTCACCTATGCATGCATCAGCATTTATATCAGGATAAATATATTGAATAATGTGCATAAACCATACAAAAAAATCTGCTGACGTGCAAATCACGTGGGATGACTTTATAAGTTTGTTCAGTGTTTACGACTGCATAAGAACATGAAACGTAACATCATAAACCGTGCAATATCGCGACATTAGACCGTTTATGCTATTGTATATACGTGACAAGTGTGTGCATAGATCTGGGTTGGTTTGAGATTAAGAAAGTAGTGCTGTAAATTCGCGATAATGTGGGACGGTTACCGTGTAAATCGTCGATCTATTTCATAACGACGAATGAGGCCCAAATTACGGCGTGAAAAACACGCGTTCCAATCATGCTAGGGTTCTAGCTCAGGTGGATTTAATCATAAAACGTGAACCGAAATAGCGTAAATGAATACGTAATTTACGTAAATTATAGACCTGTTTCGTAACAGCGAAATTATGGCGTGAAAATTGTGCACTTTAGATCGTGCACGGATTCTAGCTCAGTCAAATTTTAGCATAAAACGTGAACCAAAACAGTGTAAATGGGTACAAATTTTAGCATACATCATCAATCTATTTCATAACGACGAATGTGGCATAAATTACGGCGTGAAAATCGCGCTCTGATCGTGCTCGGGTTCTAGCTCAGGTGGATTTAAGCGTAAAATGTGATCCGAAACAGTGTAAATGAATACGAATTTTAGCGTAAATCAACAATATGTTTTGTAACGATGAATGTGGCACTTGCTTTTTAGTGGAAGCGTAAAATGCAATAAGTGGTATCGTAAAATTTTGTTTGAAAATGTATAAATCACGATGGTCATAGACGACATGATGACGACGGGGATGCCCCTGGGCGCCGCCGACTCCTTGACGTGCTTGAGCAGCTCGTACCCGGTCATTCCAGGCATCCAGTAGTCGGTGATGATCATGCTGATGTCGGGGAGCAGACCCATCGCGAGCAACTCCAGCGCGCGCGTCACGACTCTACGGCGGTCACCCTGTACCTGGAGCCGCACAGGATCCTGGCGATCACGGCACGGTCCACGGAGCTGTCGTCCACCGCTAGCATGTGCTTCTCCAGCTCCGATGTGTCCACGGGCACCACCGCCTTCCTGCTGTCGTTGGCCTTGGGCGCAGGGGACGGCGCCACAGACACTGGAGCGGCGACGGCGGTGGCCATCGCAGAGACGAACGAGACAAACGCCATTACCACCGGGCCTAGGGTGCGCTGTTGCCGTCCGTCCGCTTCGAGAGCGCCATCAACGCTTGTCCGCCCGCCTCAGAGCGTCGCTATCGCTTGTTCCTGGTGGAGCGCCACCGTCGGTCGCCTGCCTCGGGGCGACACCACTGTTGGCCCCTAGGATCACCGCCGCTCGCACGCCCGAGGGAACCGCCACCGCTAAAACCTAATCCTTGGCGGTGTGGGGGTGTTTTTATAGTGGCGGCGTGGGACTGGATAACTGCGAGCGCGTGGTTGGGATCGTGGGCCCGATGCACATAATATGCAGGACGAAATCTACATGATGGCCCATAGACCGACACGTGCATTACTGTTTTGTAAACTGAAACATATAACATCGTAATACCAATATTTGTGTGGAGACTAGTACGGATGCTCAGATTGCGGGAACACAATCTTCTCGTGGGCTCGGATACCCGGATCGTGAGTAGACTATATTTGCATAAAATGATACACACATCAGCATAACTCGTATTATAACTTGGCGTAAGCAGTTAGGTACAAAAAGCCAAAAAGGGTCCGGTGCAGTCTGCGCACCTGGTCGGGGCTTCCTGTAGTTAAACAGAGCCCAGGGCTCTATATATATACACACACAGAGAGAAAGACACACACAATAGGTATATGCACGTGCGTTGCTACGAAATCAATATAATAACACACATTGTTATGCAAAAACATTAATTGTTATTCTGTACTTTTGTTAGCGTCATTAAAGGTGGATGTTTACATATTTTGAAAGATATAGTATGGTGATCGTGCGTTGGTAGAATTTGGATTTCTTTGTGACTGTGACACCAGTAATGCCTACGTGTTTCTACGATTTTTTCTTGCCTATGAGTATGTTGGTAGCTTTCGCTTAGTACTATGTATATAAGGGAGAAGCCGTATGAGATGAAAACCTCATGTACGGTTTTGGAATGGAGATTTTTGAATAGAATAACCCCTAGTAAAAGAGTGAAAGCAACGACCATGTCATGCGCGGTTCTTGGCAGACAGACAAGAAGTGAACGCCAATGCGTCACTGGGGATCTGAAATTCTGCATCTGGTGCATTCCTCGAACTTATACTTGTAGCATGTACAAGTGCACGGTGACAAGTTTTTCGTCAGACGGTACTATGGTGGTCGAACTTGCCGTGAGGCTTTAGCTAGTTGCCAACCTCTGCCCCTAGGTGCATCTCCCTGTCAACGATCAACATTGGCGTAAAAATGTCTGGCACAGGAGAGAGCCGCCCTGCTAGCCACGGAGCTGTGGATCTATCATTGCTGGACATGAAGAATGCTGAATGCCACGAAAATTCCCTTCGTGAGTTGATTTGGATGTAAGGAAGGGCAATGATGATGCTTATGCGTTTATCTGTATCTTCTACCTTACCTGCTAATTTGTTCTAGTCCTCAGTTTATTTCTCTGCATTCAGGAATTCATGATCAGAACCTGTGAAATACCCCGGCCCAACTTTCTACAAGTCTATTACAGCCATATGTGATTTTCCAAACGATGTGAAGTCTGAAGTGCTCCAATCACAGGCGGTAAAATTGCTACCGCTCCAAGCATATGTGCATTATGTGCCACCCCTGCTACTGTGGCCCACGTTTCAAACTTACTATTTGAGTAGTCTTCAGTTGGCAATGGCATCAGAATCTTTGAAATTCCTAGGCCTAACTTTGGATTCTGTCACATACGCTCTTAATTATCATAAGAAGAATCTTAAGAGCTCCAGTCAGATGAAATTCATCATGTGCTAACTTAGGAAGTATGGTGCCAAATAAATCTAGATACTAAGATTCTTACTTCAGGCTAAGCACATGTGGCCATTCTGTTTCCAATAGTGTTATCAAATACATTCCTTACCATGTAACACGTTGAAAACTCAGCTGTTCTAAACCATAAGTTCCCATACATGATAGCAACGACAAATCGATCTGTTTCATGGAAGTCTCAATCAGACCCTTGTTGCACAAAACTTGACTGTCCATGTTTCACGGGTTCTATGCCTGCACTGCTAGCTACAACATAGAGAAGACAGTGAAATCAAAGTTTTTGTTTATAGGATAGTCTTACATAAAATCACAAGATCACATGAATTCAATACAATTTTATTTTATAAGGTAGCCCATGAATTCATCAGTTCAACCTTTTCTTTTGTACAACATCACTAATAAACGGCGTGAAAGTGGCACCTTTTCTAGACCCCGTACATCCATTGCAATAACTTAGCTCCTTCAATTCCTTTCATTCCTTCATCTATAGCTTGATTGACATCCACATTCAGTCTCTTCACTTCATCTAGAAAGGGACCCACTACCGGAATTTGGCTCTTTGCCGAGTGTCATATTCTTTGCCGAGTGTTTTATTTCGGGCACTCGGCAAAGAGCTCTTTGCCGAGTGCCACACAAAAAACCCTCGGTAAAATAAAACACTCGGCGAAGAAGCTCTTTGCCGAGTGTTTTATTTTTGACACTCGGCAAAGAATTTCTTTGCCGAGTGTCTTTTTTTGACACTCGGCAAAGGGCTCTTTGCCGAGTGTCACAAATACAACACTCGGCAAAGAGCTCTTTGCCGAGTGTTTTTTCTCCAACACTAGGCAAAGACAATTTAAAAATCGCATTTTAAAGTAGTAAATTAATTCAAATGAAAAAGTTTTCAACTACAAATTTGTATAACTCATCATGATGTACAATTTATATATTGAACATTTCTTCATATGGCAAAATAAAAATAAATTTGTTCATAAAACCTATATCTCTCTCGTAGTTTATGAAACTACGAGAGAGACGTATAAAATTTGTGCATATTGTTAGAACCATCATCTGAGATAAACAAATTACCAAACAACCAAAATAAACTTTGTAGATCTTGACAAGTTATAGAAGTTTATAGTTGACAACTTTTTCATTTGAAGTCATATTGTCAACGAAAACTACGTCTGAATTTAAAAAATTTAAAATTTGAATTTTGAAAACGACTTTGAAAGGAAAAACCACCAACATGAAAGTTGTAGGTATTGAAGAGTTATGAAACTTTGTAGTTGACAATGTTTTAGTTTGAAATCATCTTGTTATGCAAAACTATGTTTGAATTTTGAAATTTGAATTTTTCAAACTGTCTCGGATGGAAAAACCACCAAAATAAAAGTTGTAGGTCTTGAAATGTAATGAAACTTTGTAGTTGACAATTTTTTGATTTGAAATCATCTTATCATTGAAAATTTCGTGTGAAGTTTTAAAATTTAAAATTCAAATTTTATAAACGGTCTCGGATGTAGAAACTATTAAAATAAAACTTTTAGATCTCAAAAAGTTATGCAACTTTATAGTTGGTCACATTTTCAAATGAACTCATTTAGTGTCTTAAATAATCAAAATACTCTCGATTTGTTATAGTACATGGGGAATGAAAATCGTAATATAAATATAATTGGTGTAGTAGTGTAGTGGTATAGGAGGGTATGCGCGAGAGAGAGGTTGCGAGTTCGAATCTCACCATTTACAAAACATATAAGTTTGATTCAAAATAATAGTGAAAAATGATAGGGCAACGGGTAAGGTAATAGGTTAGGGTTGGAGAGTTGTTCCTAGAATTTAAAAAATATTTTGCTGTTTTTTTTAAAAATTTTCGATTCTTAATTTGCCGAGTGTTTTTCTTTGCCGAGTGCTTTTTGACACTCGGCAAAGTCTTTGCCGAGTGTCCGAAAAAAAGCACTCGGCAAAGAACCCTTTGCCGATGAAATCTTTGCCGAGTGTTCTTTGCCGAGTGTTACACTCGGCAAAGCCTTTGCCGAGTGTAAAATAGCCTTTGCCGAGTGTCTTAGACACTCGGCAAAGAACGCGATTCCGGTAGTGACCTACATATTTGTCCATACCACATATAAGAGAATTTTCAATAAGCTGGTGCTATAGAAAAAAGCAGAAAGATGAAATGTCTCAAAATTGTTTAGGTTTATAAAAGTTATTATGCACCTGTTCTAGTTTAGAATTGAGCATATCTGATTAGTGAAATGTAGATCCAAAATAGTCAAAGATTTACCTTCGATGAAGTAGGTCGAGCACGGGTAACCGCGTGAGGCCACGACAATGGTGCGGGCAGAGACCCTGCCTCGACACTGCCAAGGAGCCTAAGAACCCGCCACCGTGGCCAATAAGAGCGAGAATCCCCAGGGAGACCAATAACACAAAGGATCAGTTTGGCAGCTAACTTTCCTGTCGGGACCCCGGGCATTTTCCTGCAGCAGCAGCCCACGTAAGAAATTTACACGATTATTTCTTTGATTCATTTGGGAGCGCACATCACGGGAACACAGCACAACCCTAAACTCAAATTACCTCAGTAAAAACGCCCGACCTACGGATATCGGATAGCCTTCCTCGTGCGACCGTCCCTGTCGTGTCGCGTGCCAGAGGCCTCCATAGCTGTGCCTGCAGCAACATCACATGTTTCTTTGTTCGTCTGGTTCTCTTGTCGTGTAGCAGCAACATCATCACGTTGAGGCAACAGCAGCATGAATGAGCATCTACGTTTATCTGTTTCTTTCTCCACGAACAACGTGTCAGCCTCCCAAATGGCCATAGGAAACTCAACAGAGAGGTCTTTTCACAAAGGAAAACGAACTGACGTGGAAATCACCCGGCTAGGTTAATTTCCATGGGTTAATTAGCAAGTGGCTACCAAACTATCCCAAAAGGAGACATATTCACATTTGGTTCCTTTCTTACTATGTCCAGTGTTAGTTGCCTTGATAACTTATTCCTTTCCATGCTTTCCACGTGGAGATTAGAGAAGAGCATGCTTTCTGTGGCTGACATCGGCAGCATGCCGACGAACACTTCGGTGCCCCTCATCGTTCAGCGATCTACGCGTAGCCACACAGCACACAAAACAGGTCACTGGCATAAAATTCTCTCCACAATCCATAAAAAACAAAACAGCGTCTCTCGATAAACACTGACCTTCATCATCGTACCCATCCCCCGCGGCGACACATTTTTTTCTTGAAACAGAATATACTAACATTTAGACAACAAACCATACTTGGTATTTGCAATAGCCAAAAGGGGAAATAGACAACATGCCTATGACACAAAGCTAGACTTTTAATTAAACGAGGATATATATGGTGATTTATGCAAACAAAAATCATGGTTGTGTGAACGGAACAAAAAACAAACAATTAAATAGAATGCAATGTGAATTAGAATTCCTACAGAGTATGAGCTAAAGTTGCTTGCCAGTGAAACATGATTCATTCAAGTAATGATAGAGCATAACAAAAGAAGTAATTATAGACCTCATACAATCCAGGTTTCACAGGAACCCTAACCTGATCTTCCCCAACCTTATAAAGATTTGGAGAAACATCACTTTCAACCAAAGGATCCTCTCTCCACCAGTACGCAAGCAACTCTTCCTCCCTCTACAAACAGTAACCATTAACATGGAGTTCAAGAAAGCTAGTAAGAATGGATACATTTCTCATTATACTTTATAAGATATGTTAGAAGCAAGCTTAAAATAACAAATGTGCAAACATAGACTATTGTATATAAACACACAAAAAATTAGACAAAAATGATAACATCACAGATCAATTACCCGACGATGTTATTAGTTTTCAGGTAGATTGTATTTTCAATCGCTATAGAATTATTAGAAATGTGTAAATTTCTAACTAAACATTTAGGCATCCAAATATATGCTGAGATCGCAACCTCCAAGAAAGACGCCTCCATGCCATATAGTCCCTCTCGCTGAACTGGAAATAGTTTAATTTCTTGACTATCTTTGTTCATGGTACTGAAAAAGAGATCAGACAATCAGATCATACCAAGATTCTCACGAATATATCACTCGACAACGCTCTTCCTGTACAACCAGATTAATAGGTACATCATACTAAACTCATTTTTCTAATGCAAACTGTAGGCTGAATTATCGCGTGTAAGCATTGATGGTGTGGCCGGTGAAGACAATGACATGGCTCACAACATAGAGTTGATTCATTCTCTATCAAGGAAAAAAACTTAAACGAAAAAAATCTAAGCCATTTTCTGCCAGAAAAAAACTTGAGGAAAAATAACTAAATTCATTATCGGTGGGCAAAAAAACTTAGTGGAAAATATCCGAATCTAAAATCCCATGCAATCTGAAAGCTGCTAGTCACAAACAATGTACTAAAACAAAAGGAATCAGAAAGTACCGGGGCATGAATTCACTGTTGATAATTGGACGGAGATCGCTCCTTAGTGTTGGATTTATGGGCTATGCCCAATTGAGAAATTCAATTAAATCCTAAAAAAATCTCAAAAGCCCATGTATGGGTATGGCTAGGGAATGGTGGAACAATTAATGTCGTATTGTTAGTCCAAGTGGAGTGGAACTAGTTTAAATATGGAGGCCACACTCACTCACCAAGTCATGGATGAGTGGTGAGAGTGTGGAGAACCACACGCGCGTGCTCGCTCGCCTGGCCTGGCCTGGCTAGGGCGCGAGCGCACGACATGCGCATGAATTGTCCGCCGAAATCTGGCCCCTCGCCTTGCGGGGGCGTATCTTCATTTTTACCGTTTTATTTTTTGGTTGCTTGGCTGTTAAGTTTAGAATCCTAACCGATCACTATAAGGATCTGAACGGAACACGAGTCTTCCGCGTGCAGATCGAATCGCGGATAGTTATCGGTTCGCGGACTCGGCCCTGTATAAGGCGTCTGGCAGCCAGCGTCAAACCCATCTCTCTCCAAGTTTTTGCCTCTGCTCACAACTGCGTCGGTATCGTAGTTCTCTTCATCCCGACCGCCGATGTGTATCTGCGATCGGGAGAGCAGGTCTCTGGAACCCTTCGCATTCGAGATCCTGCACCGGGAGAAGACGAATAAGGTTTTTGGGAAGCGTTCTAACGCGACTGCTCGCGATCTTGTTGTCGACCCTGCTGATTTGACTTCATCGACCCTACTGCTTCGACTTCATCGGCCCGCTGCTTCGACGTCGTCTACCCTGCTGGTTTTGGCCCGCGTCGTCTAACAGTATGTCTAATCAGCATGCATCATATGATTTGACAGTCATGATTTATATTCAGAATTTAATTGGAAAATGTCTAATAATTCAACACTTAGCAGGTCTACTGAAAGTTAATAGCGAGTTCAAGTCTCTATTCAGATTAATAAATAAATATAGGCAATAAACCAATGTCATGATATCCAAATCCAAATTGTTCCCAAAAGGCTATGGATCTACATGATATCAACAACATGATTCAGTTGATGATTTTTTCAAGGCAAAACAAGAGAACCAACCGCAACTGAACCGAACAACGAGTATGCAGGAACAGGAGACGCGCGCGTGGACGGGTATAGGATTGGCACCTGGTGGCCGAAGCAGATGTCGACGATGCGCTTGCCGGCGGCGTGGAGGAGGCGGATAAGGTCGACGAGGCCGAGGATCCAGGGCTCGTCGTCGTGTGTGCCGGTGCAGCTCCCGAAGATGATGAACCTGTCGAAGTCGGCTGCCTCGACGTCGGTGGGGAGCTCCTCGCGGGCGTCGTTGTAGACGCACCAGCTATCACCATCCTCCTCCAGTAGCGCTCGGAACATGGCAAAGAAGTTGTCACCGATGCACGTAGAACGCTGCCATCACCTCGTCCCCATGCACGACAACGTTGGCCTGCTGCAGGACCTCCATGTCATGTCGCACGTCCTCCATGGCTAGGATCTCTAGTGGGGTGGGGGCGTCGGACACCGTAAGGTATGGTGTTTAGGGAGGTGAATGAGGCAACTGTGTTGGGGAGAGCGGCGACGTTGGGGAGAGGGTGGGGGGGGGACAGGGATGGATCATGCGGATCAGGTGTGGGGAGGCGCTGGTCCATGGGGCTCTGAGGCATACGACAGATGAGGTGGGGGTTAGTTCACGTATCACGGATAAGGATGGCGGTGATGCGCGCGGGGCGAGAGTTCGGAAAAGATTGCGCGTTCGTCAGAAGCTGCTAATTACGGCTCGGACACTTGGACCTCAACAAAGGAGGTAAATCTGTTGATCAAAATGCAAACCAGTCAATGATAGGTTTTTTACTTTATCTTTGTGCTAGTAGGCCTGATATTATGCTAAGTGTATGCATGTGTGCTAGATTTCAATCCGGTCCCAAGGAATGTCACCTTGTGACCGTTAAGCGAATTCTTAGATATTTGGTTTCTACGCCTTGCTTCAAGATCTAGTATCCAAAGGGGTCTACCTTTGACTTAATCAGATATTCAGATTCCAACTATGCCGGTTGGTGGCAAAAGTGATCCAAATATGCCAAATCTTATGTGAGATGAATTGGTCTTCAATTTGCACTCTTTAGCTTATCTTTGAAAATGTTGTTGCATTTTGAGTTGCTTTCAATGTGTTGGCATAAATCACTAAAAAGGGGAAGATTGAAAGAGAAATTTGTCCTTTGGCCATCTCTATAAATGTTTTGGTGATTAGATGCCCAACACATATTGTTTTGGTTGATATGAGCTAAGTGTCAAAAGAAATGCAAATCAAGAATCAAGGTATGACTCTAGCCTTAGTGAATTGTTTTTATTACTAACATATTCCTCTAAGTGCTAGGAAACTTGTCAAATCAAATGAAATTGGATTGGAGAAGTTTGGCTTTGCCCAGCCAAACTTGCATAAGCCTGCAGTTGCACTAGACTGTCTGGGGCCTAGGCTAGCGTGCTCGACGAACTCGCTGCTCTCGGGAAAATTTGGGGGAGTCGCGGCTATATGAAAGGGAAATGTGCCCTTGGGCCATTCCTATAATTGTTTTGGTGATTAAATGTCCAACACAAATGTTTTGAACTCTTATGTGCTAAACGAGCAAGAAGTGCAAATCAAAGACAAGGTATGTTTCTAGACTTAGTGAATTGTTTTTAGTATTAACGTGTTTGTCTAAGTGCTAGAAACAGTGCCAAGAAAAAGAGATTGCAATTGAAGGATAATTGGCTATGTACACGAAACTCTAGCTCGGCCTGGCACACCGGACTGTCCGGTGCCCCAGGCTGGCCGACGTTGAACCGACTGCTCTCAGAAATCGATGGAGGTGTACGGCTATAATTCACCGGACTGTCCAGTGAGTCATTCGCGATGAACTCGTAGCTCTCGGGAAACGGAAAAGGCGATGTGGCTATAATTCACCAGACTGTCCGGTGAGCCAACGGCGCCAGTGGCCAACGGTCGTTCGCGCGATCAGCGTGCGACACGTGGCTCGCTCCAACGACCGGCTGGGTGCACTAGACTATCCGATGTGCATCGGACAGTGCCCGGTGCGCTAACTAGTCGCGAGGAGCAATGGTCGGCTGCACCCGATATGGAAGGAGATCGCGCACCGGACATGAACAGTGGCTGTCCGGTGCACCACTCGATAGAAGGCAAGAATGGCCTTCCAAATTGATCTCCAATGGCTCCTAGCTGACTTGGGGCTATAAAAGGGACCCCTAGGTGCATGGAGCACAACACCAAGCTTGCAAGAAACATTCTAAGACTCCTAGACTCTGCCTCCACGCATTTGATCGATTGTGTTAGTGATTTGAGCTTCGTTTGAGTTGCGTACTCCCTGTGCTATGTTTTGAGCTCAAGTCTTGGCTTGTGTGTGTGTGTGCTGCGGATTTGAGTCTTGTGTGTGTCGCTCTCCCTCTCTTACTACTGTGATTCTCTTGTGACAAACTTGTAAGGGCGAGAGGCTCCAATCTGTGGAGATTCCTCGCAAATGGGAGAAAGACTATAAGAAAGAAAGTTGTGGTATTCAAGTTGATCATTGGATCGCTTGAAAGGGGTTGAGTGCAACCCTCTGAAAGGGAAATGTGCCTTTGGGAAATTTCAATAATGTTTTGGTGATTAAGTGCCCAACACGTTTAATTAAGTTCTCATGTGCCAAGTAAAGAGAAAAGTGCAAATCAAAGAGAAAGGTACGTTTCTAGACTTAGTACATTATTTTGAGTACTAATGTGTTTTGTCTAAGTGCTAGAAACAGTGAGAAAAGAATTGGAAAAAGAGGTGGTTGTGTGCAGCCAACTTCAGCTCGGCTTGGCACACCGGACTGTCCGGTGGTGCACCGGACATTGTCCGATGCGCCAAGCTGGTCCGCGTGAAAAGGCCGCTCTCGAGACTCGACAGCGGCGTACGACTATAATTCACTGAACTATCCGGTGGTGCACCGGACTGTCCGGTGAGTCGTCCGTGGCGAACTCGTCACTCTTGGGAAGAGGATCAGCGGCGTACGGCTAAAATTCACCGGACTGTCCGGTGGTGCACCAGACTGTCCGGTGAGCCAATGGTCGTCTGCGCCAACGGTCGGCCACGCAATCTTCGCGTGACACGTGGTCACGCCAACGGTCGGTTGGGCACACCGAACTGTCCGGTGCACCACCCGACAGAAGGCAAGTTTGGCCTTCCAAGTTGGCCTCCAATGGCTCCTAGCTGCCTTAGGGTTATAAAAGGGACCCCTAGGCACATGGAGGAGTCACCCAAGCATTCACTAAGTATACTAAGGCATCCAGACTCTGCTCCCGCGCATTGGCTTTGTTGTGTTAGAGATTTGAGCTCTATTCGAGTCAAGGACTCCCTGTGTTTTCATTTGAGCTCAAGTCTTCACTTGTGTGCGTGGGTGTGCTGCGTATTTGAGTCTTGTGTGTGTTGCTTCTCCCAACCTTACTCTGTGCTTTCATTGTGATCTTTGTTGTAAGGGCGAGAGACTCCAATTTGTGGAGATTCCTCGCAAACGGGAACAATCATCTAAAGGAAAAAACCGTGGTATTCAAGTTGATCATCGGATCACTTGAAAGGGGTTGAGTGCAACCTTCGTCCATTGGGACGCCACAAAACGTGGAAGTAGGCAAGTGTTACTTGGCCGAACCACGGGATAAAAATCACGTGTCTTGTGTTGCTCTCTCTGTAATTGTTTGTGTTCACAAGGACTCGCTTCAAGCTACTTAGCCGTTCTAACACTTATAACTAAGTTTTGTGGCTATTAGTGTTTGATTTTTACAGGATCACCTATTCACCCCCCTTTAGGTGCTCTCAATTGGTATCAGAACTGTACTCTTCACGTAAGTGTTGGGAGCTTGTTCTCAAATGCTATGAATTAAGAACAAGACAACATAAAAGTGTTAAATGTCGAACTCCTTCGTCCTTAGAAACAGTATATCCCTTCGGGTATAATGAATCTCAGACGAAGGTTACGAAAGAAAAGTCCTTCGTTAGGTTGGTAAATGGTTAAACAGAGCAACTATATTTAATGTGCAAGTAATAATACCAGCATTATCATCAATATATTTCCATTATTAAATTCATAAAAACGAATTACAAATGTACCTTTAGATTGATGTAAAGTAAAGGTACAAACGTGATGCGAAAAAGCGTATGCCAAGTCAGCGTGAACAGTACGGGAGTACTGTTCACCTATTTATAGGCACGGGACGCAGCCCGTGTAAAATTACATTGATGCCCTTTACATTTATCAATAACTATAGTAATTCTTTGAGGTCCAATTTGGCTTTTCATCTTTAAGTCGGTTCCTCTTTTCTGTTATTGTGCCGAAGCCTTTCTGCACATAGCTTCATGATCGTCTTATCCTTCGTCATGATCGTTTTTCATTCCAGTCAAGCTTCGTCTTAACCATGCTCTTGTATATTCGCGACCTGACTCCGAAGGTGCCTGTTCCGAAGGTGCCTGTTCACATATTACACTTGGAAAATATTGTCAAACTATGTTTTTGAGGACCTTCGGGAGCCGAAGGCCCCCAACAGTAGCCCCTCGCAATGTCAATTTATTGTAAAGATAAATTCATATTGCGACATGGACGAAGGCTTTAAGCCGAAGGTCCGAAAAAACACCTTCCTTTTGCTAGAATAGCAACAGTCATTGACAAGCGGGGCCCTCCAATTTTCGACATACTGGGTGTATAAATACAAGCTCACCACGAGTTTATTTGGCACGCCCTTTTGCCACCTGCTTTCTACTCACCAGCTTTTAGCCTGCGCGCGACAACATTTTCTCGGTCTTAAATTTTTAAGCTTCGGTTTGAAGTCTGTTTTGCCAGCATTCGCGAAGATGTCTGAGGATAAGATAGTTGCTGGTGCTTTGAAGCTAAGCCTTTCTGAGGAAATGCACCTGGGTTTTCTTGAGTTAATGTCGAAGACCAATACGGAAAAGATTGTCAAGGAAACTTTGGAGGGTTTATCTGAAGATACTAGCGACAGTGATAGTTATGATGTGGATAGTGGTGGAGAGGACTCCGAAGATCGCCCGTGGCGGCCTAGTCACTCAAACTTCGGAAAATCAACTATAAAGCAGAGTCACCTTGAAAATATGAGGGGGAGATATTTCTGAGATATATCCATCGTGAGGGCAGATGACGGAGAAAAAACTACGCCGACCCCCGAAGATAATGAAGTCGTGATCTTCCGAAGCTTTTTAAAGGCTGGGCTACGATTCCCTCTAAGCAGGTTTGTGGTAGTTCTGAAAATATATCAAATTTACCTTCATCAACTTACCCCTGAGGCAGTGATAAGATTGGGAATCTTCGTCTGGGCCGTGAGGAGCCAGGGCCTGGAGCCAAGTGCAAAAAGCTTTTGCAATATACACGAGCTAGTATATGAGACGAAACCTTGGGGTAAGGAGCAATATCATAATAATTTTGGTTGCTATAGCTTCGGTGCCCGCTCTGGGTCAAGCTGTCCCGTGCCAACCTTTCGGAAGAGATGGCCCGGGGAATGGATGAAGGAATGGTTCTATGTGAAGAACGATTTGAAGGTTCGGGAAGATATCAAAGATATCATCATGCGCCCTATCTGGCAGCGCTTCGGACTCCGGAAACCAAAGGTAGAAATGGACGAAGCAGATGAAGAATGTCAGAGGGCCTTCGGCGTAGTCTGTTCTTTTATTGGGACCAGGGATTTAATGCAAGAGCACATTGCCTTCAGAGTGTGGCCACTTGCAGATAACTGGGAAATGCCGAAGGAGACCGTTAAAGAAACTGACGAGGGTGGACTAATTAGGCTGAAATATACATTCAAGTACGGAGATAAGTTTGTTGAACCGGATGATGATTGGCTGAAAAGCATTGAGAATGTAAGTGATGAATTGCTTGGGGCATACTCAAAGGCCGAAAACACTGCATTATCAGCGGCTTTCGGAGGCCGAAAGAAGAAGAGACTCAACCGAGTATTTGATGCAATTAGGTTTATCTATCCCGACTACTATTATCCAATGCGAGGTCAAAAGAGAAAAAATACTTCTCCTGCAAAGGACACTGCTTCGGCTGCTCCCGGGGAGCCAGCGCCGAAGAGGAAGAAGGTAAAAGTGTTCACACACCCTCCACGCTGTATTGAGCCGGCCACAGTGCCCGAGTTTATTGGCGAGGCCTCTTCGGCCACCGAAGCCAGAGAACCAACTCCAGCGCTAAAATCCGAAGAAATGGCCGAAGCACCAGCAATAGAAAAAACAGGAGAAGAGAGAACTAAAGAAAGAAAAACACTAGATGCTTTAAGTCCTTCATCAAAAGTTGAGGCAGCTAAAAGCCAGAAGGGGCCAGCAGCGACCCCGAAAAGAAAAAGGATGGTTAATGTGCTGGATGTTTTGGAGACAATTAAATCTTCAAGCACAACTCCAAAGAAAACTGTTGAAGTGTCTACTGAAGCCTTTGTTGCTGAAACTTCGAAGCAACAATTTGAAACTGAAGCTGGGCCTTCGGAATCCACCAAGATACAACCTTTGGAGGTCGAAAAAATGTCAAAGGCAAGTTTAGAAACAGAAAAAGCAAAAATAACAGAGCCGATTCTGACTGAGGAAATTGGCACTGCCACCCCCAAAGCATCTTCCAAAATACATGATTATATTGTGCGACATGCTTCGGGGAAGAAACTATCTGAAGAAGAGATTTTTGAGGCCAATCACTATGCCCGAGAACTGAAGTATCCGAGAGGGCCTGTAGTGTTCAATGGGACAAACGAAGATGATTTCCTGTACTGTCTTCCAGACAATAAAGAATTATCCGTGTGCTGGGAGATGGCTAGAAGCATGGGGTTCCCGAAACTCGAAGCTGGCCTTTGCGCCATGACGAAGGACGATCTTGCGGATAGCCTGGCATACAATAGTCTGAAGGTACAAAAATTGTGAATTTTGAAGTTTATGAATTTTGAATTAGTTTTTTGCTCTTATGTTAACTCATTCATTCTTTTGAATAGGTCTTAATACTCAGCAATGCCTTAAGGGCTCAGAAGAATGCCGAAGATGAGAGCTGCACCATTGCTCTTAACAACCTTCGAACAGAGGTTATCAGGCTAAGAAATGAAGCCTTGGAGAAGGACAAAATTCTGCTTACATTAGTGGAAAAAATGAAGGAAGACGAAGCTAACTCTAAAACTCAAGCCGAAGCTCAGAAGCGTGAAATCGAAGATCTTCGTAAACAACTAGCCCGAGCCAAAGAAGAACGCATTCTTGAAGAAACAAAACGAGAATTAAGCGATCAATGGGCAGATCATTTGGAAGTAAATGTTAAAGAGCTTCGTGCTTCGAAGAAGAGGTGCTACGATAAATCCATAGAATGTGTTAAGAAAATAAAATCCAGTTTCGCCAGCGTTGGCGCGTTCTCTAGTGAAGAAAATTTCACAAGAGGAAATCCAGAAGGCCCGATTGAATGGATTAGTCGCGAAGCTGATGTCTTCGACGAAATCTTGAATAGTCGCGGGGACATTTGTGCTTTTTCGGGCGCCAGGGGAATCGTTACCATTTTAGAGAAGAAAGGGTGCGAGCATGTGAAATCTTTGGCGCAGTCTGAAGCTACTTTATCCTCTGAAGATATCAAAGACCCTTCAGCCGAAGTAAGCCAGGTTGGTGGAAAATTTTTCACTGACATTTGGGACAATGGCGGCCGAAAAATGGCTCAAGAGATCATTCAGAGAAGTGAAAAAGGCATCCATGATGCTAGGGAGGTAGCGAGAGCTGCTGAAAAAAACACAGGGCCCGAAGGGCAACTAGGTATTAATTAGTGATTTTTATTTTGTTGTAATTTTTGATTTTGAACTTTATTCGTAGTTTGTAATAGTAATATAGCCGTGTCCTCTCCTCCCTCAGAACCTGCTGAGGCATCTGCGGACCCTCCCCCGAAGGGAGACGACGAAATTAGACAAATGGCCGAAGCCATCATGGACGAAGTTGTCAATCAGCTGCTAAACGAAGCTGCAGAAGTAGTTCTTAGGGAAGATTAAATGCTATTGTAAAAATACTTGGAACATGACAAGTGTAAAACTTTGTAACTTTGAATGTAATATATAATCTATTTACGGTTCAATTCTTTACGATGCATGAAATTTTTTCATACATACCGCTTTTTGAGCCTTCGGCAAAAAAACACCTTCCCTTCTTTTCATGCTTCGTAAAGAAAATCTTTTATGTGTCACAAGAATTGCCATATTTATTTGATGAATAATCTCCAAACTTCATGAAAACATTCTTTGAGTCCATAAAAAAGTCTTATGTTGCCTCTCAAATGAAGCTACACTTCTTCTCAATTTATCTTGTGCCTTGGCACGATTTTCTCTTTTTCAAAACATTCTTCGAAGATCAATGTTGTGTCCCCTTCCTGTTCTGCATGCGAAATGATGGATGATGCTTATGTTATGCAAAATGATGTAATGATGTTATGTTATGCAAAATGACATTTATGCTGAAAATACACATATCCCTGCCATAGAGCACACAATCTTTTTATCTCAGCGTTGACTTTTTGCTGTAAGCCTCCCTTAGGAGCTTCTTCGCTTTTTACTTTCAGCGGAATCATCGTTTATTTTTCGCTGTATGCCTCCCTTAGGAGCTTCTTCGCCTTTTACTTTCAGCGAAATCAGCGTTTATTTTTCGCTGTAAGCCTCCCTTAGGAGCTTCTTCGCCTTTTACTTTCAGCGGAATCAGCGTTTATTTTTTGCTGTAAGCTCTGCATTCCCTTTGGAACGACTTTCGAGCAGAAAACTTACACTGCGCTCCCTTAGGAACGACTTTTTATTACTTCAAAAAAGTTACGGCTCATTCCTTAGAACAAGTTTTCGATAATCCGAAGGTTCTCCGTGCCTCCATAAATTCTTGTGCTTCGGTAACTCAAGCCTTTGGAGGAGATATATTTTCATTATGATAATACGGTAAACTGTTACAAGGATTTGAAAAACAATAAAAAACACTTAAACTCCCAATAATTGTTCTTTACTACGAAGAGAATAAAACTGAACGTGAAAGCATAAAAAACTGCTGCGGGAGTAGGATATTTTGTCAGTAAATATGCTTCGACTCTGGCACAGTGCTATTGACTGTGCGAGCTTCGGATTCTTCTCTGAAGTCCCTCTGGGGGTGAGAGTGTTGGCTCCCTTCTGGCTGCGGAGCTCATTGTATTGGTGGTGGCGGTGGAAGCTGTTGCCAGGAAGCTTGGGGTTGGCTTGCCGAAGCAACAGAGGCTGCAGGGTGATTGCCTACATATTCTGGAATGTAAGGCGAATGATACGAAGCAGTATGCATAACCTGCTTCAGCTGGCTCTGTTGTGCTGCAGCCTCTGCTAGCTCCTTTTGCTTTTGAATGGTAACATGACACATTCTGGTGGTATGGCCCTTGCCTTCACCGCAGAATAAGCAGTAAATTTTTCTTGGTTGATCTCCAAATCTTCCCCCGAAGCCCCTGGCGCCTCTGCCTCTTGGCGCTGGCGGCCGAAAAGAGCTTTGCTGTTGCCCCAAAGCTTGCTGTTGCCCCGAAGCTTGCGAGGAATACTGTGACCTTTGCTGCTGACTCCCTTTGTCATCATTTTGAGTAGAATTGTGAATTGACCTGACATGCCTCGGATAAAACCTTCCTCCGAAGCCCCTGGTCATTTCAGAAAACCTGAGAGCTTCCTCCCTTCTTTGGCGAAAATCATTGTCAGCTCGAATATACTCGTCCATCTTCTGGAGCAGCTTCTCCAAAGTTTGAGGAGGTTTCCTGGCAAAGTACTGAGCTGAAGGTCCTGGCCGAAGCCCCTTAATCATGGCCTCAATGACAATTTCATTGGGCACTGTTGGTGCCTGTGCCCTCAGACGTAGAAACATTCGGACATATGCCTAAAGGTACTCTTCGTGATCCTGGGTGCACTGGAATAAAGCTTGAGCAGTGACTGGCTTCGTCTGAAAACCTTGGAAGCTGGTTATCAACATATCCTTCAGCTTTTGCCATGAGGTGATTGTTCCTGGCCTAAGGGAGGAGTACCAAGTTTGTGCAACGCTCCTGACAACCATGACGAAGGACTTTGCCATGACCGCTGTGTTGCCACCATACGAAGATATAGTTGCCTCATAGCTCATCAAGAATTGCTTCGGGTCTGAATGATCGTCATACATAGGGAGCTGAGGTGGCTTATAAGACTGTGGCCAAGGTGTAGCCTGCAGTTCTGTTGACAGGGGAGAAGTGTCATCAAAAGCAAAATTTCCATGATGGAAATCTTCATACCAGTCATCCTCGTTGTAGAAACCCTCTTGATGAAGCTCTCTGCGCGGGGGCCTTTGATTCTGGTCATCTTGAGTGAGGTGTCGAAGCTCTTCAGAGGCTTCATCTATCTGCTTTTGAAGATCAGCTAGACGAGCCATCTTCTCCTTCTTCCGTTGAACCTGTTGATGGAGCATCTCCATTTTTTGTATTTCTTGGTCCAAGTCGTCTTCCGGAGGCGTTGGACTGATGGCCTTCCTCTTCTGGCTTCGGGCCTCCCTAAGAGAGATGACATCCTGATTGGGGTCCAGCGGCTGCAGAGTGGCAGCCCCTGTCGTTGAAGCTTTTTTCGGTGGCATGACGAAGGTGACGCTTGCCGAAGGTTTTCAAAACCCAAAAAGTGGAAGTGAGTTCACCGGAGGTGGGCGCCAATGTTGGGAGCTTGTTCTCAAATGCTATGAATTAAGAACAAGACAACATAAAAGTGTTAAATGTCGAACTCCTTTGTCCTTAGAAACAGTATATCCCTTCGGGTATAATGAATCTCAGACGAAGGTTACGAAAGAAAAGTCCTTCGTTAGGTTGGTAAATGGTTAAACAGAGCAACTATATATAATGTGCAAGTAATAATACCAGCATTATCATCGATATATTTCCATTATTAAATTCATAAAAACGAATTACAAATGTACCTTCAGATTGATGTAAAGTAAAGGTACAAACGTGATGCGAAAAAGCGTATGCCAAGTCAGCGTGAACAGTACGGGAGTACTGTTCACCTATTTATAGGCACGGGACGCAGCCCGTGTAAAATTACATTGATGCCCTTTACATTTATCAATAACTATAGTAATTCTTTGAGGTCCAATTTGGCTTTTCATCTTTAAGTCGGTTCCTCTTTTCTGTTATTGTGCCGAAGCCTTTCTGCACATAGCTTCGTGATCGTCTTATCCTTCGTCATGATCATTTTTCATTCCAGTCAAGCTTCGTCTTAACCATGCTCTTGTATATTCGCGACCTGACTCCGAAGGTGCCTGTTTCGAAGGTGCCTGTTCACATATTACACTTGGAAAATATTGTCAAACTATGTTTTTGAGGACCTTCGGGAGCCGAAGGCCCCCAACAGTAAGGGACTAATTGCCCGAAGAGATGGATCCTAAGGGAAAGGGGATGGTGGTCAACGACAAAGAGAAGGACTCCATCTTCAACGAGCCAAGAGATGACAAGCCCACTGACTCAGGCTCGAGTCACAAGAAGAAGGACAGGAAGAAGAAGAGGCGCATCAAGAAGATCATCTACTACGACAGTGATGCCTCCTCTTCTTCACCAAGAGATGACGACGACGACAACGACTCGTCGCCGAAAAAGAAAATGGTTAATCAAAATTATTCTTTTGATTACTCTTGCATTCCCTACAACTCAAATGCTCATTTGCTTTCTATTCCTCTTGGAAAACCCCCACACTTTGATGGAGAGGATTACTCATTTTGGAGCCATAAAATGCGTAGTCATCTGTTTTCTCTCCATCCTAGTATCTGGGAAATTGTGGAAAATGGGATGCATTTTGATAGTACAGATAATCTTATATTCATTAATGAACAAATTCATAAGAATGCCCAAGCTACTACTGTCTTGTTAGCTTCGCTTTGCAGGAACGAATACAATAAAGTAAGTGGCTTGGACAACACCAAGCAAATCTGGGACACCCTCAAGATCTCACATGAGGGAAATGATGCTACAATGATCACCAAAATGGAACTGGTGGAAGGCGAGCTCTGGAGATTTGCCATGATCAGGGGAGAAGAGCCAACACAAACCTACAACAGGCTCAAGACCCTGGTCAACAAGATTAGAAGCTATGGAAGCACAAGATGGACAGACCGCGACGTCGTCCGACTCATGCTCAGGTCCTTTACAGTTATTGACCCCCATCTTGTGAATCTTATCCATGAAAACCCCAGGTACACAAAGATGACGCCTGAGGAGATACTCAGAAAATTTGTAAGCGGGCGCATGATGGTTAAGGAGGCAAGGTATGTAGATGACGCCTTAAACGGCCCACTGCCCGTCTACGAGCCACAACCCATTGCGCTCAAGGCAACAAGCAGCAAGGAGGCGCTACCAAGCAAGGTAGCACAATTGGAGGCTGCCGGGCTCAACGAGAATGAAATGGCGCTTATCATCAAGCGCTTCAAGACCGCACTTAAAGGACGCAAGGAGTACCCCAACAAGAACAAAACAAGGGGAAAGCGCTCCTGCTTCAAATGCGGTAAGACTGGTCACTTTATTGCAAATTGTCCCGATAATGAGAGTGACCAGGGACAAGAAAAGAGCGGGAAGGAGAAAAAGAAGAACTATAGGAAGGCTAAGGGCGAGGCGCACTTGGGAAAGGAATGGGACTTGGACTGCTCCTCTTCCGACTCCGACGACGAAGGACTCACTTCCTCGGCCTTCAACAAGTCTTCTCTCTTCCCCAACGAACGCCATACATGTCTTATGGCCAAGGAAAAGAAGGTACATGTTCGAGATACCCCTAAGTACACTACTTCTAGCGATGATGATTCTTCCGATGATGACGTAGATTACTCTAGTTTATTTAAAGGTTTAGATAGAGCTAAAGTAGAGAAAATTAATGAATTAATTGATGCTCTAAATGAAAAAGATAGATTGCTAGAAAGGCAAGAAGATATTTTATATGAGGAACATGACAAATTTGTTAGTGTGCAAAAATCCCTTGCCTTAGAAACTAAGAGAAATGAAATGTTATCTTCTGAATTGTCTATTTGCCATGAATCGGTCTCTAGTTTAAATAGTTTAAATGATGAACTAAATGCTAGGCTAGAGGAAGTCAACAAAACTAGTTCATGTGTAGAGCATGTTGTGATTTGTAATAGATGTAAAAATTTTGATGTTGATGCTTGTGATGAACACCTTGCTTCTATTACTAAATTAAATAATGAGGTGGCAAGTCTGAATGCTCAACTTAAGACTTGCAAGGTTGATTACGACAAACTAAAATTTGCTAGGGATGCCTACACTGTTGGTAGACACCCTTCAATTAAGGATGGACTTGGTTTTCGAAAGGAAACCAAGAACTTAACAAGCCAAAGGACTCCTGTTCTCAACAAGGAGAAAGGGAAGGCCCCTATGGCAAGTAGTCCTCAAAGGAACCATGCTTTTATTATGATAGGAAAATTGCTAGTCGTTCTCATTACAATAAGAGTTATGTTCATGCTGCTTATAATGATTCACATGCTATGTTTGCCTCTAGTTCCACCTTTGTTCATGGTAGAAGTAGGCCTAGGAGAAATCATGTCGTGTCTCATGCGTCTAGGAGAATGTGCAATGGACCTTCTACCATTTATAATGCTTGCAATACTTCTTTTGTACTTTCATGTAAGAATGCAAAAGTAGTTGCTAAAAAGTTGGGATCCAAATGCAAGGGAGACAAGACTTGTATTTGGGTTCCAAAAGTTATTGTGACTAACCTTGTAGGACCCAACAAGAGTTGGGTACCTAAAACCCAATTTTAAATTGCCTTGCAGGTTTATTCATCTGGGGGCTCAAGCTGGATAATCGATAGCAGATGCACGAACCACATGACGGGGGAGAAGAAAATGTTCACCTCCTACGTCAAGAACAAGGATTCCCAGGATTCGATCATCTTTGGAGATGGGAACCAAGGCAAGGTTAAAGGATTGGGAAAGATAGCCATCACATCCGAGCATTCTATATCCAATGTGTTTTTAGTTGAATCGCTCGGGTACAACTTATTGTCTGTGAGTCAATTATGTAACATGGGTTATAATTGTTTATTCACAAATATAGATGTATCTGTCTTTAGAAGGAGTTATGGTTCATTAGCTTTTAAGGGTGTATTAGACGGCAAGCTCTATTTAGTTGACTTTTTGAAAGAGAATGCCGATCTAGATGCATGCTTAATGGCTAAGACTAATGTGGGTTGGCTTTAGCATCGTCGTCTAGCACATGTTGGGATGAAGAACCTTTATAAGCTTCTAAAGGGAGAACATGTGTTAGGAGTAACCGATGTCTGTTTTGAGAAAGACAGACCTTGTGCAGCATGTCAGGCAGGGAAACAAGTGGGAAGCACTCATCACATCAAGAATGTGATGACAACATCAAGACCACTGGAGCTTCTTCACATGGACCTCTTTGGACCCGTTGCATACCTCAGCATCGGGGGAAGTAAGTATGGTCTTGTAATTGTTGATGATTTTTCCCGCTTCACTTAGGTATTCTTTTTGCAGGATAAGTCAGAAAACCAAGGTACCATAAAGTGCTTCTTGAGGAGAGCTCAAAACGAATTTGAGCTAAAGGTGAAGAAGATAAGGAGCGACAATGGGTCCGAGTTTAAGAATCTACAAGTCGAAGAGTTTCTTGAGGAGGAAGGCGTCAAGCACGAGTTCTCCGCTCCCTACACACCACAACAAAATGGTGTGGTAGAGAGGAAGAACAAGACGCTAATCGACATGGCAAGAACGATGCTTGGAGAGTTCAAGACACCCGAGCGGTTTTGGTTGGAAGCTATGAACACAGCCTGCCACGCCATAAACCAGCTCTATCTGCATCGCCTTCTCAAGAAAATCTCCTACGAACTCCTTACCGGTAACAAACCTAATGTCTCTTACTTTCGTGTATTTGGGAGCAAATGCTACATTCTGGTAAAGAAAGGTAGACATTCTAAATTTGCTCCCAAGGCAGTAGAAGGGTTTTTACTAGGGTATGATTCAAATACAAAGGCATATAGGGTCTTCAACAAATCATTAGGATTAGTTGAAGTCTCTAGCGATGTTGTATTTGATGAGACTAATGGCTCTCCAAGAGAGCAAGTTGATCTTGATGACATAGACGAGGATGAAGTTCTGACGGCCGCAATGCGCACGATGGCGATAGGCGATGTACGACCACAGGAACCACATGAAGAAGATCTACCATCTTCCTCAACAATGGTACATCCCCCAACTCAAGACGATGTACAGGTACCTCAAGAAGAAGGGCGGGATCAAGGGGAAGCATAGGAAGATCAAGTGATGGAGGAAGAAGCACCACAGGCCCTTCCAACTCAAGTCCGAGCATCGATCCAAAGGCATCATCCCGTCGATCAAATTTTGGGTGACATCAGCAAGGGAGTAATGACTCGCTCACGTTTAGCTAATTTTTGTGAGCATTACTCGTTTGTCTCGTCTATTGAGCCTTTCAGGGTAGAAGAGGCCTTGCAGGATCCGGACTAGGTGTTGGCCATGCAGGAAGAGCTCAACAACTTCAAACGGAATGAAGTCTAGAGCCTGGTGCCATGTCCAAAGCAAAACGTTGTGGGAACCAAGTGGGTGTTCCGCAATAAGCAAGACGAGCACGGGGTGGTGACAAGAAACAAGGCTCGACTTGTGGCAAAAGGTTATGCCCAAGTCACATGTTTGAATTTCAAGGAGACTTTTGCTCCTGTGGCTAGGTTAGAGTCAATTCGAATTTTATTAGCCTATGCCGCTCACCATTCTTTTAGGCTATACTAAATGGACGTAAAGAGCGCTTTCCTCAACGGGCCAATCAAGGAGGAGGTATACATGGAACAACCCCCTGGCTTTGAGGATGGCAGGTATCCCGACCATGTGTATAAGCTCTCTAAGGCGCTCTATGGACTTAAGCAAGCCCCAAGAGCATGGTATGAATGCCTTAGAGATTTCCTTATTTCTAATACTTTCAAGGTTGGGAAAGCCGATCCCACTCTTTTCACAAAGACATGCAATGGTGATCTTTTTGTGTGCCAAATTTATGTCGATGACATAATATTTGGTTCCACTAACCAAAAGTCTTGTGAGGAGTTTAGCAGGGTGATGATGCAGAAATTCGAGATGTCGATGATGGGCGAGTTGACTTACTTCCTTGGATTCCAAGTGAAGCAACTCAAGGACGGCACCTTCATCTCCCAAACGAAGTACACTCAGGATCTTCTCAAGAGGTTTGGGATGAAGGACACCAAGCCCGCAAAGACACCGATGGGAACTGACGGGCATATTGACCTCAACAAAGGAGGTAAGTTCGTTGATCAAAAGGCATATCGGTCAATGATAGGTTCATTACTTTATCTTTGTGCTAGTAGACCGGACATTATGCTAAGTGTATGCATGTGTGCTAGATATCAATCCGACCCTAAGGAATGTCACCTTGTGGCCGTTAAGCGAATTCTTTGGTATTTAGTTTCTACGCCTTGCTTCGGGATCTGGTATCCAAAGGGGTCTACCTTTGACTTGATTGGATACTCAGACTCTGATTATGCCGGGTGCAAAGTCGATAGGAAGAGTACATCAGGGACGTGCCTATTTCTAGGAAGGTCCCTAGTGTCCTGGAGTTCGAAGAAACAAACATCCGTTGCCTTATCCACCGCTGAGGCCGAGTACATTGCCACAGGAAATTGTTGCACACAACTACTTTGGATGAGGCTAACCCTCCGGGACTTTGGCTACAATTTGAGCGAAGTCCCACTCCTATGTGACAATGAGAGTGCAATATGCTTGGTGGATAATCCTGTTGAACACAGCCACACTAAGCCCATAGATATCCGGCATCACTTCCTGAGAGACCACCAACAAAAGGGAGATATCGAGGTGTACCATATTAGCACCGAGAACCAGCTAGCCGATATCTTCACTAAGCTTTTAGATGAGAAAATGTTTTGCAGGTTGCGTAGTGAGCTAAATGTCTTAGATTCGCGTAACTTGGATTGATCTATAGCATACATGTGTTCTATGCCTTCGATCATGTTAATTTGAGCATTTATATCATTTGTTGTTTATTTATGGTGCTGAAGTTGTACAAGTCACCCCTAGACCTCACAAGTCCGTATGCAAATGATGCACGTGTTTAGGGGGAGTGTGCTACAACTTGATCCCTTTGAGACTAATTTGTTTGGTTGAGTACACTTGATGCAGTCTCGAAGGTACATTAAAAGGGAAAATGAACTTAGACGACGCAAAGACTTCCACTGCACTCCGGTATTAGTGTATTTATTTCCAAGTTCATAATTATGCTCTCATTGCCTTTTTGCTCTTAATTGACATTTTTTGTGAGGCAATGTGGGTTAAAAGGCCAATAATGATCCCGTTTTGGTGCTTAATGCCAAAGGGGGAGAAATTAAGGCCAAAGCAAATGGATCAGCCAACCACTTGTGAATTTTGAAAACCATAGAGTTATAATTTGTGTTTTGTCCAAAATACTCTTATTGCAAAATTTGGTCTCTTATGAGGAAGAATTTTGATTATGGGAAAAAGGGGAGTTTTTGGCACTTGATAAATTTTACTCTTGGAATATCCCTCGATTTGCCCAAACAAGTGTGTTTGACTTAGAGATAGGAAAAAGAATTTGATTTGCAAAAATAAACCAAGTGGTGGCAAAGAATGATCCAAATATGTCAAATCTTAAGTAAAAAGAATTTGGTCTTCAATTGCATTGATGTTGCACTTCTTTTTTTGTTGCTTTTTGATGTGTTGGCATAAATCACCAAAAAGGGGGAGATTGAAAGGGAATGTGCCCTTGGGCCATTCCTATAATTGTTTTGGTGATTAAATGTCCTACACAAATGTTTTTAACTCTTATGTGCTAAACGAGCAAGAAGTGCAAATCAAAGACAAGGTATGTTTCTAGACTTAGTGAATTGTTTTTTAGTATTAACGTGTTTGTCTAAGTGCTAGAAATAGTGCCAAGAAAAGGAGATTGCAATTGAAGGAGAATTGGCTATGTACACCAAACTCTAGCTCGGCCTGGCACACCGGACTGTCCGGTGCCCCAGGCTGGCCGACGTTGAACCGACTGCTCTCGGGAATCGACGGAGGTGTACGACTATAATTCATCAGACTGTCCGGTGGTGCACCGGACTGTCCGGTGAGTCATCCGCGACGAACTCGTCGCTCTCGGGAAACGGAAAAGGTGACATGGCTATAATTCACCGGACTGTCCGGTGGTGCACCGGACTGTCCGGTGAGCCAACGGCGTCAGTGGCCAACGATCGTCCACGCGATCAGCGTGCGACACGTGGCTCGCTCCAACGGTCGGCTGGGTGCACCGGACAGTGTCCGGTGCGCCAACCAGTCGCGAGGAGCAACGGTCGGCTGCGCCCGATATGGAAGGAGATCGCGCACCAAACATGAACAGTGGCTGTCCGGTGGTGCATCGGACTGTCCGGTGCACCACTCGACAGAAGGCAAGAATGGCCTTCCAAATTGATCTCCAACGGCTCCTAGCTGCCTTGAGGCTATAAAAGGGACCCCTAGGCGCATGGAGCACTACACCAAGCTTGCAAGAAATATTCTAAGACTCCCAGACTCTGCCTCCACGCATTTGATCGATTGTGTTAGTGATTTGAGCTCCGTTTGAGTTGCGTACTCCATGTGCTGTGTTTTGAGCTCAAGTCTTGGCTTATGTGCGTGTGTATGCCGTGGATTTGAGTCTTGCATGTGTTGCTCTCTCTCTCTCTCTTACTACTTGATTCTCTTGTGACAAACTTGTAAGGGTGAGAGGCTCCAATCTGTGGAGATTCCTCGCAAACAGGAGAAAGACTACAAGAAAGAAAGCCGTGGTATTCAAGTTGATCATTGGATCGCTTGAAAGGGGTTGAGTGCAACCCTTGTCCACTGGGACGCCACAACGTGGAAGTAGGCAAGTGTTACTTGGCCAAACCACGAGATAAAATCGTGTGTCTCGTGTGTTGCTTCTTGTGATTGCTTTGTTCGCACGAGCTTGTTCCATAGCCACTTGATTTCACTAACTCCTTAACAATCAAGTTTGTGGCTATTTAGTGTTTAATTTTACAGGATCACCTATTCACCCCCCTCTAGGTGTTCTCACTATAATTCACCGGACTATCTAGTGTGCACCGGACTGTCCGGTGTGCAACGGACTATCCGATGTGGCAGCCGCGCCCGCGCCAACGGTCAGCACCGCAATCAGCGGGCGACGCGTGGACTTTGCCAACGATCACCAAGCTGCAGCGGACTGTCTGGTGTGCCAAGGGGGCCATGGCTGCAACGGTTGGCTTCACTAAAAAGGAAGAAAATCACGCACTGTTCACTGTCCGGTGGTGCACCGGACCGTCCGGTGGGCCCACGGACAGAAGGAAATTATGGCCTTCCAAATGAAGCTCCAATGGCTCCTAGCTGCCTTGGGGCTATAAAAGGGACCCCTAGGCGCATGGAACATCACACCAAGTCTCCATTGAACATCCTAAGACGCCTAGACTCCGCAAGCACGCATTCGATTCATTGTGTTTGAGATTTGAGCACTTGTTTGAGCTATGAACCTGTTGCGTTGTGTTTTGTTCTCATTTATTGACTTGTGTGTGTGTCGTTGCTGCGACTCTAGCACTTGCGTATGTTTCTATTCCCTCCCTTATTCTTGTGGTTTCATTGTGATCAATCTTGTAAGGGTGAGAGGCTCCAACTTGTGGAGATTCCTCACAAAGGGAGTACTTGAGAAAAGGAAGAAAACTGTGGTACTCAAGTTTGATCTTTGGATCACTTGAGAGGGATTGAGTGCAATCCTTGACCGAAGGAGGTCACCACAACGTGGAGTAGACATTGGCCGAACCACGGGATAAAATCACTGTGTCACTTGTGCGACTTTCTATTGTGATTGTTTTCTTCCTTAGAGTTCTCACTTAATCACTTGCGCTATTGTTCCTAAGTTCAATACACATTCTAAAGGAACAATCAAGTGAAGAGTTCTCTCCCTTTCTATTCATAACACCTTGGTTTTGACTTCACTAACATTTTATAAACCAAGTTTGTATTGTTTAGTCTTGATTTTTATAGGATCATCTATTCACCCCCTCTAGGTGCTCTCAATTGGTATCAGAATTGTACTCTTCATTCAGGGACTAACCGCCCGAAGAGATGGATCCTAAAGGTAAGGGGATGGTGATCAACGACAAGGAGAAGGAGACCCTCTATGTTGACGAGCCAAAAGGTGACAAGCCCACTGACTCAGGCTTGAGCCACAAGAAAAAGGATGCGAAGAAGAAAAGGCGCATTAAGAAGATGTAGCATCCCAAAAATTCAAATCTTGAAATTTTCTCAAACTTGCTCTAAATTCAAAATGAATTTTAAATTTCATTTCAAAATGTTTGCTTGCGAGTTGATATCAGCAAATAAAATATAGTGGTCTATATTATCTCCAAAATCCTTCTCAAATATCCTGCAAATATTCCCCAGTGATCCCCTCAAATTCTTTCCAGAAGTACCGCCCAAATATTCCACCGATAATCCTCCAAATATTTTCCTCCTAAGAAATACCTTCATAATCATTTTAAAGTCCCTACAAATATTTTCTTCATAATTTTCCTCATGCTCATACGTATATGTACGCCTCCGGTGTCATACGGTGAGCTCTACAAGCTAATCTCACTCATACATAACAAATCCATGCTTATCTCCCACTAATCCTCGCATCCTCCCACTAATCCTCGCCTCCTCCCCCTAATCACCCCCACCTTGGCTATAAATAGAGGGGCAAGGGCCTCCTCTCAAGCCACCCTAAGCCATTTCATGGCAACTCTCCCTCCCCCCCACACACGCCCACTCCACCTCCCACACAAGCACACACTAGCACAAGGATCGTTCGGTCGTTCATCCACCTGTTCTTAGTTTGTTCATTCGTTCGTCCGATCGTTCGATCGTTCGTCCGATCGTTCATGGTTTGTTCGTCTGTTCGTCCGATTGTTCGATCGTTTGTCCGTTCGTTCATCCAAATAATCTTTGTTCAGTCGTTATGCTGCCGAAATTCCGATCGTTCGTTCGTCTGATCCTTCGATCGTTCGTCTGTTCGTTCATAGTTCCTGTTCATCGTTCTTCATTCGTTCATAGTCCCTATTCATCGTTCGTCCGTTCATTCGTCCAAATAATCTTTGTTCAATCGTTATGCTGCCGAAATTCCGATCGTTCGTTCGTCCGTTCGTTCATAGTTCCTATTCATCGTTCTTCGTTCGTTCATAGTTCCTATGCATCGTTCATCGTTTGTTCGTCCGATCATTCGATCGTTCGTCCGTTCGTTCATAGTTCCTATTCATCGTTCTTCGTTCGTTCATAGATACGAACTATTCACCATTACTATTCATCATCATTACTATTCACTGTTACTATTTACCATTGTTACTATTCTTTGTTGCTATTCATCATCGTTACTATTCATCGATGATATCTATTGTTACTATTCCATCGTCACTATTCATCGTTACTATTCATCGATCATCCGATCAACCCACATTTCAACTACTCATCCATCATGCTGTCCAGCTCACCTAAGACCTACCAGACCAATATTCCAGTCATACGAACTCCGGTGACTGTGATTTTTCTTCCAGTAAGAACTTCCCATCTGGTCACCCATCCCAGATTTCTCCAAGTTGAGCACGCTTAACTTTGAGATTCTTTTGAACTAGGATTCCAAACTCAGATTCCAATAATTCTTGTTTCTAAATTCTTATCAGATTATTCCCTATCCAACCATGTCATCCCTTAAGCATGGTTCATATTCCAGAAAACTCCCAAAATACCCTTGTCCCATATTCTGCCTGTTCAGACTAAGTCAGATGATTCATTCGTCACTATTCTCACCAACAGTGAACTCTACAGTACTACACCACATACACCCAACTATAAATAGACCCAGCTACCCTCTCCCTCTCCACACACTCAACACCCTCAGCCAAGGGAAACACCCCACCCACTCAGTTACTCCGCTCCGCCGGCTACACACATAGTGTCGCTTCGCCTCCAATCCACCCTCCTGGTAAGCACCTCCACTCCACCACCAGTAATATCGCAAGACCACATGACACAGATTCTGCTCAAGACTCTACCCATCCATATATCACCATTCTGACCACTATACTAAATATTTGTTGATATACTTGTTGTTTGTATGTTTGCTTGTTCATGTTGCATAGTTATCAGAGCGTTCATGCTGTCTCATGAAGGCCAGATCTACAAGTATACGCCAAACAGTGGAGCTAGAAGCCAGTTCCACGAGCTCTCACCCTTCTGCCGGTTAAAGCAACAACAAGCTCACTGGATCCCTTTGATGCATAAATTACCTATGCTTTTTCAACCACAACCCTCAGCCTATTATTTTATGCATGATATGATTTTGAGATAAGTTATTATGGCCACCCAGCCTTTTGCCGCAATCAATATTTATACTCTTGATATCTTTGTTACAAATGATTTGAGAAAAGGTGTGAGTTTTCAAAAGAAAATGTTTTTCAAAATGGGTATGGTGAAGGGTTGTCACCCTTATCACCTTTTGAGTGGGATGATCAGGGACTCCCTGGTTTAGGGGAGGGCCTAAGGTGATGGCTCAGCCGAGTTAGGTGTGAGCATGAAGGATTGTCCCTCTCGCCTAAGGACTGGGTTGTCATCACTCCTTACCTATACTCTTATTAAGTACAACCACTTGAGACTGTATGGGCAGTCACTCAATCTGAACTTGTACGATCCGAACCCCAGGGTTATGATGGCTGGGGAGCATCGGGAGGATAAGGAGGGGGAATATTTTGTCCGGTTTGGGCATGGTGGTGGCCTAACTCCTTCCGGTATAATCATTAAGGTAAGGACGTGCAAGGAAATAGAGAGATTCGACATTCAGATCTCACGACAGTGAGATTGCAGAAACCAGACTAGTGGGTAAAGTGTACACCTCTGTGTAGAGTTTGAAAACCTATTCGAATAGTCCGTGTCCACGGATATGGATGAGTCATGGCATGGATTTGGCAATTAGTGTTTTGTTTTCCAAAAATGTTTTGAAAAGTGGTTTTAAAAGGTCCGGCGGTTGAGCCATGAGCTATGGTGGACGGGAAGTCCAGTAGCTGTTTTTGAAGATGAAAACCAGTGGGAAACTGCTGAGATACCTGGATGGTTTAGTCCAGGGGATTTTGCTCTATATTGAAAAACTTCCTGCTCCTTTGGGAGAGGATGCGCTTTGAAAAATTCAAAATGTTTTACAAAATAACCCTGCATCAAATATTGCTCTTTCTGCAAAATATCCTGAGCTCCACATATTCCATGCATTATACCTGATTTCCCCACTCCGTGGGTGAAGGTGGGCTGCTGAGTACGTAAGTACTCACCCTTGCTTATTTGTTGTTTTTCAGAGAAGGAGATCGCTGATCGGGTAAGAGTTACGCCTGTTCCCAACCTTGCCTGTGGCTGTTGGACCGCTGATTTGCTTCGCTACCTATATCGGGCTGCTTCAGCCCCACTCTGATGATATGTCCCGAGTTGTGGACCAACTCTTAAAGTTGATTGCCACCTTTATAGGTTTGTCTCGTTTAAGCAGATCTGAAATCATCTGATGTATAAATGTGTTTACTAGCCTCCTAGGACTAGTAATTGTATCACATTTGAGTCTCAGAGGATTGGGGCGCTTTAGAAGATCATCTACTACGACAGTGATGCCTCCTCTTCTTCTTTACCAAGGGATGACGACGAAGAAGACTCTTCATCGAAAAAGAAAACAGTTAATCAGAACTACTCTTTTTGATTATTCTCGCATCCTTATAATTTGAATGCTCATTTATTATCTATTCCACTCAGTAAACCCCCTCACTTTGATGGAGAAGACTATTCTTTTTGGAGTCATAAAATGCATAGTCATTTATTTTGTCACCATCCTAGTATTTGGGAAATTGTGGAAAATGGAATGTAATTTAACAGTAATGACAATCATGTATTAATTAATGAACAAAATCATAAAAATGCCCAAGCTACTACTGTTTTGCTAGCATCTCTATGTAGGGATGAGTATAACAAGGTCAGCAGCTTGGACAATGCCAAACAAATTTGGGACACCCTCAAGATCTCCCATGAGGGAAACGATGTCACTATGATTATCAAAATGGAATTGGTGGAAGGTGAGCTTGGAAGATTTGCCATGAAAAGGGGAGAGAAGCCAACCGAAACATACAACAGGCTCAAGACCCTGGTGAACAAGATCCGGAGTTATGGGAGCACAAGATGGATGGATCATGACATCGTTTGACTCGTGCTAAGGTCATTTACTGTTATTGATCCTCATCTTGTAAACCTTATCCATGAAAACCCTAGGTACACCAAGATGACGCCTAAGGAAATTCTCGGAAAATTTGTGAGCTGGCACATGATGGTAAAGGAAGCAAGGTATGTGGACGATATTGCAAATGGTCCTCTTCTAGTCTACGAACCGCAGCCCGTTGCCCTCAAGGCAACAAGCAGCAAGGAGGCGCTACCGAACAAGGTAGCACAAGTGGAGGCTGCCGGGCTAAATGAGGATGAAATGGCGCTTGTAATCAAGCGTTTCAAGACCGCCATGAAGGGACACAAGGAGTATCCCAACAAGAACAAGTCAAAGGGAAAGCGCTCTTGCTTCATGTGCAATAAGTCTGGTCATTTTATTGCACAATATCTCGATAATGAAAATGACCAGGGACAAGAAAAGAAATGGAAGAGGAGAAAAAGAAGAACTACAGGAAGGCAAAGGGCGAGTCGCACGTTGGCAAAGAATGGGACTCCGACTGTTCTTCATCCGACTCCAACGATGAAGGACTAGCTGCCTCCGCCTTCGACAAGTCCTCCCTCTTTCCCAACAAACATCACACGTGCCTCATGGCTATAGAGAAGAAGGTACGTACACGAGATACTCCCAAGTATACTTCTTCTAGTGATGAGGATTCTGATGATGATGTAGATTACAGGGATCTTTTTAAGGGATTAGATAGATCTAAAGTAGATAAAATCAATGAACTAATGATGCCCTTAATGAAAAAGATAGATTGTTAGAAAAACAAGAAGATATTCTTTATGAGGAACATGATAAACTTGTTAATACCGAAAAATATCTTGCTTAAGAAGTTAAGAGAAATGAACTTCTTTCTTCTGAATTATCTTCTTGCAATGATTCTATTTCTAGTCTTAAAAATTTAAATGCTGATTTAAATGGTGTTGGGGACCTTCGGCATCTGAAGGTCCTCAAAAACAGGATTTAACAGTATTTCTGTAAGTATAATGTGTGAGCAGGTACCTCCGAGCTCAAGTCGTTATCACGCCAGGAAAAGACCAGGATAATACGAAGGTCTTGGCACAACGCCGAAGATGTCAGCAGGAAAGCTTCGGCGTGGTTGCAGAAAATGAAACCGACTTAAAGATGAAAAGGCTATTTAGACCTTGATAGATTACCATAGAATTATTATCAAATGTAAAGGGCATGAATGTAATTTTGTATGGGTTGTGTCCCGTGTCTATAAATAGGTGAACAGTACCCCCGTACGGTTCACGCTGACTGAGCATTCGCTTTTGGCGTCACGCTTGTACTGTCATCTCCTTGATTGAAGGTACACTTGTAATTCAACAATGTTTTTGTTTATGCCCGATAATAATATATGATTGTTCATGTTGTCTTTTATATTCTTTATATTTTATCCTTCGCCATTGTTTAATGAATATATGGAGGTATGTCCTTCATAACCTTCGTCCGCAAGCCATTACATCCTAAGGGAAATAACGCTTCGGAGGACGAAGGACTCTAACGATTAAACATTTTCTATGTTGCCTTGTTCTTAACTCATAGCACTTGAGAACAAGTCCCCAACATTGGCGCCCACCTCCGGTGAACTCACTTCCACTCTGAGTTTTTTGAGCACCTTCGGCGATCGTAAACCTTCGTTATGGCGCCGAAGAAGGCTTCAGCGACTGGGGCTGCAGCTCTGCAGCCGCTGGACCACAATCAGGAGACAGTCTCCCTGCGGGAGGCCCGAAGCCAGAAAAGGAAGGCTGTCAGTCCGACACCACCAGAGGACGAGATAGATCAAGAAATCAGAGATATGGAGATGCTTCATCAACAAGTACAGAGGAAGAAAGAAAAGATGGCCACACTAGCTGAACTGCAGAGGCAGATAGACGAAGCCTCTGAAGAAGTTCGTCATCTTGCTCAGGATGAGCAACACCGAAGGCCTCAGCATCAAGACCTTCATCAAGAGGGTTTTCCCAACGAAGATGACTGGTATGACAATTTCCATCATGGGAATTTTGTTTTTGATGATGCTTCTCCTCTGTCCGCTGAGCTGCAGGCTACACCTTGGCCTCCGTCCTACAAGCCGCCTCAGCTCCCCGTATTCGATGGCCACTCAGACCCGAAGCAGTTTTTGATGAGCTACGAAGCAACGATGTCTTCGTATGGTGGCAATGCTTCAGTCATGGCCAAATCTTTCGTTATGGCTGTCAGAAGTGTTGCTCAAACCTGGTATTCCCCCCTTCGACCAGGAACGATCACTTCATGGCAGAAGCTGAAGGACTTGTTGTTAACTAGCTTTCAAGGATTTCAGACGAAGCCGGTCACTGCTCAGGCTCTGTTCCAGTGCACTCAGGATCATGAAGAATACCTTCAGGCGTATGTCCGAAGGTTCTTGCGTTTGAGGGCACAGGCACCAACGGTGCCCAATGAAATTGTCATCGAGGCCATGATCAAGGGGCTTCGGCCAGGTCCGTCAGCTCAGTACTTCGCCAGGAAGCCTCCTCAAACTTTGGAGAAGCTTCTCCAGAAGATGGATGAGTACATTCGGGCCGATAATGATTTTCGCCAAAGAAGGGAGGAGGCTTTCAGGTTTTCTGAAATGACCAGGGGCTTCGGAGGGAGGTTCTACCCGAGGCACGTGAGATCAATTCATAACTCTACACAAAATGATGACAGAGGAAGCCAACAGCAAAGGCCACAATGCTCCTCACAGGCTTCGGGGCAACAGCAAAGCTCCTTCCGACCACCAGCTCCAAGAGGCAGAGGCGCCAGGGGCTTTGGAGGAAGATTTGGAGATCAACCGAGAAGAATCTTTTCCTTATTCTGCGGTGAGAACAAAGGCCATACTACCAGGATGTGCCATGTTACTATTCAGAAGCAAAAGGAAATAGCTGAAGCCGCAGCACAACAAGCTCAGCCGAAGCAGGTCATGCATACAGCTTCGTATCATTCGCCCTACATCCCAGAATATGTGGGCAACCATCCTGCAGTTTCTGTTGCTTCGGCGAGCCAGCCTCAAGCTTCCTGGCAACAGCCTCCGCCTCCACCTCCGTTGCAACAAGGCCAGCAGCCAGAAGGGAGCCAGTATGCCCCACATCAGAGGGATTTCAGAGAGCAGTCCGAAGCTCGTACAGTCAATAGCACTGTGCCAGAGTCAAAGCACATCTATTGACGAATATCCTACTTTAATAACATTCTTTTTCATTCAGTTTTATTTTCTGTAATAAAGGACATTGTTTAGGTTTCATGTAATTAGTTTCGTTGATTTCTACAAGAAAAATATGTTTTCTTCACAGGTTTGTGACAATAAAAAGGACCTTCGAACTATCGAAAATTCTTCGAAGCAACAAAAAGTCGTTCTAAGGAACGCAGAGTAAGTTTGCCGAAATCACAAAAAGTCGTTCCAAAGGGAGCGCAGTGTAAGTTTTCTGCTCCAAAGTCGTTCCAAAGGGAATGCAGAGCATACAGCAAAAAGTCAACGCTGATACCGCCTAAGTAAAAGGCGAAGCGCGAAAAGTCAACGCGAATACCGCTGAAAGTAAAAGGCGAAGAAGCTCCTAAGGGAGGCTTACAGCGAAAAATAAACGCTGATTCCGCTGAAGTAAAAGGCGAAGAAGCTCCTAAGGGAGGCTTATAAAAGACTGTGTTTTATTGCAGGGATGTGTATGTATCTTCGGAATAAACATCATCTCACATAACATATCATCATCACATCATCTCGCATAGCATAAGCATCATACATCATTTTGCACATGGCACAAGAGGTGGATACATTATTAATCTACAGAAGAACACTCTGAAAGGGAGAAATCATAGTCACAAAAAGATACATCATTGATCTTCGGAAATATAGCTTCGGAAAATATTTTCACGAAGCCTGGATATTGTTCATCAGAATATTGGATATTGTTGTGACAAAGAAAAATTCTTCTTCACGAAGCATGAAAAGAAGGGAAGGTGTTTTTTCGTCAAAGACTCAAAAGCGGTACGTGTAAAGTTTCATGCATCGTAAAGAATTGAGTAACAAAAATAGGTATATTACATTTGGGGTTACAAAATGTTACACTATATTACATTTCAGAAGTTTTTACAAAAATACTTAATCTTCTCTCAAAACGACTTCTGCAGCCTCGTTCAGGAGCCGGTTGACGACTTCGTCCATAATATCTTCAGCCATCTTTTTAATTTCGTCGTCTCCCTTCGGCTGAGGGCCCGAAGACGCTTTAGTCGGATCTGAAGCAAGACAGGATACGGCTACATTGCTATTACAAATCGCAAACAAATCTTAAAACCTAAGATTACAACACGATAAAAACTATTAGTTAAATACCTAATTGACCTTCGGCCTCTGCGCTCTTTTCAGCAGCCTCAGCTACTTCTCTAGCATCGTGAATGCCCTTTTCACTTCTTCGAATAATTTCTCCGGCCATTTCTCGGCCACCATTATCCCAGATATCAGTAAAAAATTTCCCACCAATTAGGCTAGCTTCGGCCGAGGGATCTCTTGCATCTTCAAGGGACAAAGCAGCTTCGGATTGTGCTAAGATTTTTACATGTTCGCAACCCTTCTTCTCTAAGATGGTGGCAATCCCTCTGGCACCAGAAAAGGCACATATATCCCCTCGGCTAGTTAAAATTTCTTCGAAGGCTTCAGCTTCGTGGTCGATCCATTCGATAGGACCTTCGGGATTGCCTCTCGAAAAGTTCTCCTCACTTGAGAAGGCGCCGACCTTGGCGAAGCTAGCCTTTAACTTTTTAACACAATCTATAGATTTGTTGTAGCATCTCTTTTTGGACGAACGAAGCTCTTCAACAGTCACTTCTAGGTGATCTGCCCATTGATCGCTGAGTTCACGCTTTGTTTCTTCAAGTATGCGTTCTTCCTTGGCTCTGGCCAGTTGTTTCCGAAGGTCTTCAATTTCCCGCTTCTGAGCTTCAGCTCGGCTTTTAAAAGCAGCTTCGTCTTCCTTTATTTTATTTATCAATGAGTGTAATATTTTATCTTTTTCAAGACCTTCGTTCCTCAGTTCAATAACTTCGGAACGAAGGTTGCTCAGGGCTATAGAACACCCTTCGTCTTTAGCATCTTTCTGTGCCTGGAGGGCATTGCTAAGTATCAGGCCCTGCAAAGAGAAATATGAGTGTGTCAAAAGGTTTAAACAAACGAAAAACTTTGGACTCAACAAAAATGCAAGGATTTCATTTGTCGCACCTTTAAGCTATTATAAGCCAGGCTGTCGGCCAGGTCGTTCTTCGACAACACCGAGAGCCCGTCTTCTAAAGTTGGAAATCCGAAGCTCTTGCTCATCTCCCGATAGACATAAATTTCCTTGCTGTCGGGAAGACAATACAAGAAGTCTTCTTCTCCACTGCCATTGAATATTAACGCCCCCCTTGGGTATTTCAGTTTTTGGGCGTAGTGTTGGGCCTCTTGCTCTTCTTTTTCTGATAGTTTTTTCCCCGAAGCATGACGAATAATATAATCACGAATTTTGGGGGATGCTTCGGGGGCAATAACACCGGTTTCTTCAACAAAAGCTGGCTTTGTTATTTTTTCTGCCTCACTTTCCAAGGGTTTCATCTTTGCGGGCTCTGAGGGCCCAGCTTCGGTTTCAGTCTCTTGCCCCGGAGCTTTAGAATAAGAAATTTCAGCTGTCGTATCAGGAATGACAGCAACCTTCTTCGGAGGTGTGCTTGAAGATTTGATCGTTTCCAGTACATCTAGCACATTAGCCATTCTCTTTCTTTTTGGAGTGACGGCTGGCACTTTTTGATTTTTTGCTGTCTCAATGTTTGCTGCAGGACTCAAAACTTCTGATGTTCTGGAGCCCTCAGTTGCTTCCTTTACCTCTTCCATTTTTTCTGTGGACGGCACTTCGGCCTTCTCTTTCGTTTCTGATAACAAAATCTTTGATTGCTCCAATTTTGCCTTTGTTGGCACTTCGGCCGTTTCTGCGACTTCTGGCAGCAAAGTTGGCTCGGTTGGTTTTTCAGCTTCGGTGGCCGAAGGAGTTTCTCCAGTAAACTCAGGCACCGAAGCTGGTTCAATATAGCGCGACCGATGTGTGAAGACCTTTATCTTCTTTCTCTTCGGTTCTGGCTCGCTAGGAGCAGTTGTAGCTTCTTCTTTTGCAGAGGTTGTGTTTTTTCTCTTCTGCCTTCGAACGGGATAGCAATAGTCAGGGTAGACAAACCCGATTGCATCGAATACCCGATTCAGCCTCTTCTTCTTTTGGCCTCCGAAGGCTGCTGACATTGCAGTGTCTTCGGCCTTCGAATAAGCCCCAAGCAGTTCATCACTTAAATTTTCAATACTTTTTAACCAGTCGTCATCTGGCTCGACGAATTTATCTCCAAATTTAAAAGTGTACTTCAACCTGATAAGTCCACCTTCGTCGGTTTCTTTTACGGTTTCTTGTGGCATTTTCCATTTCTCCGCAAGTGGCCATACCCTGAAGGCAATATGCTCTTGAACTAAGTCTCTTGTTCCAATGAAAGAGCAGACTGCGCCGAAGGCCCTCTGGCATTCTTCGGCAGACTCATTCATTTCAACCTTCGGCCTCCGAAGGCCGAAGCTTTGCCAAATAGGGCGCATGATTATACCCTTGATATCTTCTCGTATTGTCAGATCATTTTTCACATAGAACCATTCCTTCATCCAGTCTCCAGGCCATCTCTTCCGAAAGGTTGGTACGGGGCAGCTTGACCCGGACCGAGAAACGAAGCTGTAGCAGCCAAAATTGTTGTGATACTGTTCCTTACCCCAAGGTTTTGTTTCATATGATAATTCATGTATATTGCAGAAGCTTTTTGCGTCAGGTTTCAGACCTTGGCTTCTCGCGGCCCACACGAAGATATTTAGCCTTATAATTGCCTCGGGGGTAAGTTGGTGGAGATAGACTTCGAATATTTTCAGTACCTCCACAACAAAGCTGCTCAAAGGAAATCGCAGTCCAGCTTTCAAAAAGCTTCGGTACACTACGACCTCATTCTCTTCAGGGTGTGGGCAAGTTTTTTCCCCTTCGTCGGCCCTCACAATGGACAAATCCCGGAAATACCTTCCTCTCATATTGACAAGATGACTTTCTTTGATAGTTGATTTACCATAAACTGAATGGCTTGGTCGCCATGGACGATCTTCGGAGTCTTCACCACCACTGTCCACATCGTAGCTGTCACTGTCGCCAGTGTCCTCAGACAAACCTTCTAGAATCTCCTTGGTGATTTTTTCCGTGTTGGTCTTTGACATCGCTATAAGAAACCCCAAATTTTTCTCTTCGTCGAGGCTCAGCTTCGTCTCAGCAGCAGTTTTCTTATCCTCGGACATCTTCGGAGACACTAAAAAACTATTTTCAAAGCCGAAGCTTCAAAACTAAAAGCTTAGCAAATTGTAGTGCACGAGAGCTAAAAATTGAGTGAGCGGGAGCAGTTGGCCAGAGAGCGTGTCGAATGCGTTTGCGGTATGGTCGTATTTATACGCCAAGTGTGTTGAAAGTTGAAAGACCCCGCTTGTCAGTGAATGTTGCTATTCTAGCAAAGGGAAGGTGTTTTTTCGGACCTTCGGCGTAAGGCCTTCGTTCACGTCGCAATCTAAATTCGTTATTTTAAACAAATTAATATTGCGAGGGGCTACTGTTGGGGACCTTCGGCATCCGAAGGTCCTCAAAAACAGGATTTAACAGTATTTCTGTAAGTATAATGTGTGAGCAGGTACCTCCGAGCTCAAGTCGTTATCACGCCAGGAAAAGACCAGGATAATACGAAGGTCTTGGCACAACGCCGAAGATGTCAGCAGGAAAGCTTCGGCGTGGTTGCAGAAAATGAAACCGACTTAAAGATGAAAAGGCTATTTAGACCTTGATAGATTACCATAGAATTATTATCAAATGTAAAGGGCATGAATGTAATTTTGTATGGGTTGTGTCCCGTGTCTATAAATAGGTGAACAGTACCCCCGTACGGTTCACGCTGACTGAGCATTCGCTTTTGGCGTCACGCTTATACTGTCATCTCCTTGATTGAAGGTACACTTGTAATTCAACAATGTTTTTGTTTATGCCCGATAATAATATATGATTGTTCATGTTGTCTTTTATATTCTTTATATTTTATCCTTCGCCATTATTTAATGAATATATGGAGGTATGTCCTTCATAACCTTCGTCCGCAAGCCATTACATCCTAAGGGAAATAATGCTTCGGAGGACGAAGGACTCTAACGATTAAACATTTTCTATGTTGCCTTGTTCTTAACTCATAGCACTTGAGAACAAGTCCCCAACAAATGGTAAGTTAGAAAAAGTAAATGTGGCTAGTTCATCTGTAGAGCATGTTGTTACTTGCAATAGGTGTAAGAATTTTGATATTGATGCTTGCAATGAACATGCTTCTATCATTCTTAAGTTGAATAATGATGTTGCTAATCTTAGTACTCAACTTAAAACATGTAAGAATGATTGTGAGAAATTAAAATTTGCTAGGGATGCCTACACCATTGGTAGACACCCCTCTATTAAGGATGGACTTGGTTTCCAAAAGGGAGCCAAGAACTTAACAAGCCAAAGGACCTCCAATCTCAACAAGGAGAAAGGGAAGGCTCCTATGCCTAGTAGCTCTTATTCTTCACATGACCAAAAGAACCTACCTATCTTTATGCTCATGTTAAGAATGTTTTTGGTGTTGCTCATCATGATAGGTGCTATAATCATGTTGTTTTACCTGTATGTCATGATGTTGCATTTAATTCTCATGCCATGTTTGCATCTAGTTCTTCATATGCTCATGGTAGGAATAGACCTAGGCGCCATCATGTTGCTTCTCATGCACCTAGGAAGACATCAAATGGACCAACAATGCTTTATCAAATATATGATGCTTCATTTGTTCTTTTATGCAAAAAATGATAAAGTAGTTGATAGAATTTTGGGACCTAAGTGCAAGAGAGATAAAACTTACATCTGGGTTCCAAAGTCTTTTGTGACTAACCTTGTAGGACCCAACAAGAGTTGGGTACCTAAAACCCAAGCTTAAATTACCTTGCAGGTTTATGCATCTGGGGGCACAAGCTGGATCATTGACAGCGGATGCACAAACCATATGACGGGGGAGAAGAGAATGTTCACCTCCTACGTCAAGAACAAGGATTCCCATGACACTATTATCTTTGGAGATGGGAACCAAGGCAAGGTCGAGGGTTTAGGTAAAATAGCCATCACTGCTGAGCATTCAATTTCTAATGTATTCCTGGTAGAATCACTCGGCTACAATTTATTGTCTATAAGTCAATTATGTCATATAGGCTATAATTGTTTATTTACAAATATTGATGTTTCTGTCTTTAGAAGAAGTGATGGTTCATTGGCTTTTAAAGGTGTATTAGACGTCATGCTATATTTAATTGATTTCTCAAAAGAGAATGCCGATCTAGATGCATGTTTAATCGCTAAGACTAATATGGCTGGCTCTGGTACCACCGTATAGCACATGTTGGAATGAAGAATCTTCATAAGCTTCTAAAGAGAGAACATGTGTTAGGACTAACCGATGTCTATTTTGAGAAAGACAGACCTTGTGCAGCGTGCCAGGCAGAAAAACAGGTAGGAGCTACTCATCAAAGCAAGAACGTGATGACGACATCAAGACCACTGGAACTCCTACATATGGATCTCTTTAGGCCCGTTGCTTATCTTAGCATCAGAGGAAGTAAGTATGGTCTTATAATTATTGATGATTTTTCTCGCTTCACTTGGGTGTCTTTTTGCAGGATAAATATGAAACCCAAGGAACTTTAAAGCGCTTCCTAAGGAGACCTCAAAATGAGTTTGAGCTCAAGGTGAAGAAAATAAGTAGCGATAATGGATCTGAGTTTACGAACTTCAAGTAGAAGAATATCTTGAGGAGGAAGGCATCAAGCATGAGTTCTCCGCTCCCAACACAACACATCAAAATGGTGTAGTAGAGAGGAAGAACATGATGCTCATCGACATGGCGAGAACTATACTTGGAGAATACAAGACGTCTGAGCAATTATGGCCAGAAGCTGTAAATACAACTTACCATGCCATAAACCGGCTCTATCTTCATCGCCTCCTCAAGAAGACATCACATGAACTCCTAACCGGTAACAAACCCAACGTTTCTTACTTTCATATATTTGGGAGCAAATGCTATATCTTGTTAAAGAAAGGTAGACATTCAAAAATTGCTTCTAAAGTTGTAGATGGGTTTTTACTAGGTTATGATTCAAATACAAAGGCATATAGGGTCTTCAACAAATCATCAGGTTTAGTTGAAGTCTCTAGTGACGTTGTATTTGATGAGACTAATGGCTCTCCAAGAGAGCAAGTTAATCTTGATGATGTAGATGATGATGAGGTTCCAACGACCGCAATATGAACAATGGCGATAGGTGATGTGCGACCACAGGAACAACAAGATCAAGATCAACCATCTTCCTCAACATTGGTGCATCCCTCAACTCAAGATGAGGAACATGTACCTCAAGATGAAGGCATGGATCAAGGGGGAGCACATGGAGAACATGATAAGAAGGAAGAAGCACAACAAGCTCCTCCAACTCAAGTCTGGACGATAATTCAATGAACCATGCAGTGGATCAGATTCTTGGTGATATCAGCAAGGGAGTAACTACTCGCTCACGTTTAGCTAACTTTTGTGAGCATTACTCGTTTGTCTCTTCTATTGAGCTTTTCAGGGTAGAACAAGCCTTGTAGGATCCGTACTGGGTGTTGGCCATGCAGGAAGAGCTCAACAACTTCAAAAGAAATGAAGTATGGAGCCTGGTGCCACGTCCGAAGCAAAACGTTGTGGGAACCAAATGGGTGTTCCACAACAAGTAAGATGAATACGATGTGGTGATAAGGAACAAGGCTCGACTTGTGGCAAAAGGTTATGCCCAAGTCATAGGTTTGGATTTTGAGGAGACTTTTGCTCCTGTAGCTAGGCTAGAATCAATTCGCATATTATTGGCCTATGCTGCTCACCACTCGTTTAAGTTGTTTCAAATGGACGTGAAGAGCGCCTTCCTTAATGGACCAATCAAGGAGGAAATATATGTGGAACAACCCCCTGACTTCGAGGATGACAGATATCCCGACCATGTCTACAGGCTCTCTAAGGCGCTCTATGGACTTAAGCAAGCCCCAAGAGCATGGTATGAATGCCTTAGAGATTTTCTTATTTCTAATGCTTTCAAGGTTGGGAAAGCTGATCCTACTCTCTTAACTAATACTTGTAATGGTGATCTATTTGTATGCGAAATATATGTCAATGACTTAATATTTGGTTCTATTAATCAAAAGTCTTGTTAGAAGTTTAGCAGGGTGATGATGCAGAAATTTGATATGTCTATGATGGGCGAGTTGAACTACTTCCTTGGATTCCAAGTGAAGCAACTCAAGGAAGGAACCTTCATCTCCCAAATGAAGTACACCCAAGACTTACTCAAAAGGTTTGGGATGAAGGATGCAAAGCCCGCAAAGACACCGATGGGAATGGACGTGCACTTGGACCTCAACAAAGGAGGTAAGTCCGTTAATCAAAAGGCATACTGGTCAATGATAGGTTCTTTACTTTATCTTTGTGCTAGTAGACTGGATATTATGCTAAGTGTATGCATGTGTGATAGATTTCAATTCGACTGCAAGGAATGTCACCTTGTGGACATTAAGTGAATTATTAGATATTTGGTTTCTACGCCTTGCTTCAGGATCTAGTATCCAAAGGGGTATACCTTTGACTTAATTGGATATTCAGATTCCTACTATACCAGGTGCAAGGTTGATAGGAAGAGCACATTAGGGACTTGTCAGTTTCTGGGAAGGTCCCTGGTGTCTTGGAGCTCTAAGAAAAACATCTGTTGCCCTATCCACCATGGAGGCCAAGTATGTTTCCGCAGGACAGTGTTGCGCGCAACTACTTTGGATGAGGCAAACCCTCCCGGACTTTGGCTACAATTTGAGCAAAGTCCCACTCCTATGTGATAATGAGAGTGCAATTCGCTTGGCGGATAATCCTGTTGAACACAGCCGCACTAAGCACATAGACATCTGGCATCACTTTTTGAGAGACCACCAGCAAATGGGAGATATCGATATTTACCATATTAGCACCAAGAACCAGCTAGCCGATATCTTCACCAAGCCTTTAGATGAGAAAATGTTTTGCAGGCTGCGTAGTGAGCTAAATGTCTTCGATTCGCGGAGCTTGGATTGATCTACAACATACATGTGTTCTATGCCTTTGATTATGTTACTTTAAGAATTAATGTCTTTACTTGCTTATTTTTGGTGCTTAAGTTGTACAAGTCATCCCCGAACCTCACAAGTCCCTATGCACATGATGCACATGTTTAGGGGGAGGATGTACCACAACTTGATCCTTTGAGACTAACATGTTTGCTTGAGTACTTTTATATAGTCTCAAAGTTGAATTGAAAGGGAAAAAGTGAACTTGGACAAAGAAAGGACTTCCACTGCATTCCGGTATCAATGTATCTTGTCCCAAGTTCTTATTTGTATTCTCATTGCCTTTTTTATCTTATTTGACATTTTGGTTAGGCAATGGTGTTAAAGGGCCAACTAGTTCTCCTGTTTTGGTGCTTAATGCCAAAGGCGGAGAAATTAAGGCCAAAGCAACTGGATCAACCAACCACTTGTGAATTTCAAAATTTTAGTGTTAGATTCTTGGTGTTTGATCAAAACCCTCTTATTGCAAAAATTGTTCTCTTATGGGGGAGAAATTTGATTATGGAAAAAGGGGGAGTTTTTGGCACTTGATCAAAATTACTCTTGAAAGATCTCTTGATTTGCCAAAACAAGTGTTTTTGGCATAGAGATAGCAAAACGAATTTGTCTTGAAAAAATAAACCAAATGGTGGCAAAAGTGATCCAAATATGCCAAATCCTATGTGAGATGAATTGGTCTTCAATTTGCACTCTTTAGCTTATCTTTGAAAATGTTGTTGCATTTTGAGTTGCTTTTAGTGTGTTGGCATAAATCACCAAAAAGGGAGGGATTGAAAGGGAAATGTGTCCTTGGGCCATTTCTATAAATGTTTTGGTGATTAGATACCCAACACATATTGTTTTGGTTGATATGCGCTAAATGTCAAAAGAAATGTGCAAATGCAATACCGATCAAGGATAATGAAAATAAGTGAATGAGAAAGGCTTCCTTATCGGCCAATCCTCCTAATTCTGCTAGAAACTAGCCTATGTGCTTGTGTGTGCTTTTGCCATGTTCACCAATTTGTTTTTGCAAATTTTGGTATTCTGGTCCCATGTGGGTATGGGATGTTATTGAATCAGCTATCGTATGACTTCCTATACGATTGTCCTGTGTGGGCCAAGCCAACTCCCAGTTTGTCTCAGAATGCTTAAGCTATTTCTTCTCTCACTATGTCAATATCAGCTAGTGGGAGCCCACTAGCTCTTAGGCCTAGAGGTGCAGGCGACCGGGCTTCATTATGCCGACATCTTGCCCATGGATATTCTACGTGTGTGTTTGGAGTGCGACTGGTGCCACCTTTCATTGCCCTATATCTCTTTGTCTCTTTGGGGACCAAAGACTTTTTGGCCCTAGGGATGGGAGGTGGCATCATTTGGCTATAATGTACTACAAGTGGAGTGGCACAAAACTGCTGGGAGGACTACGAAAACTATGTGTAAGGCGTATCTCCCTGTTCTGCATACACATAATCGTACGGTCCAAGATAGGGCACCAGACGGTCCGTCTTCACTCTAGACAGTTCGAAGTGTGGCACCAAATGGTCTAAGACTAGGTCGAGGAGTCCAGGATTATATACGGATTGTCCGACCGCATACGCCGCCGCCTGGGTGGCCTATGTGTAGATTGATGTGGGACCGAACGGTTCGGCGAAGGATGCAAGACGGTTCGTGAGGTGGCCGAACGATCTGAGATAAGGCCTGGACAGTCCGATTGTGGTTAGAGTCGATCCTATGCTAGGCCCGAGTGGCGATGGTTGTGATGATGTAGCGAACAACAGATTTTAGTGTGGTAGGTTCAACCATGACTTCGTGTGATGGGAAACTAGAAACAACAGATTTTTTCTATTGTACGTGTGAGTTTCTTAAGTGTTTCCTTTATTCCCCGTATGCGTTGTCGTAATTTGATACCCTTGTAAATCTATGTACTATTTAAGAGACCGGATGTCATTAGATTAACTCACATTGGGGTTTTGTGATGAAGGTAGGAGAAATGTTATCTCGATCTCCCCTTGTTGGACAACCCTGTGGTGTCGGTCTACCTTGAAGTGCGCCTGATATTTTTCTTTTACCTCCTCGTGCTCTTGGGCTTGTCGTTGCTTTATGTAATTTTCAAATCGCCATTGATCTTCAACCGACAGACTCTCTAGAGTTGGTTTTATGATGTTGCTTGGAGAAACTTCAGTGTCATCTTTAGAACCGACCATTTAAGAGGTTAGCTTTTAGTAGATCTAGACACCTTTGTCCCCAGTGGACTCGCCAAAAAGCGAGTTGGCTCCAATTTGGGGCCAAACGCTAGGGGTGAACCTCCTGTTGGTGCTCTCTATGGGAGCGTGGATGGTGTGCGGACCAGGGTTGGACGGTCCGCGACCTCGCTATAGGAGCGACTCCTCTCTGTGTCCCACCGGACGGTCTACACTGGAGGCCCAGACGGTCCATGATGGCACAAAGCATCTTCTTCTCTGTGGAGAACCCTAGAACTCACCTCCTGGGAGGGACCCCATTGGGGAGGAGAGTTCCATGGTGAAAGGGAAATGGCTTTAACCATTTTTCTATAATCAATTTTGGTGCTTGACGACCATCACAAATCTTATGGACTAACTAGTTTGCCTAGTTGTTTATTTCTCAGGTGCATAAGTTCATCTATATCAAATCTAAGTCAATTGTCTAGAATACCATAGATTATTCCGGACAGGAGAAGCTCTTTGCATTCACCTGTGCACGGATCGTTCGGACCCTTCCGGTGGATCGTCCGTGACACCAAGGTGTGCCTCGGACAGGAACAATGCAAAACACGCATTACTGTCCGAAGGAGAAGAGATCACCGTACAGGACCAAGCTCGGATCTCCCGACCTCAGGCGTGGACTGTCCGCTCGTTAAAAAATCAGAAAAACCCAACGATGACGGGTTCAGTAAAATGCATTTTTAGTGTCCTTGTGGACCATCCGAGGTGCACGGCCAGACTACCTGCGACTGCTTTATCTAAAATCTAGTGACACATTTGATGCTCTATAGCCATTACTGCTGACCGTTGCAATTTCAATGTTGATGTGCAGGGGTGGACCGTCCGCGATTGGCAGAAAGGAGGCAACGGCTAGGAAGTGGTTGGTGGCTATAAATACAACCCCAACCACCTCCATTCAATTCACCCAAGCATTCCATTCACTCACATTCAATACAAGAGAAAGCACTTTACCTCAAGACACATTCAAAGCTTGCAAACCTCTCCAAGTGCCATAACTGCAACTAGTGATCATTAGTGATTAGTGACTTGAGGGAGTGCGATCAGGTGTTTCATTTGCTGCTCTTGTTGCTTGGTTTTCTTAATCGTGCTTTCTTCATCTCCTTCTAAACTCTCAAGTGACTTGTAAAGCTAGCAAGAGACACCTAAGTGTGTGGTGATCCTTGTGGGGTCTAAATGACCCTCGAGATTAAGGAGAAGCACTCAACCGATCTAAGTGATCGTTAGAGAGAGGAAAAGGGTTGAAAGAGACCTGGCCTACGTGGCCTCCTCAACGAGGAGTAGGTTTTTTGGAATCGAACCTCGGGAAACAAATTGTTGTGTCCATTTGTGTTGATCATTACCTTACAATTTGATTCTTCCTCTCCCCTCTCTCTAAGTTCTCTTGCTTACAATCTTTCTGAGTTTGCTCCTAAAGTCATCCTCATCGATTGAGTAACTCATAGCAAGAAGAACTCTCTTTTGCACTTCGATTTCGTTATTACTCATTTCTAATCCTAATCTTGGGTAAAATTCGTGTTCAAAGTTCATAATTTTCAGGTTTCGTCTATCACCCCCTCTAGACGACTTTCACATGGCGTGCCCCGAGATCGGTAGGCCACCCGAGACATCCCTAGATGATGTAGAGTCGAAAAGGGATGAAGATTCGGGATGAGAAAGGCTAATTCTAGGGCTAAATTACTACTACTCCTAAGGCAAGAAAGTAAAGGATCTGGTAAATTGATTGATTGCATCGATAGTGGCGCCAATCGGCTGTACCCCTTCATATATATATATATATTGTATATTAGGAGCCCTGGCTTCCAATAACTAAAGGAAGCCCAGGCTAGACAGTGCAATCCGGTCGAGCCGGACCAGGTCCAGACGTCTATAAAAGAAAATCCAGAGTGCTAGGGTTCAGTTTTTGACTCCCCATCCTGATTCATTAGCGACAGCGTGTGCGACGATGGTGGTTGCCCGATAGCGCGTGCAGTGGTGGACCCCCGGTTAGTGGCTGCGGTGGTTGCGGTTCCATGACCTCGATGTGCGGTGGTGGCGGTTCCTCGATCCGGAGTAGAGGCGGCGGTTCCCAGGTCGTCGTCGACGGCTCCCCAATCCAGAGGGCGAGCGACGGCAGTGCCCTTGTGCGGGCAAGCGGCGGCATCCCCGGGACCTCGAGACGGCGGCACTTCTAAGGCCGACGAGCAAGCGGCGCCCTCGATGTGCGAGTAGCGACGACAACACATGAGGCGCGAGGTTCGAGTGGCATCACGAAAGGTGCGAGGTGCGCGCAGCGACGATCGTGCATGACATCCTCCGATCCGACGCAGTTCGGGTGGCCTGAATGACGACATACATCTATGCTTATGTCGTCGACGACGTCCTCCGGTGACTACCTCCTCTGATTCATGTTTTCTTTTCGATTATTGTGTTTTATGCCTACCACATGTATTATTTACGCTAAAAATTATACTATTTTATGCTTGAACACGAAGTTCCTATATCAGTTTGCTACATGCATATTTTTTGCATGCACATTGGAAAGGCAATTCCTTGATTTATGTTGTTCGTAATTACCATAAAAAATCAAATCATTTATGTTCGTAAATGCCAGATTTGTAAGTATTTATGCGACGTTGTGTAAGAATTTATGCTCTATGTGACTCATGTCATCCAATTTTTTTGCGCGCATAAACTGGAAAGGAAAATATAATCCAAAATTTGCGTGCATGCAATAGAAACTCCCACGATTTGCCATAATTTTTGGATCTGTATAAAAATAGAAATCATATGCATGCGGCTGCCATATTTTTTGGATCTGCCATAAAAATAGGATCGTAATAACAACCTATTAGAGCTATCAACTTCTCACATTGGCTCGGTATTTACGCTTATAATTGATGGATTTTATACTCAAAACTTAAGGTTTTTACGCTCCAACCTGGAGATGCGTCTACCAGTGAACAACATGCTAGATTTTTTACGCAGTGTACCGAATTGCATAAATACCTACACCGTGTAGTATAATTAGTATCAATATATATCATAAACTGGTTCTAATGTGTTTAGCTGCATGGCTGTTGGAGGGATCCTATATTTATGAAGGAAATAAAACATTAAATACGATTTTTTGTTTCTATGCATGCAATTCATTTTCTCTCATTGCACATTTTTCCATCATAAATTCGTGCGCATGCAACAGGTAACAGATTTTTACACAGTATACCGAATTGCATAATTATCTACACAGTGTAGCATATTTAGTATCAGTATATATCATAAAATGGTTCTTACGAGTCTAGTTGCATGACTGTTGCAGCGATCCTAAATTTATGGAGGAAATAAAGTATTTAAAAATAGAAACCGCCACACCTATCATTCCTAAATTTACGTGCATGCAAGATAACGTGTTTGACTTATGCATGCAATTTGCCATAATTTTTGGATCTGTATAAAAATAGAAACCACATGCATGTGGCAGCCCTGTTTTTCGGATCTGCAATAAAAATAGGATCGTAATAACAACCTACTAGAGCTATCAACATCTCACATTGACTCGGTATTTACGCTTATAATTGAGAGATTTTATGCTCAAAACTTAAGTTTTTTACGCTCCAACCTGGAGATGCGTCCACCAGTGAACAACATGCCAGCGAATTACATAAATACCTACACCGTGTAGTATAATTAGTATCAGTATATGTCATAAACTTGTTATAATATGTTTAGCTGCATGTTTTTTAGAGAGATTCTATTTTGTTTCTATGCATGCAATTCATTTACTTTTTTGCATATTTTTTCCATCCTAAATTCGTGCACATGCATCTGGTAACAGATTTTTATGCAGTATACCAAATTGCATAATTATCTACATAATGTAGCATATTTAGTATCAGTATATATTATAAAATGGTCTTTACGAGTCTAGCTGCATGGCTGTTGCAGTGATCCTAAATTTATGGAGGAAATAAAGCATTTAAATATAGAAACCGCCACACATATCTTTCCTAAATTTACGCGCATGCAAAGGAACGTGTTTGACTTATGCATGCATTCCTTTTTTGCACACACGGACGTGGGGCGGGTAGCGCACCCGACAGCCTGGTCGAGTCGGCGCGCTGGGTTGAACCAGGTTGCAGGAGTGGTCGGCATGGGCTTCCTTTAACTATTGGAAGCCCAGGGCTCCCGTTATACCTTCCCTATATATATAGACCCGTTCCTAGGCGTACCCAATAAATTCTCGCGTGATTAGCTTGGATAAGCACGCGCAGGATAAGGACTCTCGCCCGATTTAATCTGATTGTGAACCATTCAGGCTTCACTCACAGATCGTCCGAACCATATGGCTGGACCGTCCGGCCGTCCCCAGGTGCCATAAATGGTGCTCAACGCACGCCCAACCTAACAAATGGCAGTATTTCTTGTACCTTATCAGTTCTGGTTTCGGATACATTAACGTTGTCACTGCCTGCATCAAACCAAACGACACCTTAAAATATTTGTTACCATGTATAGTCATGGCTAGGCTATTTGACCCTTCTATAATACTAGCATATAGCTCGTGCTAACGCTACGATCCTGATAAAGGAAGAAGAGGGGTAGATGGTAGCGACGCCGACATGAGGAGAGGGTTGACGACAACAGAGGGTCAAAGGCAGTGGCGACGCGAGTGAGGGTGAGGGAGGCTAGGGGCGATAGGGTCACGAGAGAGGGATAGGGTGAGGGCTGAGGATGTATGATGATCCTAAAAATACTATGTATTAGATTTGTGCGAATAAGGGAGAATGGGTTATTTAGTGATCTTAACCGTTGATTTTGATATTTTTTAAGTGCGTGTGCAATTTATTTGGTGGGTTTATTGGAGGTTATGGGTGTGAGGGTAATTTGGTCGGGTAGATTTTGTAAAGTTTAGACTAGTGAATTATATAATACTAGGTGAGTGCCTATGCGTTGCAACAGGAACATATAATATCACGATAACTTATATATAAAATGTGTGTTATACTGTTATGAGAAAAGGTTTTATATTCCATTTGTGATCCTGGTCATACATAAATTTTGTTATTTTAATCTACTTGTTTCACCGCTATATTGCAACCATCAGTATGATACAGACTTCGATATATGTCACGATTTGTATGGTCTCATCATTGTAGAGCACGTTCCACACATGCCGGAAGAAGTTCCCTCGTACATCGTCAGTCATCCGGCACGCACCACTATACGCGTTTGCTTAAACAAAAAGATAAGTGTGTGTTTGCAAAGAGAATTAAAGGCAGGCCAGCACAAAAGGTACCCCGATGGTGGCGAGGATAATGAACTAGTCATTGCTGTCAGTCCTCCTTTGCGTCACCTCCGACGCTGAGATGATGCCACAGTCCTTGATATAGTAGTCATCAAACGCGCGCGATATGGCGAGTACCGATGACTCTTGGCTGGGCTGCCAAATGAAGTGCACCTCGAGCTCATCAGTGAGGTAGTACACCTGACCGTAGCACCACCGAATGTGCTACTACTCTACATACATCATGTTTGAGGACACTCACACAACGTCAGAACGATCGTCGTCCTAGCGCACAAGAATGCATGGCCGATCAGTAGCGACTTACGTGGCAGGTTAGGGTTCAGGTGGACGATGAGTTGGACGGCGTGATGACGCTGTTAGAACAACCCGAGAGTCGCCGACGTTGGCGATGACCATGAGGTCCCCCTACTTGACGGTAGCAAGCGCGATGCAGCCGCTCTGAACCGCGTCCAACCGACAATTGCGTAGGAGCTTGTCGTACAAAGCGGTGCATGCGGCCACGTAGGACTGCTTCCAGAGGTCGAACTTTAGAGCACCTAGAGGGGGGTGAATAGGTGATCCTGTAAAACTTGAAAACTTAAAGCCACAAAACTTGATTAAGCGTTAGCACAATAATGCCAAGTGGCTAGAGAGGAGTCTTAGCAAAACACAATAACCACAAGGATATCAACACAGAGAGACACAGTGGTTTATCCCATGGTTCGGCCAAGTACAAAACTAGCCTACTCCACGTTGTGGCATCCCAACGGACGAGGGTTGCAATCAACCCCTCTCAAGCGGTCCAAAGACCCACTTGAATACCACAGTGTTTTGCTTTGCTTACTTTATCCCGCTCGCAAGGAATCTCCACAACTTGGAGTCTCTCGCCCTTACACTTTGATGTTCACAAAGAAGCATGGAGTAAGGAAGGGATGAGCAATGCACACAAGACACAAAATTAGAGCGACAACACGCACACAAGTCGCAACAAGAGCTCACAACACAACCCGACGAGTTCACAACTCAAATAGAGCTCTAGATGCTATCACAAAGAATCAAATGCGCGGAATCAAAGTCTTGGTGCTTAGGAATGCTTAGTGAATGCTTGGTTTTCTCCTCCATGCGCCTAGGGGTCCCTTTTATAGCCCCAAGGCAGTTAGGAGCCGTTGAGAGCATTCCAGGAAGGCAAATCTTGCCTTCTGTCGCCTGGCGCACCGGACAGTCCGGTGCACCACCGGACACTGTCCGGTGCGGATTTCTTTCCTTATTTGGCGAAGCCGACCGTTGTAGATGTAGAGCCGTTGGCGTCCGGTGCACATCGGACAGTCCGGTGCCCCAATGTGACCGTTGGCTCGGCCATGCGTCATGCGCGGAATCCTCGGCCGACCGTTGGCCCGGCTGACCGTTGGCTCACCGGACAGTCCGGTGATTTTTAGCCGTACGCCGTTAATCACTTCCCGAGAGCGACGACTTCGCCTGTGAACGGCTCACCGGACAGTCCGGTGCACCACCGGATAGTCCGGTGATTTATAGCTGTACACCGTCGTCGAAGTCCCGAGAGCAGCCAGTCCGCCCAAGCCAGCCTGGCGCACCGGACACTGTCCGGTGCACCACCAGACACTGTCCGGTGCACCACCGGACAGTCCGGTGCACCCAGACTGAGCAGACTTTGGCTGAACAAAGCCATCTCTTTTCCCATTCGATTTCTCCTGTTTCCAGCACTTGGACACAATACATTAGCCCATAAAACAATGTATTAAGTCTAGAAACATACCTTTACTTTTGATTTGCACTTTGTCCACCAGTTGGCATAGATTTACACTCAAGCACTTGTGTTGGACACTAAATCACCAAAATACTTAGAAATGGCCCAAGGGCACATTTCCCTTTCAATCTCCCCCTTTTTGGTGATTTATGCCAATACAACACAAAGCAACTAGAACAAGTGCAATATCAATGCAAATAAGAGCACAGATTGTTTTAATTCAACTTGGGCATATTTGGATCACACTTTGCCACCACTTGGTTTGTTTTTGCAAATCAAACTCAATTTCCTATCTCTAAGTCAAATTCACTTGTAGAGACATAAAGAGAGGTACTCCAAGAGAAATTGATCAAAGATTCAAAAACTCACCCTTTTTCCCATAATCAAACGTTCTCCCCACAAGAGACCAACTTTTGACAAAGAAATACAATAAGAGGATTTTGACAAAACAAAAGCTCTATTCTACTGTTTTAAAAAATTCTCAAGTGGTAGCTGATCCATTAATTGCTTTGGCCTTATTTTCTCCCCCTTTGGCATTAAGCACCAAAACAGGATCAATCTTGGCCCTAGAACCCCATTGCCTCACCAAAATCTTCAAACAAGAGTACAAAGGCAATAAGAGTACATGAGATGAACTTAGAATAAGTTACCCTCTCATCGGAGTGCAGTGGAAGTCTTTCATGGTCCAAGTCCACCTTTTCCCTTCCAAACATCCTTTGAGACTAAATCAAGCAAACTCAAGCACACAGTTAGTCTCAAAGGGTCAAGTTGTAGCACATCTCCCCCTAAATATGTGCATCACTTGCAAAAGGACTTGTGAGGTCCGGGGAGTGTTTGTACAATTTGAGCACCACAAGGAAACAACAAAATGCATAAGGAACATGATCAAAGGCATAAACATATGTATGCTATAAATCAATCCAAGTTCCGCGAATCTAAGACATTTAGCTCACTACGCAGCCTGCAAAAGGTCTTCTCATCTAAAGGCTTGGTAAAGATATCGGCTAGCTGGTTCTCGGTGCTAACATAAAACACTTCGATATCTCCCTTTTGCTGGTGGTCTCTCAAAAAATGATGCCGGATGTCAATGTGCTTTGTGCGGCTGTGCTCAACAGGATTTTCCGCTATGCGGATAGCACTCTCATTGTCACATAGGAGTGGGACTTTGCTCAGATTGTAGCCAAAGTCCCGGAGGGTTTGCCTCATCCAAAGTAGTTGCGCGCAACACTGTCCTGCGGCAACATACTCGGCCTCAGTGGTGGATAGGGCAATGGAAGTTTGTTTCTTAGAATTCCATGACACCAGGGACCTTCCTAAGAATTGGCACGTCCCCGATGTACTCTTCCTATCGACCTTACATCCAGCATAGTCAGAGTCTGAATATCCAATCAAGTCAAAGTTAGACCCCTTTGGATACCAGATCCCGAAGCAAGGCGTAGCGACTAAATATCTAAGGATTCGCTTCACGGCCACAAGGTGACACTCCCTTGGATCAGATTGAAATCTAGCACACATGCATACGCTAAGCATAATATCCGGTCTACTAGCACATAAATAAAGTAAAGACCCTATCATTGACCGGTATGCCTTTTGATCAACGGACTTACCTCCTTTGTTGAGGTTGGTGTGTCCGTCAGTTCCCATTGGAGTCTTTGCGGGCTTGGCGTCCTTCATCCCAAACCGCTTTAGCAAGTCTTGCGTGTACTTCGTTTGGGAGATGAAGGTACCGTCCTTGAGTTGCTTCACTTGGAACCCAAGGAAGTAGTTCAACTCGCCCATCATCGACATCTCGAATTTCTGCATCATCACCCTGCTAAACTCTTCACAAGACTTTTGGTTAGTAGAACCAAATATTATGTCATCGACATAAATTTGGCACACAAACAAATCACCATCACAAGTCTTAGTGAAGAGAGTTGGATCGGCTTTCCCAACCTTGAAAGCATTAGCAATTAAAAAGTCTCTAAGGCATTCATACCATGCTCTTGGGGCTTGCTTAAGTCCATAGAGCGCCTTAGAGAGCTTACATACGTGGTCGGGGTACCGTTCATCCTCGAAGCCAGCAGGGGGTTGCTCCACGTACACCTCCTCCTTGATTGGCTCGTTGAGGAAAGCGCTCTTCACATCCATTTGGAACAACCTGAAAGAATGGTGAGCGGCATATGCTAGCAAAATACGAATGGACTCTAGCCTAGCCACAGGAGCAAAAGTCTCCTCAAAGTCCAAACCTGCGACTTGGGCATAACCTTTTGCCACAAGTCGAGCCTTGTTCCTTGTCACCACCCCGTGCTCGTCCTGTTTGTTGCGGAACACGCACTTGGTTCCCACAACATTTTTCTTGGGACGCGGCACCAGTGTCCAAACTTCATTACGCTTGAAGTTGTTGAGCTCTTCCTGCATGGCCAACACCCAGTCCGGATCTAGCAAGGCCTCTTCTACCTTGAAAGGCTCAATAGAAGAGACAAAGGAGTAATGCTCACAAAAACTAACTAATCTAGAACGAGTAGTTACTCCCTTGCTAATGTCACCCAAAATTTGGTCGACGGGATGATTCCTTTGAATCATCGCTCGAACTTGGGTTGGAGGTGCCGGTTGTGCTTCTTCCTCCATCACATGATCATCTTGTGCTCCCCCTTGATCACACGCCTCCTGTTCATCGTCTTGAGTTGGGGGATGCACCATTGTTCAGGAAGAAGGTTGATCTTGCTCCAATTGTTCCTGTGGTCACACATCGCCAATCGCCATGGTGTGTATTGCGGCCGTTGGAACGTCTTCTTCATCTACATCATCAAGATCAACAACTTGCTCTCTTGGAGAGCCATTAGTCTCATCAAATACAACATCGCTAGAGACTTCAACCAAACCCGATGATTTGTTGAAAACTCTATACGCCTTTGTATTTGAATCATAACCTAACAAAAACCCTTCTACAGCTTTGGGAGCAAACTTAGAATTTCTACCTTTCTTCACTATAATATAGCATTTGCTCCCAAATACACGAAAGTAAGACACATTGGGTTTGTTACCGGTAAGAAGCTCATATGAAGTCTTCTTGAGGAGGTGGTGAAGGTAGACCTGGTTGATGGCGTGGCAAGCCGTGTTCACGGCTTCCGACCAAAAGCGCTCGGGGGTCTTGAACTCTCCAAGCATCGTCCTCGCCATATCGATGAGCGTTCTATTCTTCCTCTCTACCACACCATTTTGCTGTGGTGTGTAGGGAGCGGAGAATTCGTGCTTGATCCCTTCCTCCTCAAGGTACTCCTCCACTTGAAGATTCTTGAACTCGGACCCGTTGTCGCTCCTTATCTTCTTCACCTTGAGCTCAAACTCATTTTGAGCTCTCCTTAGGAAGCGTTTGAGGGTCCCTTGGGTTTCAGTTTTGTCCTGCAAAAGGAATACCCAAGTGAAGCGGGAAAAATCATCAACTATTACAAGACCATACTTACTTCCTCCTATGCTTAGATAGGCGACATGTCCGAAGAGGTCCATATGAAGCATCTCCAACCGTCTTGATGTGGTCATCACATTTTTGGTATGATGAGAGCTTCCCACCTGTTTTCCTGCTTGACAAGCTGCACAAGGTTTATCTTTTTTGAAATGCACGTTAGTTAGACCTATCACGTGTTCTCCCTTTAGAAGCTTGTGAAGGTTCTTCACCCCCACATGTGCTAAGCGGCGATGCCACAGCCAGCCCATGCTAGTCTTAGCAATTAAGCATGCATCTAGACTGGCCTCCTCTTTTGCAAAATCAACTAAATAAAGTTTGCCGTCTAGTACACCCTTAAAAGCTAATGAACCATCACTTCTCCTAAAGACAGACACATCTACATTTGTGAATAAACAGTTATATCCCATATTATAGAGTTGACTCACAGACAACAAGTTATATCCAAGCGACTCAACTAAAAACACATTAGAAATAGAGTGCTCGGATGAAATAGCAATTTTTCCTAACCCTTTCACCTTGCCTTGGTTCCCATCACCGAATATTATTGAATCTTGGGGATCCTTGTTCTTGACGTAGGAAGAGAACATCCTCTTTTCCCCCGTCATGTGGTTTGTGCATCCGCTGTCGATAATCCAACTTGTACCCCCAGATGCATAAACCTGCAAGGCAAACTTAGGCTTGGGTCTTGGGTACCCAACTCTTGTTGGGTCCTACAAGGTTAGAGACAATATCCTTAGGGACCCAAATGCAAGTTTTATCTCCCTTGCATTTTGCCCCTAATTTCCTGGCAATCACCTTTCTATCATTTCTACAAATTGCAAAGGAAGCATTGCAAGCATGATAAATTGTAGAAGGTTCATTAATCTTCCTAGGAACATGAGCAACATTTCTCCTAGGCATATGATGAATGACATTTCTCCTAGACATATTTCTACCATGCATATAGGAAGAACTAGAAGCAATCATAGCATGAGAATTAAAATCATCATAACTTCTATTAATATTCCTAGATTGTCTCCTATCATGATACATGAAAGCATGGTTCTTTTCAGCACTATTAGCCATAGGGGCCTTCCCTTTCTCCTTGGTGGAGATGGAAGCCTTATGGCTTGTTAAGTTCTTGACTTCCCTCTTGAAGCCAAGACCATCCTTAATTGAGGGATGTCTACCAATTGTGTAGGCATCCCTTGCAAATTTTATTTTATCAATTTCACTCTTGCTAGTCTTAAGTTGGGCATTAAGACTAGCCAATTCATCATTCAATTTAGAAATTGAAACTAGGTGTTCACTACAAGCATCAACATCAAAATCTTTACACCTATTACAAATTGTAACATGTTCTACACAAGATGTTGATTTATTTGCTATTTCTAACTTAGCATTCAAATCATCATTTATGCTCTTTAAGCTAGAAATAGAGTCATGGCATGTAGACAATTCACTAGAAATCATTTCATTCCTTTTAATTTCTAAAGCAAGGGATTTTTGTGCCTCTACAAACTTATCATGTTCTTCATACAAAAGATCCTCTTGCTTTTCTAATAACCTATTCTTATCATTCAAGGCATCAATTAATTCATTAATTTTATCAACCTTGGTTCTATCTAGGCCCTTGAATAAACATGAATAATCTATTTCATCATCATCACTAGACTCATTCTCATTTGAAGAAGCATAAGTAGTATTCCGAGTACATACCTTCTTCTCCTTCGCCATGAGGCATTTGTGACGCTCATTGGGGAAGAGGGCCGATTTGTTGAAGGCGGTGGCGACGAGTCCTTCGTTGTCGGAGTCGGACGATGAACAATCCGAGTCCCACTCCTTGCCAAGGTGTGCCTCGCCCTTAGCCTTCTTGTAAACTTTCTTCTTTTCCCTCTTGTTCCCTTGTTCCTGGTCACTATCATTATTGGGACAGTTAGCGATAAAATGACCAACCTTACCACATTTGAAGCATGAGTGCTTCCCCTTCGTCTTGTTCTTGTTAGGCTGCCCCTTGCGTCCCTTTAGCGCCGTCTTGAAGCGCTTGATGATGAGGGCCATCTCTTCATCATTTAGCTCGGCCGCCTCAACTTGCGCCACCTTGCTAGGTAGCGCCTCCTTGCTCCTCGTTGCCTTGAGAGCAATGGGTTGAGGCTCATGGATTGGACCGTTCAACGCATCGTCCACGTATCTCGCCTCCTTGATCATCATTCTCCCGCTCACAAACTTCCCAAGTACTTCTTCGGGTGACATCTTGGTGTACCTAGGATTTTCACGAATATTGTTCACAAGATGTGGATCAAGGACAGTAAAAGACCTTAGCATTAGGCGAATGACGTCGTGATCCGTCCATCGTGTGCTTCCGTAGCTCCTTATTTTGTTGATGAGGGTCTTGAGCCGATTGTATGTTTGGGTTGGCTCCTCTCCCCTTATCATTGCAAATCTCCCAAGCTCGCCCTCCACCAACTCCATCTTGGTGAGCATGGTGACGTCGTTCCCCTCATGTGAGATCCTGAGGGTGTCCCAGATCTGCTTGGCATTGTCCAAGCCGCTCACCTTATTGTACTCTTCCCTGCACAAAGATGCTAAAAGGACAGTAGTAGCTTGTGCATTTCTATGGATTTGTTCATTTATAAACATGGGACTATCCGAGCTATCAAATTTCATTCCACTCTCTACAATCTCCCATATGCTTGGATGGGGAGAGAACAAGTGACTACGCATTTTGTGGCTCCAAAATCCGTAGTCCTCTCCATCAAAGTGAGGAGGTTTACCAAGTGGAATGGAGAGCAAATGAGCATTTGTACTTTGCGGAATACGAGAGTAATCGAAAGAAAAGTTTGAATTGACCGTTTTCTTTTTCTCGTAGTCGTAGTCGTCCTTTTGGGAAGAAGAGGATTCGTCGCTGTCGTCGTAGTAGACGATCTCCTTGATGCGCCTCGTCTTCTTCTTCTTCCCATCTTTGCGTTTGTGGCCCGAGCCCAAGTCGGTAGGCTTGTCGTCTTTCGGCTCGTTGACGAAGGACTCCTTTTCCTTATCATTGATCACAATCCCCTTGCCCTTAGGATCCATCTCTTCGGGCGATTAGTCCCTTCGTGAAGAGAACGGCTCTGATACCAATTGAGAGCACCTAGAGGGGGGGTGGTGAATAGGTGATCCTGTAAAACTTGAAAACTTAAAGCCACAAAACTTGATTAAGCGTTAGCACAATAATGCCAAGTGGCTAGAGAGGAGTCTTAGCAAAACACAATAACCACAAGGATATCAACACAGAGAGACACAATGGTTTATCCCGTGGTTCGGCCAAGTACAAAACTTGCCTACTCCACATTGTGGCGTCCCAACGGACGAGGGTTGCAATCAACCCCTCTCAAGCGGTCCAAAGACCCACTTGAATACCACGGTGTTTTGCTTTGCTTACTTTATCCCGCTCGCGAGGAATCTCCACAACTTGGAGTCTCTCGCCCTTACACTTTGATGTTCACAAAGAAGCACGGAGTAAGGAAGGGATGAGCAACGCACACAAGACACAAAATCAGAGCGACAACACGCACACAAGTCGCAACAAGAGCTCACAACACAACCCGACGAGTTCACAACTCAAATAGAGCTCTAGATGCTATCACAAAGAATCAAACGCGTGGAATCGAAGTCTTGGTGCTTAGAAATGCTTAGTGAATGCTTGGTTTTCTCCTCCATGCGCCTAGGGGTCCCTTTTATAGCCCCAAGGCAGCTAGGAGCCGTTGAGAGCATTCCAGAAAGGCAAATCTTGCCTTCTGTCGCCTGGCGCACCGGACAGTCCGGTGCACCACCGGACACTGTCCGGTGGGGATTTCTTTCCTTATTTGGCGAAGCCGACCGTTGCAGATGTAGAGTCGTTGGCGCATCGGACACTGTCTGGTGCACACCGGACAGTCCGGTGCCCCAATGTGATAGTTGGCTCGGCCACGCGTCATGCGCGGAATCCTCGGCCGACCGTTGGCCCGGCTGACCGTTGGCTCACCGGACAGTCCGGTGATTTTTAGCCGTACGCCGTTAATCACTTCCCGAGAGCGACGACTTCGCCTGTGAACGGCTCACCGGACAGTCTGGTGCACCACCGAACAGTCCGGTGATTTATAGCCGTACACCGCCGTCGAAGTCCCGAGAGCAGCCAGTCCGCCCAAGCCAGCCTGGCGCACCGGACACTGTCCGGTGCACCAGCGGATAGTCCGATGCACCCAGACTGAGCAGACTTTGGCTGAACAAAGCCATCTCTTTTCCAATTCGATTTCTCCTGTTTCCAGCACTTAGACACAATACATTAGCCCATAAAACAATGTACTAAGTCTAGAAACATACCTTTACTTTTGATTTGCACTTTTCCACCAGTTGGCATAGATTTACACTCAAGCACTTGTGTTGGACACTAAATCACCAAAATACTTAGAAATGGCCCAAGGGCACATTTCCCTTTCAGAACTGGCAGTCGCCAAGCTTCTTCTCGTCGTCGTTGAGCGACGCCAATGCAAGCGCCTCCTGCTAGTGTTGTTTGTTCGAGGTTTCCAAGTAAGAAAAATGGATTCATCCTTAGCGTTGGTTTATGAAAATGACTAACAAGTCAGATTCATGGAAAAATATTACAGAGAATAAATGCCACGTATGCAAAAAAAGGAATTTAAGTTAAAAACATTGTCGGTACCCTGGATTAGGGGTACCCTCTTCTACAGCATGAAGACGCCGCACCCGTGCAGCACCTCAAGGCTACGCGGAGAATGGCGCCCAACCTCACCACATGGGCAGGTCCAAGGGCGCCACATGGCAAGGAAAGGTAGTGCATCCCAGTATTCACCGTTGGGTGCGGACCTCCACAGAAGGACACCGGACCCCTATACGTACAAGTCTAGAGCCCCCAAGAAGGAACGCCGGGTCCTGTGGGAGGGCCCTAGTCCCCCACCAAGTAAGGTCCGAGCCTTAGCAAGGTCCCAGGACGAGAGGGACCCTGGCATGAGTAGGGGACCGATGCTGGCGTGTGTACAGGCCTTGCCCTGCGCTCCCCGCTGCTGCCGCGTGGCTTGTGGTGCGTGACATAAGCTAACGAGCCGAGCCTGACGTAAAGCCCATAAAGCCGTGCAGCCTCTGCATTTATTGCGGAGAGGACACGCCGCCTGCCACCACGCTAACGGGCGACGTGCCCTCCTAGCATTTAATGCGTCCTGTCCAATCCGCTGGCAGACGGCGTCAGGGTCATCCAGCAGGCGGCGCGCCTGACCGGTCTATTGGCGAACAGTGCGCCCATGCTGAGCGGCGCACTGTACTCATCATCCCTTCTACAAGAAGCCTCCCCTGCACGCCGAGGATACGTAGATCTCGGGGATCAAGTGAAAGGGAAATGTGCCCTTGGGCCATTTCTAGTATATTTTTGGTGATTAAGTGCCCAACACATATTGCGTGAGTAATTATGTGCCAAATGATGGATGAAGTGCAAATCAACAAGAAGGTATGATTCTAGACTTAGTACATTGGTTTTTGTGTACTAATATATTTGTCTAAGTGCTAGAATCAGAGAAAAGAGAAAAAGAAAAGACTTGGCTGGAGCAGCCAAGACTCAGCGCAGTCTGGCACACCAGACTGTCCGGTGGTGCACCGGACAGTGTCCGGTGCGCCAGGCTGGCTTCTGGTGAACTGGCCACTCTCAGGAATTCGTCGGTGGCATACGGCTATAATCCACCGGACTGTCCGGTGAGCCAACGGCCGCCAGTGCAACGGCCGGCCACCAAATCCGCGGGCGACGCGCGGCCCGCTCCAACGGTCGGCAGGAGGCACCGAACTGTCCGGTGTGCACCGGACAGTGTCCGGTGTGCCAACGGCTACAATTCTGCAACGGTCGGCTGTGCCATTTTAGGAAGGCGATCTACACCGGACCATGAACAGTGCCTGTCCGGTGGTGCACCGGACTGTCCGGTGCGCCACCCGACAGAAGGCAAGAATTGCCTTCCCAGATTGCCTCAAACGGCTCCTAGCTACCTTGGGGCTATAAAAGGGACTCCTAAGCGCATGGAGGAGACACACAAGCATTCTTTGATCATCTCTAAGCACCAAGACTCCATTCTCGCGCATTTGATTCTTTGTGATAGTGACTTGAGCTCTATTTGAGTAGAGAACTCCTCACATTGTGTTGTGAGCTCAAGTTGTGGCTTGTGTGTGTGATTGTGCTCGTGCTTTGAGTGTTGTGTTCGTTGCTCTCCCCTCCCTTACTTCCGTGCTTCTTTGTGATCATCAATTGTAAGGGCGAGAGGCTCCAAGTTGTGGAGATTCCTCGCGAACGGGAGATAGTAAAAGAAAGGAAAACACCGTGGTATTCAAGTTGATCATTGGATCACTTGAAAGGGGTTGAGTGCGACCCTCGTCCAGTGGGATGCCACAACGTGGAGTAGGCAAGTGTTATACTTGGTCGAACCACGGGATAAATCACCATGTCTCTTGTGCTTGTTTTCTTTGTGACCATTGTGTTTCACAAGAGCTTGGTCCTTAGCCACTTGATTCTATTGAGCAAACATTTAACCAAGTTTTGTGGTGACAAGTATTTGATTTTTACAGGATCACCTATTCACCCCCCCTCTAGGTGCTCTCAATTGGTATCAGAACCGTTCTCTTCACGCAAGGCACTAATCGCCCGAAGAGATGGATCCTAAGGGAAAGGGGATGGTGGTCAATGACAAGACAAAGGAGTCCATCGTCAACGAGCCAAGAGATGATAAGCCCTCGGACTCTGGCTCGAGTCATAAGAAAAGAGACGGGAAGAAGAAGAGGCGCATTAAGAAGATCGTCTACTACGACAGTGACGAGTCTTCTTCTTCCCCAAGAGACGACGAATACGACGAGAAAAAGAAACCGGTTAATTCGAATTTTTCTTTTGATTATTCTTGTATTCCGTTTAATTCCAATTCTCATTTACTTTCAATTCCACTTGGGAAACCTCCGCACTTTGATGGAGAAGACTACTCATTATGGAGTCACAAAATGCGTAGTTACCTATTCTCTCTCCATCCAAGTATTTGGGAGATTGTTGAAAACGGAATGCTTTTTGATAGTACTGACAACCCCGTTTTCATTAATGAGCAAATCCATAAAAATGCACAAGCTACCACTGTTTTGCTAGCATCCTTGTGCAGGGACGAGTACAACAAGGTGAGCGGCTTGGATAACGCCAAGCAAATTTGGGACACCCTCAAGATTTCTCATGAGGGGAACGACGGCACCATGATCACCAAGATAGAGTTGGTGGAAGGCAAACTGGGAAGGTTCGCAATGATCAGGGGAGAGGAGCCAACGCAAACATACAATAGGCTCAAGACCCTGGTCAACAAGATCATGAGCTATGGAAGCACGAGATGGACGGACCACGACGTCGTCCGACTTATGCTCAGGTCCTTCACTGTTCCTGATCCTCATCTTGTGAACTCAATCCGTGAGAATCCTAGGTACACAAAGATGACACCCGAGAAAATACTCGGAAAGTTTGGAAGCGGGCGTATGATGATCAAGGAAGCAAGATACGTTGATGAGGCATTGAATGGCCCAATGCCCATCTACGAGCCTCAAACTGTTGCTCTCAAAGCAACAAGCAGCAGGGACGCGCTACCTAGCAAGGTGGCGCAAGTTGAGGCGGCCGGGCTAAATGAGGATGAAATGGCCCTCATTATCAAGCGCTTCAAGACGGCGCTAAAAGGACGCAAGGAGCATCCCAACAAGAGCAAGACAAAGGGAAAGCGCTCCTGCTTCAAGTGTGGTAAGACGGGTCACTTTATTGCTAACTGTCCCGATAATGATAGTGACCAGGGACAAGAAAAGAGCGGGAAGAGGGAGAAAAAGAAGTCCTACAAGAAGGCGAAGGGCGAGGCGCACCTTGGCAAAGAGTGGGATTCGGATTGCTCTTCGTCCAACTCCGACGACGAAGGACTCGCCACCTCGGCCTTCAACAAGTCATCTCTCTTCCCCAACGAGCGTCACACCTGCCTCATGGCAAAGGAGAAAAAGGTAAGCGCTCGAGATACCCCTAAGTATACTACTTCAAGTGATGATGAATCTAGTGATGATGAAGTAGATTATACTAATTTATTTAAGGGCTTAGATAGAGCAAAGGTAGATAAAATTAACGAATTAATTGATGCCTTAAATGAAAAGGATAGACTTTTAGAGAAGCAAGAAGACATTTTGTATGAAGAGCATGATAAGTTTATTAGTGTACAAAAATCTCTTGCTTTAGAAACTAAAAGGAATGAGATTTTATCTTGTGAAATTTCTGCTTGCCATGAGTCTATTTCTAGTTTGAAGAGTGTTAATGATGAGTTAAATGCTAAGTTAGAAGTAGCAAATAAGTCTAGTTCATGTGTGGAACATGTCGTAATTTGTAATAGGTCAAGGATTTCGATGTTAATGCTTGTAATGAACATCTGGCATCCATTACTAAATTAAATGATGAAGTTGCAAGTCTTAATGCTCAACTTAAGAATTGCAAGGTGGATTTTGATAAACTAAAATTTGCAAGGGATGCCTACACTGTTGGTAGACACCCCTCTATTAAGGATGGGCTTGGCTTTCGAAAGGAAGCCAAGAACTTAACAAGTCAAAGGGCTCCCATTTCTGCCAAGGAGAAAGGGAAGGCCCCTATGGCTAATAGTGCTCAAAGGAATCATGCTTTCATCTATAGTGATAGAAAATTTTCTAGAAATGCTCATAGGAGTTATGCTTATGATTCACATGCTATGATTGCTTCAAGTTCTTCTTTTGTGCATGGTAGAAATATGCCTAGGAAAAATGTTGCTCATGTGCCTAGGAAAGTATGTAATGAACCTTCTACAATTTAACATGCTTGCAATACTTCTTTTGCAATTTGTTGTAAGAATAAGAAAGTGATTGCTAGGAAGTTGGGGGCCAAGTGCAAGGGAGACAAGACTTGCATTTGGGTCCCAAAGACTATTATAACTAACCTTGTAGGACCCAACAAGAGTTGGGTACCTAAAACCCAAGCCTAAATTGCCTTGCAGGTTTATGCATCCGGGGGCTCAAGCTGGATTATCGACAACGGATGCACAAACCACATGACGGGGGAGAAGAAGATGTTCACCTCCTACGTCAAGAACAAGGATTCCCAAGATACAATTATATTTGGAGATGGGAATCAAGGCAAGCTCAAAGGCTTAGGCAAGATAGCCATCACAAATGAGCACTCTATCTCTAATGTATTTCTAGTAGAGTCGCTAGGCTATAATCTGCTGTCTGTTAGTCAATTGTGCCACATGGGCTACAATTGTTTATTTACAAATGTTGATGTGTCTGTCTTTATAAGGAGTGATGGTTCATTAGCATTTAAGGGTGTACTAGATGGCAAACTCTACTTAGTTGATTTTTCGAAAGAGGAGGCCGATCTTGATACATGCTTAATAGCTAAGACTAACATGGGCTGGTTGTGGCATCGCCGTCTAGCACATGTTGGGATGAAGAACCTCCATAAACTTCTAAAGGGAGAACATATGTTAGGACTGACAAATGTGGTTTTCGAAAAAGATAGACCTTGTGCAGTTTGTCAAGCAGGTAAACAGGTGGGAAGCACTCATCACAGCAAGAATGTGATGACCACATCAAGACCTCTGGAGCTACTTCATGTGGACCTCTTCGGACCAGTCGCCTACCTCAGCATCGGGGGAAGTAAGTATGGTCTTGTTGTTGTCGATGATTTTTCCCGCTTCACTTGGGTATTTTTTTGCAAGATAAATCAGAAACCCAAGGGACCCTCAAGCGCTTTCTAAGGCGAGCTCAAAACAAATTTGAGCTCAAGGTAAAAAAGATTAGAAGCGACAACGGGTCCGAGTTCAAGAATTTACAAGTGGAGGAGTACCTTGAGGAGGAAGTAATCAAGCACGAGTTCTCCGCTCCCTACACAGCACAGCAAAACGGTGTGGTAGAGAGGAAGAATAGGACGCTCATAGACATGGCGAGAACGATGCTTGGAGAATTCAAGACGCCCGAGCGGTTTTGGTCGGAAGCTGTGAACACAGCTTGCCACGCCATAAACCGGGTCTACCTTCATCTTCTCCTCAAGAAGACGTCGTATGAACTTCTAACCGGTAACAAACCCAACGTGTCTTATTTCGTGTATTTAGGAGTAAATGTTACATTCTAGTGAAGAAAGGTAGGAATTCCAAATTTGCTCCCAAAGCTGTAGAAGGGTTTTTGCTAGGTTATGACTCAAATACAAAGGCGTATAGAGTCTTCAACAAATCATCGGGTTTGGTTGAAGTCTCTAGCGATGTTGTATTTGATGAAACTAATGGCTCTCCAAGAGAGCAAGTTAATCTTGATGATGTAGATGATGTTCCAACGGACGCAATTCGCACCATGGTGATTGGAGATGTGCGACCACAGGAACACCAAGTGCAAGATCAACCTTCTTCCTCAACGATGGTGCATCCCTCGACTCGAGATGAAGAACAGGTTCCTCAAGAGGAGGCGTGTGATCAAGGGGGAGCACAAGAAGAACAAGTTGTGGAGGAAGAAGCACCACAGGCCCCTCCGACTCAAGTTCGAGCGACAATTCAAAGGAATCATCCCGTCGACCAGATTTTGGGTGATATAAGCAAGGGAATAACTACTCGCTCACGTCTAGCTAATTTTTGTGAGCATTACTCGTTTGTTTCTTCTATTGAGCCTTTCAGGGTAGAAGAGGCCTTGCTAGATCCGTACTTGGTGTTGGCCATGCAAGAAGAGCTCAACAACTTCAAGCAAAATGAGGTTTGGAAACTAGTGCCACGTCCCAAGCAAAATGTTGTGGGAACCAAGTGGGTGTTCCGCAACAAACATGACGAGCATGGGGTGGTGACAAGGAACAAGGCTCGACTTGTGGCAAAAGGTTATGCCCAAGTCACAGGTTTGGACTTTGAGGAGACCTTTGCTCCTGTGGCTAGGCTAGAGTCTATTCGCATTTTGTTAGCCTATGCCGCTCACCATTCTTTCAGGTTGTTCCAAATGGATGTGAAGAGCGCTTTCCTCAACGGGCCAATCAAGGAGGAGGTGTACATGGAGCGACCCCCTGGCTTTGAGGATGAACGGTACCCCGACCACGTGTGTAAGCTCTCTAAGGCGCTCTATGGACTTAAGCAAGCCCCAAGATCATGGTATGAATGCCTTAGAGATTCTCTAATTGCTAATGCTTTCAAGGTTGGGAAAGCTGATCCAACTCTTTTCACTAAGACTTGTGATGGTGACCTATTTGTGTGCTAAATTCATGTCGATGACATAATATTTGGTTCTACTAACCAAAAGTCTTGTGAAGAGTTTAGCAGGGTGATGACATAGAAATTCGAGATGTCTATGATGGGCGAGTTGAACTACTTCCTTGGGTTCCAAGTGAAGCAACTCAAGGATGGCACCTTCATTTCACAAATGAAGTACACGCAAGACTTCCTCAAGCGGTTCGGGATGAAGGACGCCAAGCCCGCAAAGACTCCAATGGGAACCGATGGACATGTCGACCTCAACAAAGGAGGTAAGTCCGTTGATCAAAAGGCATACCGGTCTATGATAGGGTCTTTACTTTATTTATGTGCTAGTAGACCAGATATTATGCTAAGCGTATGCATGTGTGCTAGATTTCAATCCGACCCAAGGGAGTGTCACCTTGTGGCCGTTAAGTGAATTCTTAGATATTTAGTTGCTACGCCTTGCTTTGGGATCTGGTATCCAAAGGGGTCTACCTTTGACTTAATTGGATATTCAGACTCCGATTATGCCGGGTGCAAGGTTGATAGGAAGAGTACATCAGGGACGTGCCAATTCCTAGGAAGGTCCTTAGTGTCTTGGAGTTCTAAGAAACAAACTTCTGTTGCCCTATCCACCACTGAGGCCGAGTATGTTGCCGCAGGACAGTGTTGCGTGCAACTACTTTGGATGAGGCAAACCCTCCGGGACTTTGGCTACAATCTAAGCAAAGTCCCACTCCTATGTGACAATGAGAGTGCAATCCGCATGGCGGACAATCCTGTTGAACACAGCCGCACAAAGCATATAAACATCCGGCATCACTTTTTGAGAGACCACCCGCAAAAGGGAGATATCGAAGTGTTTTATGTTAGCATCGAGAACCAGCTAGTCGATATCTTTACCAACCCTTTAGATCAGAAGACCTTTTGTTGGTTGCGTAGTGAGCTAAATGTCTTAGATTCGCGTAACTTGGATTGATCTATAGCATACATGTGTTTTATGTCTTTGATCATGTTCCTTTATGCATTTTATTGCTTATTTATGGTGCTCAAGTTGTGCAAGGGATCCTCGGACCTCACAAGTCCATGTGTGAATGATGCACATATTTAGGGGGAGAAATGCTACAACTTGACCGTTTTGAGACTAACCGTGTGCTTGAGTTTACTTAATTTAGTCTCAAAGGTGGATTGAAAGGGAAAGGTGAACTTGGACCATGCAAGACTTCCACTGCACTCCGATGAGAGGGTAATTTACTCCAAGTTCATCTCCATGCTCTTATTGCCTTTTTACTCTTAATTGACGATTTTGGTGAGGCAATGGGGTTTAAGGGCCAATAATGATCCTGTTTTGGTACTTAATGCCAAAGGGGGAGAAATTAAGGCCAAAGCAAATGGATCAGCTACCACTTGAGAACTTTGAAAATAGTAGAGTTAGAACTTTTGATTTGTCAAAATACTCTTATTGTCAAAATTTGGTCTCTTATGGGGAGAATTTATGATTATGGTAAAAGGGGGAGTTTTTGGATCTTGATCATTTTCTCTCTTGGATTATCTCTCTTTATGCCCAAACAAGTGAGTTTGACTTAGAGATAGGAAAATGAATTTGATTTGCAAAAACAAACCAAGTGGTGGCAAATAACGATCCAAATATGTCAAATCTTGTAAAAGACAATTTTTGTTCTCAATTGCATTGATGTTGCACTTCTATTTGTTGCTTTTTGATGTGTTGGCATAAATCACCAAAAAGGGGGAGATTGAAAGGGAAATGTGCCCTTGGGCCATTTCTAGTATATTTTTGGTGATTAAGTGCCCAACACATATTGAGTGAGTAATTATGTGCCAAATGATGGATGAAGTGCAAATCAACAAGAATGTATGATTCTAGACTTAGTACATTGGTTTTTGTGTACTAATATATTTGTCTAAGTGCTAGAATCAGAGAAAAGAGAAAAAAGGAAAAGACTTGGCTGGAGCAGCCAATACTCAGCGTAGTCTGGCACACCGGACTGTCCGGTGCGCCAGGCTGGTTTCTGGTGAACTGGCCGCTCTCGGGATTTCGTCGGCGGCGTACGGCTATAATTCACCGGACTGTCCGGTGAGCCAACGGCCGCCAGCGCAACAGTCGGCCGCCAAATCCGCGGGCGACGCGTGGCCCGCTCCAACGGTCGGCAGGAGGCACCGGACTGTCCGGTGTGCACCGGACAGTGTCCGGTGCGCCAACGGCTACAATTCTGCAACGATCGGCTGTGCCATTTTAGGAAGGCGATCTACACCGGACCATGAACAGTGCCTGTCCGGTTGTGCACTGGACTGTCCGGTGCGCCACCCGACAGAAGGCAAGAATTGCCTTCCCAGATTGCCTCAAACGGCTCCTAGCTTCCTTGGGGCTATAAAAGAGACCCCTAGGCGCATGGAGGAGACACACAAGCATTCTTTGATCATCTCTAAGCACCAAGACTCCATTCTCGCGCATTTGATTCTTTGTGATAGTAACTTGAGCTCTATTTGAGTAGAGAACTCCTCGCATTGTGTTATGAGCTCAAGTTGTGGCTTGTGTGTGTGATTGTGCTGATGCTTTGAGTCTTGTGTGTGTTGCTCTCCCCTCCCTTACTTCCATGCTTCTTTGTGATCATCAATTATAAGGGCGAGAGGCTCCAAGTTGTGGAGATTCCTCGCGAACGGGAGATTGTAAAAGAAAGGAAAACATCGTGGTATTCAAGTTGATCATTGGATCACTTGAAAGGGGTTGAGTGTGACCCTCGTCCAGTGGGACGCCACAACGTGGAGTAGGCAAGTGTTATACTTGGCCGAACCACGGGATAAATCATCGTGTCTCTTGTGCTTGTTTTCTTTGTGACCATTGTGTTTCACAAGAGCTTGGTCCTTAGCCACTTGATTCTATTGAGCTAACACTTAACCAAGTTTTATGGCGACAAGTATTTGATTTTTACAGGATCACCTATTCACCCCCCCTCTAGGTGCTCTCATCAAGGCGCTAGAAGATCGCCCCAGCAGCAAACATTTGTGGCTCCAAGTGCTATATTCGTTATGTCCTTAGGCCCGCATGTCGGGGCTCAGTACCTTTGTGCATGCCCCCCTTCAACTATAAAAGGGGAGGCATGCGGCCTTACAAGATAGATCCAATCTTAGGCTCAATCAGACACCGACAAGTTCATACAAGCTCTCAAGCAATACATCACACAATGGAGTAGGGTATGACGCTCCGACGGCCCGAACCACTCTAAACCCTCGTGTGCTCTCGTGTGTTCATCCACCAGTCTCGTAACAAGCAAAACGCTTAGGCCCCTCCTCTTCTTTGGATTTAGGGCGGGTGCAATCCGCCACCCGGCCGAAGAGATTTCCTCTCCGACAAACATTATTCAAACAAAAGAAATTGCATGCAAGGCTCTTTTTTAAATACTACTCCCTCCATCCAAAAATATAATTCAAGAATCTCGGTGATAATTATCTACTACTACGTATTGTGCAAGGGTAGCAGGTGGGCTTGGGGAGAGATGTAGTAGATATTTTTCCTGTCATAGATTAATACATAAACACACATGTGGTGTAGCGGTACCTACTACTCGCATTTGCCGGAGGGTTCCAGAACCGACGTCCACATTAGGATTACACAGAATATTGATACAAGAACTGTTGTAATTATTAATCAGATGTTGCTAACAACTCCAACCATAGTATAATAGTACCCTGCCATAGTATATACCTAGGGTCAATTCCTGGCTAGTGCATTTTTTTAATCTCTCGCAGCCATTCCCTTCCGATATTATCACCTCACTGTGACAGCGGACGCTATTTTTTTAGTTCAGTATAAATTGAATTTGATGCCACTTTACGCACTGAGCGGGTCGCGCTCGCTAGCGAGCCGAAGCAATCGAATACAAGAAGCTGCTACCCATGGGCTCTGCCAGGCCTCCGGGCCAGAACACCGAACACACCCAAAAGTTCGAAACTTTTATTTCCCGGTCCACTATATCCATCTCAGCTCCATCACCGTGTCTGCGGTTGTTGGCCGCGATCGCAGGGTGGGGAGGAGTACCTCCGCTCTGCCTCTTTGGAGCTGGCTAGACTGTGGCCAATCGGATCCACGACGTCCCACTAGCCCCATTCCAGCAGCTTCCCTTCCTCCTCCTAGCTCCCCCACCCTCCTCCTCACTTCCTGAAGCCGCTGGAGCTCCGACCCAGAATCCCACTCCCATCCTCTCCCACCACAGTCGCTACGGTACAGTGTACAGTGCATCCCCGAAATCTCGCCACTCGTTCGCAACCCAGTCCAGCGGGCCCGAGTGGCTCTTGTCGGCTCCAAGAAGCTCGCACCGTGGTCGTGGGCGGATGGCGGTGATGGCGCTGGTGATGCGAATCCCCCGCCCACGCCCACGCCTCTCTGCAGTGCCCGGGAGATGGTTCGAGGTGGCTACAGGGTTCCATGGGACGCATTGGGCATGCGGCATGGGGCGTGCAGGTGGTTCGTGGCGGTCGTGGCGGGATTCGCGGAGGGGTTTGCGGGCTTGCGGCGTGCGTGCAGGCGGGTGTAGGGAGGCGGGGGCAGTCTACAGTGGTTTCTTAATAGTTAGTAGAGATTAATATAGACTATGCTAAGGCTCTCTTCAACATCAATCATAAATGCTTATATCCGGTAGATGTAGAATTTTATCAGCTCCTTTATCTCTCCATCCTTTATCTCTCCAAAACCTGGGTGTAAAATGTCCTCTAAAATTTAGAGGTCATCCTTCGTCCACTAAAAGTTGAGGTTGTACGGCGGGCTCAACCAGGTGTTGGCCATCTATATCTTCAATGAGTTGCTTGCCATAGTTGGTAAGAGGCGGCGCTATTGGTAACAACTAGAAACACTTCAAATCCACCCGACCCTCCTCATTCACCAACAGCTAGAAACACCTGACACAAATACAAAGTCATTATCAAGTCAGTACAACTCTCCTTGCTTTCCTCGGTGTGAAATTTGCACAACCAATTTCTGCTGAAGATTCCACCGGTGGCACAAGTTCACATCAAGAAGACACGAGGACAATTTGTTGTGGGGAAGAAGACATGGGGACAAGCAACTGAGAGGAAGAAGGCATGGGGACAAGATGTTGTGAGGCATATGGCATGGGCACGAGCTGATGTGATGAAGAAGCATCAGGAGGACAAAAACGAAGAGGCGACAGTGCAGGAACGAAGAGAGCTACGACGAAGAGGAGTACTCGGAGGAGATAGAATAATCACATTTTAATGTTTCTTTAGAAGTCTTTCAGTGTAGCATGTTGCCAACGCTTTTCAGTAATTTCTCCCAAGTATATTTTTTTTATGAATTGCACGGTAAGGATTGACAAAGTAGTCTGGAAATTAAAATTAGAATTACGGGTTGTCGTTGTTTCCAATTTTTTATATTCTATTTGATGTTTGGTTCACTATTGGTTGCCACATTATTCAGAATATATAAGGAGATTCTAGTAAGAACTTTATTCTTTACCTTTGCATTAGATGCCCAATTTTGTAGATACTTTGGACATACTTTGTAGAACTTTATTCTTTTTTCCCTCTATGCATTTTTCTGTACACTGTAAAGTTCATTTCTGTTCTTCATTCATAAATAAAATCTGTATTCTTACTCTGTTCACGGACACCATTTATTTCAAGAAGAAGAACTTATGAATGTTGAGGAACAAACAGTGATGCTGGAGATGGAACTGTTTGTTAAGGAAAAGGAAACATTTAAGGTCTTGAAGGAACTACAGGAAACAAAGCAGGTTATAGATGGTTTGAAAGTACAAATAGAGAAGGTAACATCGGAGGACACAAATGCTGCAAAAGGCCATGCTGATACAGGGATGGTACATCCACTTCCTGCTGTCGAACAAAATACCGAGCCACCAGTCCAGAGCGCAAAAGGTACACAGTCCCCACTAACATTTTTGATCCAGTTGTCCAGTTGTTCAGTTGCTGAAAAATAGAGCTTCAAAATCTGAAATTACCCGAACAAATATCTAGATGATTGGTTCTCTAAGGTACTTGTTTATTTCAAAATTGTGGAGGCAAGCCACCATTATTAATGGTAAGGAATATGTGATTTAAATTCTTCTAATCCAAATATTGATAGATGTTTAAAATTATATGTTTTTTCTAGATAACTTTGAATCGGCTTTACGTTAGCGGTAAATATTTTGTTTGCTTCTACTATGGGTTGAGATTACAAACTTATATAATAAAGTCTGGTACCAAGGCTTGCTATAACATTATGCATTCTTGCATGTAGTCATTCTATTGGGTACCATTGTGGGCCACACCTTGCTGAAATTGTTCCTTTTTTTGCTTATAAGCTATTGTACAAGTGCATCTAAAAATGATGAAGAGCTTCATGAATACAGCTTGCAGGTGTGAATCTGTTTTGATTTAATATTTGTTTTGTATCTATGTTCTTTGAATTAGCTCTAAACTCTTTCTGTATTGCCCTCGAGCTTACCCAATAAAGTAGTTCTAAATGGTTATTCTATTTTTCATGCAGAATCTGTTGAACGTGAACATCCAGAACACTATCAGGAAAGTAAGTTTGCGATTGTGCAGAATGCTGTGTGCCATGTAGTGAAGCAACCTAATAGTTTGCTACCAAATTCGAATAACGATTTACAATTGTATAGATTTGATTCTTCTCTTAACAGTTCACAAAGAGAATGTGCAGGCAATGCTGCAAAGAATTGTTGGAGTTTTTAAAAGTCACCATTGTTTTTACGTCTCTTTCACTAGTTTTGGGTAGTCGTTGCAATAGCCTCCATGTATTCTTTTAGCTAGGCCTTCGTTGTTATAACTGACTCTAACACTTCTATTCACAATTCTAGCAATAGAACTGCATAATGGAACTTTATTCTTGCTTCATCGGTATAGTTGTAAGCTTTCTTCTTATTTGCAATAATGTGTTGTTTGTTGTTGAGTATCCTTTTAATTGAGTCCACATATTTATAATAACATTATATATTTATATCATCAATATAATATTAGTGTCACAGTGATATTTTACTACGGATTTTGTATATCATAGTGACATTTGTCGTTATGTATTGATGTTTTATACTCATGTTGTTTAGTTGCTGGACTAGCGTTCGGCTGCTGCTGCTACATTACGTTATATATAAATTAAATATTGTAGCATTTTGCAGCTGCTACAGCCCTTAAACCATCACCGAATAAGTGGATTAATTTTTAACTTACGTAGCGAAGCACGGGCACATACCTAGTTGTTTATTAAAGGTCTGTTTGAAGCACTCAGTTTTTAAATAGTTGGTTTATAAAAATTGATGTGGTTCTAAACATATTAATTTATATCTCAGTTTATAGAGACTGGATTTGTGGTTTCTTATCAAGTAAGAAACTAAGAGCATCTCCAACAAAACATGTAAACTAACCCCAAAAGCGTTTTTAATGAAGAAAATGCTTTTTAAGCTCTCCAACAGTTATCTATTCTTTCCCCCATATTCTTCGTACCCCGCATCCATTGCCTTTCCTCCCTCAAATTTACGTGTCACACATTGTTTCCCAATTGCTTCAGTGCACCTGGTTCCCGTGTATTTTTTCGCGCGTAGTTCTTTTGGTAGAGAAAGCACGACGTCCGCGTACTACTGGGCTCCGATGCTTGCTTCTTCCAGATGGCTCTGGTGCTTGCTTCTTCAGTCATGGAACAAAGTGAACGATGAATATATATGTTCTTGTTTTTTGATCCATCATCTCACATCACTTCACATTCCATCTGTTTGGTTCCTTGGCTAGGCAGAGCCTGGTTCAGAAGCTCATGCAGGCCAAGCCAAGCCTGTATAAGTGAATGCAAGTAATAATTTGTATGGTTGTTTGGTTGACTGTACATAACCAGCCAGGATTTGGTGGGCATGTGTTTGGTGGGCACGTGTATAACTGGATGCGAGTAATATCAAGGACACACTTGTACGTGCTACTGGTTGATACCTTAGGTAGTAGAAATACAAGTAATATCAAAGAACAGATCTTTGCTAGAATTTCAGTAATGTACAGGAGACGATTTATACAAGTACAATAATTTATACAAGTCTGACAAATTTGTAACTACAATTTAGTAATTAACACAAGTCAGCTAGTTGTAACAACATAAAATTCCAGCTACTATCAAATTTTGTATAGAATTATATAGGAATATTATCAGCTACTATCAGCTTTGTCATTATCAGAGAGCAAATCTCCGGCCGGGTGGCGGAATGCACCCGCCCTAAATCCTAAGATGAGGAGGGGCCCAAGCGTTTTGCCTGTCTGCTAAGCGATGAACGAACACAAGAACACACAAGGGTTTAGAGTGGTTCGGGCCGCCGGAGCGTAATACCCTACTCCACTATGTGTTGTATTGCTCATGAGCTTGAGTTGTGTCTAGGGTCTGAATCAGTCTGAGAGAGTCTAAATCAGTCTGAGAGAGTCTGTCCCCTGTAACGCAGCGTGCCCTCCCTTTTATAGTCTAAGGGGGGCACGTACAAGGGTGCTGAGCCCCGACACGTGGGCCCAGGGACATAATGGATGTAATACTTGGAGCGACTAATGCCTGTCCCTAGTGCGATCTTCCTCGCACCCTGATATCCGCGATCTGCGTAGCATTGGCGTGCAGGGGAAGCTTCCCTGGCAACCTACGAGTGATGTTGGATGGTACAGTACACTTCACAGCACGGGTGTACCGTTTAGCAATGGAATGGATAGGCACGTCGCCTGCAGGATGGCCTGGACGCAGCCTGTCAGCTGAGTGGACAGGACACATTAAATGCTGAAGGGGCACATCGCCTGTCAGCGGGATAGTCAGGTGGCGTGTCTTCTCCGCAATAAATGCAGAGACAGCGCGGCCCAGAGGCCTTACGTCAGGCTCCGCCCGCTGGCTTACGTCACGCGCGGTAGGCCACGTGTCAGCATCAGATCTCCGCCTGGGTGGGGAGCAGTAGCGTTATGCGGGCAGGTCCGCACCAGGCTGGGCCTGGACACATGGCGGCACCGAACCCCTACCTGAGCAAGGCCTGGGTATTCCCTACCCCTGAGTCCCGGGACCCGGCTGTGGGTAGTCCGGATCCCACGCAGAGGGGTCCAGGAACCGACCCAGAGGTCCGGGCTGCACTCGCGGGGGTCCTGGATCTTGCTCCGGAGGTCCGGTCTACATGTACAGGGGTCTGGCACTTTCCCATGGGGGTCCGAACCCACTGTTGGCATCTTGGAGTGTATCGCTTTCTCTGGCCACATGGTGACCCTAGAGCCATCCATGTGGTGGAGTCGGGTGTTGTTCACCACGTGACTAGAGATAGTCGCGTGGGCACCGCGTCCTCATGCTGTAGTAAGGGGTACCCCTGATCCAGGGTACCGACAGTGGCCCCCGGGCCCGCCTCAGGGGAGGATACGAGCCTGTAGGTGGGGCCAAAGCTTGTACCTTGTGTCAACTTGGCATGACCGGCGACTGGGGCACCTCCTCTGCGCGTGCCGCATTAACTTGGCGTGCTCGTGCTATCAGCCTACCATTGGTCACATCAACTGTCGCACCTGTTCCCGCGGCTGACTGACCCATGGTCTCCGCACTCGATGGATTTACTGGGCCATGCGTGGGGTGCCTCGATACCAGTACATTTGGTTTTGAAAATTTACCTTCTCTGTCTTCTGTGGCGGCCCTGAGGAGGCACGGTACTGGTGCGAGTGGCGGTTCAACTTCTCTGCACCCAGAAACCGGCGCCCAAGGAGGATGACTCGTGCGCCCAGGCCCCCGTGCCAGAGGCTGGACCGCTGCTCTCGGCGGAGATGAAGAGGCGCGGCGGTTTGCCTTCTGCGCACTAGGAGACCATCGCGCCAGCCGTATGACTTGCGGGGCCGGGCCCCCGCGTCATAGGCTGGGTGCTGCGGTGTGCATTGGGGGAGACTTCTCGTGGCCTTTCGGGGTGCGAGCAGAGGAATCTGCCTTTAAAAAGGGGGTTCATCCCTCGAGCAGCAGCCATGTCTTCGCTTCTCTCCCACTCGTTGTGCCCTTTCGCCTCCGAGCTCTCTGCTTTGCATCGCCGTAGCTCACCATGGCCTTGTAAGTTCATCCCGAGCGCTTTTAGACTGAGCGGACGCCTGTCTTGGCACGCCGCCTACCTGGATGGAGTGCGCCGGTGTTCGGTGGAAGGATCCGTGTCAGCGCCTTCCCCCTCGGCGATCTTGCTGCTGGAGAGCTCGCGCTCTTTGTTTCCTGCACGATGGCGCTGTCGATCTCGCCTTCTTCTTGCTGTTGCTAGAGGAGCGTGACCTCGTGGGGGTTGGCGCTCTTCCGCCATCGCTCAGCTTCAAGGATTTCATCAGCGAGCTGGGCTGCGGTCTCCCACCAGTGGTCATCTATAAGGATGACCACCAGCCTTGTGGTGGTGGGAAGCGAGCCAGGCTGTGGCCTCGCCCTGTACTCAGCTTCATGGATGTTCATCAGCCTTGCAGGGGTGGAGAGCGAGCCGAGTTGTGGTTCCGCCTTCTGCATGAGATGGTAGCTTGCTTCTTCCTCCAGCATTCAGAGGAAAGGATGTTCACCAGCCTTGCGAAGGAGGCGAACTTCGGCTACGTCGCACCGGCCGGACCGCAAGCACCGTCAGCCGCCGAGCTTCCAACTCCTTGGCTTGGATGGTCTTGTCGTCACCCCCATAGGGGGGCGGGGGTGAGGGCCTCTTCACCATGGCGCACGTGTTGAGGTGGTCGCCACCGCTGTCGAGCCGCTGGTGCAGAGGTGGTTGCCGCCGCTGGCGAGCCGCTGGCAAGCCGCCCCGGACGATTCCGCGAGGACAGTGGCCGCGAGCTTCCAGCGCAACCCTGCTAGCGTCGAGTAGTTCACACCTGTAGAGATGGAGCTAGGGCTCCGCTTGAAGGTGGATGTAATAACTTTTGCTTTTGTAAGGCACCTTTTGAGCACTATTTATCAAGCAGTAGTAGTACTTATCTGTGTACCACTTGTCCTTGTTGCGTGTGGTGTTCCTGACTCCTCCCTGGTACCTGGCCCCCCTGGGATGTAAGCTCGATGTGTCAAGGCTGTATACCAGCATACGTAAGAAAGAGTTGGCGATGGCCCCCAGGAGGTAGCCTCAACTGGGATTTGGACCTATACATGGCTTCGGCCAGGGAGCATTAGTAGCACACCCATAGGAACCCTCGTCTGACATTAGCCATCCTTTGATACATGCACGGGTCTTGCAGGTTTTAGTCTGGGAAGCCAAGTTGTGTGTCTGGACCCCCTGGATCACGACTCTAGATACTAGGACACCCGTCGCGGAGTGGTGGAGTGTGCAGGCTTACGGTATGGGACCAGGCTAAGCAGCTACACGGCTCCGGACCACCCCAGGAGACAAGTGTCCATTCTCTGGAGCCGGAACCCAGGTTGTTGGACCCACAGGACTATAGCTCCAAATACTAGGGTACTCGTCACAGAGTGGTGGACTGTGCAGGCTTACGGTACGGGACCAGGCTAAGCGGCTACACTGCTCCGGACCACCCCATGGAACAAGTTCCTGTTCTTTAGAACCGGCCCCTAGGCTGCCGGACCTCCCTGCTTTCGCAGAGGGGTCCTAAACGTAAGCCTGACTTATTCAATTCGAATGTCATCGTGTCAGACGGGATGAGAACTGTATGGGTGGGTTAGATAAAAATTAACGTCTAGAAACTGCAGGGTAACACCATGAAACAGGAGGATAAAATTATCATAGAGGCACATCCGAAGGGGTAAATCTTCTCTTTATAACTTGGCATGCATGGGTGCTGACCAACAGGCCGGGCTTATGAGGGCGGACCTCACCAGGCTGGCGCACACATATGTATAACCTAGCTACAAAAAGGGGAAAAACTCAACCCCTCAGACCTGCTCCTATGGATAGAACTTACAGAGATGCTCCAAGGGTTAGGAAGAGATACTCCTTCAGTTGCAACGAGGTGGTCACCCTCGGGTCGGCATATTTCCGTTGCCTTCAAGGGTCCTTCCCAGCTGGGGGAGAGTTTGCGGAGCCCTTCTTGGTTCAGTACTCGCCCTAGGGCTAGGTCCCGACCCTGGGTTCCCATCTGCATTTTAATGATGGAGTCCATGTCCTCACGATGTAGTCGTTCTTGCATAGGCCCATGAAAAGACTGGACCCGTGGGGAGTCCAGAAGGATTTTTGGGGGAAGGCAGGCCTTGGCCCCATAGACTAGGGAATACGGCCCCCGGTGGCCCATCTAGTGGCTGTCACTGGAGCCGGAGTCTCTGGTGAAAACATTCTTTAGGACCCCCTCGAGTGACTGATACCCGAGGTCTGGTTCCGCCACAGCCACCTCATCGTCATCTACCCTTTCCTTGCCAGGTCGGCGACGATGTGGGGAGCCGTCCTCGGAAGACTGCTCGCGCCGCGCGCTGACGCGTTTCGCGAGGTCGATGATCTCGTGACACTCTGCGGCGCTGTGGCGACCATTGGGGTGGATAGGCATGAGCCGTTGTTACCCTTCTGCGGCCGTGGTCGTTTGTTGCGGTCGCCCCGGCCCCCAGTCGCAGCTGCAACGACCAGAGCGGTGAAATGCGGCTTCTCGTGGCCACGGTTCTTTTTCTTCTTCTTTTTGCCGTCCTGAGCGACGGCACCCGAGCCACCCGTCTGGGCAGCCCCAATCTATGGCGCCGAGTGCCATGCACGGCCCTCGGCGGCTCTGGCGCACTTGTCGGCCAGAGCGAAGAGCGTGGAGACAGTTTCCATGTCGTGCGTGGCCAACTTCTCCAACATCTTTTCATCACGCACTCCCTGACGGAAGGCCGTGATGATAGAAGCGTCAGAGATGCGAGGTATCATACCCCGCACCTTGGTGAAGCGGGAGATAAACGTCCGGAGGGTTTCCCCGGGCTCCTGCCTCACTACGTGGAGGTGGGCCTCCACACCGTGTTGTTGGTAAGCATTGGCGAAGTTTGCCATGAACCACGCGCAGAGCTCTTCCTAGGAGTAGACCGACCCTGGGGCAAGGTTCATGAGCCAAGTCCGGGTGGGCCCAGACAAGGCGACATGAAAATATGTCGCCATCACAGCGGTCTTTCCACCTACTGCTGTGATAGCGGTGACGTACACCTGCAGGAATTCTGACGGATTTGACGTTCAGTCGTACTTTTCCGGCAGGTGCTACCGGAACTTGGATGGCCAGGACGCTGCATGGAGATGATCCGCGAGAGCGGCGCAGCCCACGCTAGCCAATGGGACACCCGCCTGGAACCGGGCGCCCACTGGGGTTTGTGGTGCTACCACAGCAAAGTCTTGATCGAGGTTGCGACCCTCGATGTTTTGCCGGCGCTCTCGCGCCCTTTCCAGAGAGACGCGGGCATCCTCGCCTGCACGCCTGCGGTTGAGTTCTGCCCGCAGGTCATTAGACCTCTATAGAGAGACTGGGGCGTCCTCCACTGCGCGCTGGCAATTGAGCTCTGCCCGCAGGTCCACAGTCGGTGCTGTCCTCACCGAGGGTGAGTGCACAGATGCCGACGCCTCATGTTGACGCCAGGACGATCGAGGTATGGGCCTGGTTGAGCCAGAGTGCGCCATGCCGAGTAGGCGGTCGACGTCGTCCCTCCACTGCTTCATGGCCCCTGGAGAGGCCATAGAGCTAGAGAGATGGCACAGCAATTCCCTGGCTGCTGACAGCGCCCTGGGTGCAGCCCTGGACACCCTAGATGTTTGCGTGGGAGTGTGCTGCCGTGCAGAGTGCACAGCAGCCGCTGCAGTAGGCACCAGGAAGTTGGTGGCCCGCGGAGTGGAAGAGGCAGCCTCCTCCTCCAGCATGAAGTCCTCAGGCACGAAATCTTGGTGCTCGACGATGTGAACCATGGTGTCGAGCAGGAAAACAAGCAAAGGCCTAAAGCCAAGGCCCCCTACCTGGCGCGCCAAATGTCGAAGAGGAAATCTTCGGCCAGGTGGCGGAATGCACCCGCCCTAAATCCTAAGATGAGGAGGGGCCTAAGCGTTTTGCCTGTCTGCTAAGCGATGAACGAACATAAGAACACACAAGGGTTTAGAGTGGTTCGGGCCGCCGGAGTGTAATACCCTACTTCACTGTGTGTTGTATTGCTCGTGAATTTGAGTTGTGTCTAGGGTCTGAATCAGTCTAAGAGAGTCTGAATCAGTCTGAGAGAGTCTGTCCCATGTAACGCAGTGTGCCCTCCCTTTTATAGTCTAAGGGGGGCACGTACAAGGGTGTTGAACCCCGACACATGGGCCTAGGGACATAACAGATGTAATACTTGGAGCGACTAATGCCTGTCCCCAGTGCGATCTTCCTCGCGCCCTGATATCCGCGATCTGCATAGCATTGGCGTGCAGGGGAAGCTTCCCTGGTAACGTACGAGTGATGATGGATGGGTATAGTACACATCGCAGCACGGGCGTACTGTTTAGCAATGGAATGGATATGCACGCTGCCTACAGGATGGCCTGGACGCCGCCTACCAGCTGAGTGGACAGGACACATTAAATGCTAAAGGGGCACATCGCCTATCAGCGGGATAGTCAGGCGGCACGTCTTCTTCGCAATAAATGCAGAGACAACGCGGCCTAGAGGCCTTACGTCAGGCTCCGCCCGCTGGCTTACGTCATGCGCGGTAGGCCATGTGTCAGCATCGGGTCTCCGCTTGGGTGGGGAGCAGTAGCGTTATGCGGGCTGGTCCGCACCAGGCTGGGCCTGGACACATGGCGGCACCAGATCTCTTGAAGCAAGGCCTGGGTATTCCCTGCCCCTGAGTACCGGGACCCGGCTGTGGGTAGTCCGGATCCCACGCAAAGGGGTCCGAGACCCGACCCGGAGGTCCGGGCTGCACTCGCAGGGGTCCTGAATCTTGCTCCGGAGGCCCGGTCTACATGTATAGGGGTCTGGCACTTTCCCATGCGGGTTCGGACCCACTGTTGGCATCTTGGAGTGTATCGCTTTCTCTGGCCACATGGTGACCCTGGAGCCATCCACATGGTGGAGCCAGGTGTTGTTCACCACGTGACTAGAGATAGTTGCGTGGGCACCGCGTCCTCATGCTGTAGTAAGGGGTACCCCTGATCCAGGGTACCGACAGTCATACTAAGCTACTATCAACTACTATCAGCTACTCACTGCAGTGTACAAATTATGAAACCAATTTACTATCAAGCTACTAACAGCTACTATCAAATTATCAGCTACTATGAAGCTACTCACTGCAGTGTACAAATTATGAAACTAATTTATTATCAGCTACTATCAAGCTACTATTAAGTCTGAAAAATTCCACTTTGATAGAGATAGTAGTAACAGCTACTACAGTACTAACAGTTTGACATAGATAGTAGTAACAGCTGCAGTGTACACAATTTACACTTGTTTCTTTGATCTAGCAAACAAGATTAGCCTCAGCTTTCATTGACCACTATCTTTGCATACCAGGTTAGCATCATAGGCACATACCAAACTCATCAATTATTGTAAGAACAAGAGTATAATATCAGTTCTTAATCATCAACAGATATCAATTCTTAACCAGCAAACAGGCCAGCAAAAAGGTTTACAAATAGACCAATAAACAAGCCAACAGGGAAATGCATAGAACTCAAGAAACATCATTGTTCTATCCAAGTGTAGCATATCTCTTCTCAAACAGGGAAATGCATAGAACTTAGGTTAATCTAACTCAGGAAAACATCATTGTTCTATACAAGTGTAGCATATCTGTTCTCAAATAAGGAAATGCATAGAACTCAGGTTAATCTAACTTAGGAAAACATCATTGTTCTATTCAAGTGTAGCATATCTGTTCTCAAATAAGGAAATCCATAGAACTCAAGTTAATCCATAGAACTCAGGGAAACATCATTATTCTATGAAAATGTAGCATATCTGTTCTTAAGTACAATATAGGATATAGAGAATACAGCAAGTGTAGCACATTTGTTCTTAAACAGCATAAAAGGACAGATAGATCCGAGCAAGTGTAGCATATCTGTTCTTAAGCATTATATAGGAATAGGATAGACAGATCAGATCAGATGTGGTAGTGCTTGGCTAGGAAAGTCTTGAGCCATAGGTCACGATCATCAGGAGTCATGTCCAGGAACACTAGGGATGTGGCCTTGTGCTCCATCATGTGGTTAAGGGCATACATGAGAGCATCCCTAGAGAACCTAGGACAATTGATTACAGCAATATAGATCCCAGATGCTGCTTCAGCATGGATGCTTTCACAGACAGCAGCAGCAACATCTGAAACAACTTCTTGAAAGGGAAATGTGCCCTTGGGCCATTTCTATAATGTTTTGGTGATTAAGTGTCCAACACATATTGAGTAAGTTGATTATGTGCCAAACAATCAAGAAGTGCAAATCATGTTACAAGGTATGTTTCTAGACGTAGTACATTGTTTTGAGTACTAACATATGTTGTCTAAGTGCTAGAAACAGGAGAAAAGAAATTGGAAAAGAGTTGGTTGTGTACAGCCAACTCCTGCTCGGTCTGGGTGCACCGGACAGTGTCCGGTGCGCCAGGCCAGTCTCGGTGAACAGGCCGCTCTCGAGACTCGACGGCGGCGTACGGCTATAATTCACCGGACTGTCCGGTGGTGCACCGGACTGTCCGGTGAGTCGTCCGCGGCGAAGTCTTCGCTCTCGGGAAAGGATCAACGGCGTACGACTAAAATTCACTGGACTGTCCAGTAGGGCACTGAACTGTCCGGTGAGCCAACGGTCGAATGCGCAACGGTCGGCCGCGCAATCCGTGGGTGACGTGTGGTCCACTCCAACGGTCGACAGGGGGCACCGGACTGTCCGGTGTGCACCGGACAGTGTCAGAGCCGTTCTCTTCACGTGAGGGACTAATCGCCCGAAGAGATGGATCCTAAGGGAAAGGTGAAAGTTCCCTTTGACCCGGGAACAGGATCTGGATGTCGCCTAGAGGGGGGTGAATAGGCGAATAAAACTTATTACTTTAAAACTTAAATTCTTACTCTACTCGAAGACTTAGTACGTAGTGGAGTGAGAAGACTCTTCGAGTAGGTTGCAGCGGAATCAGAGATCCTGTCTCAAAAATGTCCTGCACTTCAAATAAAGCTTATACCACAGATAAGTATTGAAGTGCAGATATAAAGACGAGTAAGACAGAGAGTCAGGATACAATACAGAACAGAGCACACAGACGCAAGGATTTATCCCGAGGTTCGGCCAAGCCTGAAATGCTTGCCTAGTCCTCGTTGGAGTTAGCCACACCTGGGCTTGGAGTCTATTTCAACTCCTTCCTCCGTTTGCTCAGATCTGTCAGTATGACAGATAGAGCCTTTCACTATTGAGTGGGGTTACAACAGAACCGCGGCTGCTTACAAACTTCTTGGCAGCACCCCGGCAGAGTAACGATACGCTCAAGACCTTGCTCTAGCTCTTAGCAGCACTACTCCTCTCTCTAAAGGCTTATAGCTGTGCCTTCTACACAAACTATAGAGTTACACACAAGAGGGAGAGCGAGAATTGATTCCAGTGAAGTCTACACTTGTTGGCTGCACTTGTACTTTGCTTGAGGCGCCTAGGGGTCCCTTTTATAGGCACAAGGGGCCTAGGAGCCGTTGGAATCCCATTTGGAAGGCAATACTTTCTTTCTGTCGGGTGGCGCACCGGACAGTCCGGTGCACACCGGACATTGTCCGGTGCCCGATTTCTTTCCTTCTATGGCGAAGCCGACCGTTGGCAGTCTTGGAGCCGTTGGCGCACCGGACATGTCCGGTGCACACCGGACAGTCCGGTGCCTCCAACTAGCCGTTGGTTCGGCCACGTGTTCCGCGCAGATCGCGCGGCCGACCGTTGGCTCACCGGACAGTCCGGTGCACACCGGACAGTCCGGTGAATTATAGCCGTACGTCGCCGGTGAATTCCCGAGAGCGGCCAGTTCGTCATAGTTCAGCCTGGCGCACCGGACACTGTCCGGTGCACCACCGGACAGTCCGGTGTGCCAAACTGAGCTGCCTTGGCTGTACATAGCCAAGCCCTTTGCACCTCTCTTCTTTTCTTCTTCTTTCTGTTTCTAACACTTAGACAAGTATATTAGTCCACAAAACTAATGTACTAAGTATAGAAACATACCTTCTCTTAATCATTAAATCTATAGCATTCCACATGCTTGAGTTTTGATGTTGGACTCATAAATCATCAAGTCAGCTTGTCTTGATCTAGATTGACATTACTTGGCTCCAACATCCTGTAAAGGTCACATAGAACATCTCCAAACATAGGAACAACCCAAACTAAAGATCAAGGTGAACTTAGCTCTTTTGGGCTGCTTCCAGTTCTGGTTTTGACACTAGTTCTCCTTCTAGTGACCTTGATCTCCTTCTTAGAGCTTGTTCTTGAGCCTTATGACTTACAACACATAACTGTAGCTGTTACCTCATTGGCTGTAAGTCACGTTCTTATGTAGTGATCCTTGATGTGCCGTAGCTGTTCTCAACTCGATCACCCTTGACTTTGCAAGCCTTCTTCTTCACCCTTGGCTTTGGGTTCCTCAGCCTCCTTGACCTTCTCCCGTGCACTTGGTACCTCGAAGCTCTTCTTGCCTCCGTCCTTGGCTTGATCAGTTGTCTCCGAGCTACGCACCCGAGTCTCACTTTTGCAATGTCCATCTTACTTGTGATGTCCATTATGTATCCATAATCCAGTTCTTGGACCATCACATTTGTTCACTTGTGTTGAACCCTGTAGGCTTTACTTTAAGCACCTGTTCAACACTTAGTACACTTGTTAGTCCTTTAATTGAGTTGTCATCCAAACACCAAAACTCACTAGAGAGCTTTCAATCTCCCCCTTTTTGGTGATTGATGGCAACACAATTAAAGCTTACATAAGAATAAGATTTGAAGCACAAATTTTAATTCTAAGATTATAGAATGCTCCCCCTAAATAAGTGCTTACTTCAAAAACATAATTTTGGCCTCAGAAGCCAATTTGCACATTCTTAGGCAAATCGAAACATTTCTACACCTTAGCACTTTTTAGTATGCATTGTGGCAAGAATCAAACCATGATGCTATAACACACAAATGCACATAATCAGAGTTAAACACCATTCAATAATAGTGGATATATCACAGGAATATCAACCTACCACTATTCATCATTAAGATACCAATTCAAACTAATACCAATTTAAACTAAGACACTAATTTAAGACAATCTTAAAGCACCATTAACCACATGACTATCTATTACACTATAGAAGCCAAATAATTCATCGCAGCGGAAACACTAGTCCATATGAGCAACATTGCAAGAAACATGAATATCACACTTGGCAAAGCTCAAACTAACACATCACCCATTAGGATAAACTAATACCAATTTAAACTAAGACACTAATTTAAGACAATCTTAAAGCACCATTAACCACATGACTATCTATTACACTATAGAAGCCAAATAATTCATCGCAGCGGAAACACTAGTCCATATGAGCAACATTGCAAGAAACATGAATATCACACTTGGCAAAGCTCAAACTAACACATCACCCATTAGGATAAGCTTTCCTCTAAGGTTGAGATAAGCTTTAATACACAAATTCTCCCCCTTTGACATCAAACACCAAAAAAACATACTCAAGCAAGAACATATGATGATGTCAAGGGACAGCAGGGTGTTAAGGAGGAAAACGACTATCAAAACTCCCCCTTACTTATTGAGCATATGCCCGATCAACATTTAGGCAAGATACATATATGCAAAAAGATTAATACTCCCTTTGTACCTTTACCATGTTGTAGTGTACTTCCCATCTTGAAAGTATCTAATCTCTCAAGAGCTTCTTCACACTTGTGCCTGATTCTTTATCCTTACTTTTTCTTGTTGCTAAGACATTAAACTTAGAACAGGTTATAGTATTGGGCACAAGAAGAAACTTCTATTCTCATGATTATCAAAAGATGTCAATTTGAAGCGAACTATTACGGCTACCAATTGAAAGATACCAATTTCAAAGTTCATTTATTATCATGGCTCCATGATATTTAAGCATCTATTATCACCAGATATTATAGAGCATGAGCAATCTAAAGATATGCACTTACTCACAACTTGAGATACCAATTTCTTGACTTACAGAGGTACCCAAGTCCATATTGCTCCATTTCTTGCTTATCTTCTATTTTCCACCTAGAGACTATACAAGATCGCTCAAGAAACAGTTAGTCTCAAAGGACACAAGTTATGTGTGCTCCCCCTCAAGTTGTGCATCAAGTATTTGAATGACTTGCACTTTGCACATTCTAGCTTCCTTAGAACTAGAGGGGATCACAACATACCTTGGTCAAGGCATACTCTATCACTTTCATCACACAGGGATGCCAATTTGAATATCAATTGTAAAACCACTTAACACCAATTTAAGGCTAAATGAAAGGTTGACTAAATTCAACAATGCATGCCTCAGTGGCACCTAAGCCAATTCAATACTCAAGGAAGTCTAACATTTACTCAACCTGTACATGCTTCATATTTAACTATCATTGCATATACCAATTGAAGATCAACACAATCATGTATATAAAGCGAAATATCTAAGCATGTCATGATTAAGAAGGTTTCTTAGGTGCACAAAAGAAACAACATTTTAAAGGCATAAATTACCTAAACCAAGATATTACCAATTGAAAGACACGAACATAGTTATGATCACAATGAATGGAATTTCAAGAATATTTAATGAAATTGTATAGCTCCATTTTCCATACCTTTGCCTTTATGAGAGCACTTGTTATCACCAATTCAGGGCTCCTTTTGCTCACGCACCTCATAGCTCATGGATTTGAAATTCACACAATACTAAACTAGGGTAATCATGTGAACATGGACTAAATAAAATGTCATAATTGCACATAGCATGACTTGCAAAAAAAGTTACAGGTTTATCCATATACACCAAGAGAGTTAATCGTTGTGGATATAACAAATGAAATAGCTACCCATGAATGATTCAAAAGATATATCCTATATAGCACCAGTCATGATTAAGCAAACATCATTATGATTCATTTACACAGGCAATCATAAAGCATAACTACTCCAAAGACAGGTAGCACAACAAGCCAACTTAAGAGCAATACTAAATTGCAATTATGTACTTAAAATACACGGGGTACCGTCCTTTGGAGAGCATGTTGTAGATTCTCATCAAGGTCCTTTACTTGATTCACCAATAATGATTCATGACCTATACACCTTATTTCACTTGAGATGAACATGGGATTAGTGTTTCACAATAATTCAACCTTGGGTCAATAAACACCAAAACAATTAACAGCTTAAGCATAGAGTTTTAGATAACCGTCTTAATCTCTCCCATGGTCTCCAGTCCATCTCAAGGCACCTGCATGGTCTAGTTAGCACAGTTTGGTACCCATCTCGGGATGGGTCCATAATGATCATCTAAATGTGCCTTTGGTACCCAAATGGCCTTTGTGCTAGTTCTAGGTGATCTCATTATAGATCTAGCACAAGTGTATGATTTGGGTCTCCTAAGCGAATGAGATTGACACACATTCACTTCTTTAGGAATCTTACCTTTATAACATACCTTTGATATATGACCCTGCTCACCACATTTGTAGCAGAAGCGTCGCTCAACCTGACATGACGCTTGTTGTTCGTCATTTTCTTTGGTGAGGGTCATCTTGGAGGATGCACATCCTTGATTCTTCATGACCGGACATGAAGTGATAATGTGGTCCTTATTGTTGCATCCAAAGCAACTTCTTGTCCCTTCATCCTTGTCTTTGTACGGACAGGATGCGATGAGGTGGCCTATCTCCTTGCATTTGAAACACCTCCTTTTTCCTCTTCCCTTTTTGTGCTTGAAGGACATGGAGAGATGATTAGTACAAACAACATGACTAATTGAATTTTTACCTTTTTCCTTGTTCATGTTGATTTCTTCATTTATAGCTTTGGGAACATTCTTCTTATTGAGCTTAACACTTGCTGCAGTTTTTCCTTTCTCAAGCTTCTTCACCACGCGCCCGTGGATATCTTGAGAGAGTTGAGCTAAGCGTCTTCTCCTCAGTTGTCGTTGCTTCTTATTCCCACAGAATTTCTTTTGTGACCCTAAAACTTGTTGCTCAATCAATGATTGGCTTTCTTTTGAGCAACAGGGGTTAGCACATGATGATATACAATTCAAATGCACACACGTGCGAGAATGGGGTTCACATGAATTTAAGTTTGAAATTACAACCTCATGAGCAATATTAAGCATGATATGGTCATCAATTAATTCATTATGAGAATAAGATAGCATATCATATTTTTCACTTAGAGCAAGTTTTTCTAAATTTATCATTTCTACTTGACTCTTAAGCATAGAATTCTCAGTTTTAAGTTGAGCAACATCAGATAATACATCATGATTATTTCTTTGCTCAAATAAAATAGATTCATACCGTTGGACCAAATTATCATGAGAGCACTTTAGCTCCTCATGTTCTTTGGTCATCTTCTCCAGGCTGTCGTTGGTTTTGATGAGAGTCTCCTCTAGCCTGAGAAGCGTCTCGCCTTGTTCCTTGTTCCTCCTCAACAACTTAACCAAGAGCACTTTGTCTTCTTTGTTGAGATGGGTGTAGAATCGGCGAATCTCCTCTTCTTCCACATCACCGGTCTTATTTTCCCTGTCATTATTATTAGTGGAAGTAGTACAGGAAAATGTACCTTGCGGTGATGAAGACTCATCCTCACTATCATCCTCATATTCCTCCTCATCATCGCTTTCGTCTCCACCATCATTGTTAGCAATAAGACATTTATAACTAGTGGAAGACAAACCTGTCGACGAGGTGGATTCATCGTTGGGTGCCCATCGTTCTTGATCTTCTCCCTTTGAAAGGTTAGTATCACAAGCAATATAGGGAGTAGAAGCAGTACAATTTGCCACACAATATTTTACTTTAATTCTATTCCATAAATCATGAGCATCAATAATTAAATCATTACCACTACTCATGATGGCAAAATAAGCACCTCTAGAAAGAGAATCAACTAAGATGCTGCAAGCATGGTGATTGAGAGAAAAACATCTTAGTTCATCATTAGAGGGATTTTTACTAATATCAGATGGAAAAATACTTCTCCTAAAGATCTGTCTCAAATCAGGATCAACATTCATGAAAGCATTATAAATAGAGACAGACCAATATTTGTAATTAGAGCCATCGCCTAAAAGAAGTTCTACAGTTACCTCTTGTGACGACATCGTTATCTCCGGACGGCTAAGCCCACACTGGAGAGGCCTAGCTCTGATACCAATTGAAAGTTCCCTTTGACCCGGGAACAGGATCTGGATGTCGCCTAGAGGGGGGTGAATAGGCGAATAAAACTTATTACTTTAAAACTTAAATTCTTACTCTACTCGAAGACTTAGTACGTAGTGGAGTGAGAAGACTCTTCGAGTAGGTTGCAGCGGAATCAGAGATCATGTCTCAAAAATGTCCTGCACTTCAAATAAAGCTTATACCACAGATAAGTATTGAAGTGCAGATATAAAGACGAGTAAGACAGAGAGTCAGGATACAATACAGAACAGAGCACAAAGACGCAAGGATTTATCCCGAGGTTTGGCCAAGCCTGAAATGCTTGCCTAGTCCTCGTTGGAGTTAGCCACACCTGGGCTTGGAGTCTATTTCAACTCCTTCCTCCGTTTGCTCAGATCTGTCAGTATGACAGATAGAGCCTTTCACTATTGAGTGGGGTTACAACAGAACCGCGGCTGCTTACAAACTTCTTGGCAGCACCCCGGCAGAGTAACGATACGCTCAAGACCTTGCTCTAGCTCTTAGCAGCACTACTCCTCTCTCTAAAGGCTTATAGCTGTGCCTTCTACACAAACTATAGAGTTACACACAAGAGGGAGAGCGAGAATTGATTCCAGTGAAGTCTACACTTGTTGGCTGCACTTGTACTTTGCTTGAGGCGCCTAGGGGTCCCTTTTATAGGCACAAGGGGCCTAGGAGCCGTTGGAATCCCATTTGGAAGGCAATACTTTCTTTCTGTCGGGTGGCGCACCGGACAGTCCGGTGCACACCGGACATTGTCCGGTGCTCGATTTCTTTCCTTCTATGGCGAAGCCGACCGTTGGCAGTCTTGGAGCCGTTGGCGCACCGGACATGTCCGGTGCACACCGGACAGTCCGGTGCCTCCAACTAGCCGTTGGTTCGGCCACGTGTTCCGCGCAGATCGCGCGGCCGACCGTTGGCCCGGCCGACCGTTGGCTCACCGGACAGTCCGGTGCACACCGGACAGTCCGGTGAATTATAGTTGTACGTCGCCGGTGAATTCCCAAGAGCGGCCAGTTCGTCATAGTTCAGCCTGGCGCACCGTACACTGTCCGGTGCACCACCGGACAGTCCGGTGTGCCAGACTGAGCTGCCTTGGTTGTACATAGCCAAGCCCTTTGCACCTCTCTTCTTTTCTTCTTCTTTCTGTTTCTAACACTTAGACAAGTATATTAGTCCACAAAACTAATGTACTAAGTATAGAAACATACCTTCTCTTAATCATTAAATCTATAGCATTCCACATGCTTGAGCTTTGATGTTGGACTCATAAATCATCAAGTCGGCTTGTCTTGATCTAGATTGACATTACTTGGCTCCAACATCCTGTAAAGGTCACATAGAACATCTCCAAACATAGGAACAACCCAAACTAAAGATCAAGGTGAACTTAGCTCTTTTGGGCTGCTTCCAGTTCTGGTTTTGACACTAGTTCTCCTTCTAGTGACCTTGATCTCCTTCTTAGAGCTTGTTCTTGAGCCTTATGACTTACACCACATAACTGTAGCTGTTACCTCATTGGCTGTAAGTCACGTTCTTATGTAGTGATCCTTGATGTGTCGTAGCTGTTCTCAACTCGATCACCCTTGACTTTGCAAGCCTTCTTCTTCACCCTTGGCTTTGGGTTCCTCAGCCTCCTTGACCTTCTCCCGTGCACTTGGTACCTTGAAGCTCTTCTTGCCTCCGTCCTTGGCTTGATCAGTTGTCTCCGAGCTACGCACCCGAGTCTCACTTTTGCAATGTCCATCTTACTTGTGATGTACATTATGTATCCATAATCTAGTTCTTGGACCATCACATTTGTTCACTTGTGTTGAACCCTGTAGGCTTTACTTTAAGCACCTGTTCAACACTTAGTACACTTGTTAGTCCTTTAATTGAGTTGTCATCCAAACACCAAAACTCACTAGAGAGCTTTCAAAAGGGGATGGTGATCAATGATAAAGAAAAGGAGTCCATCTTCAACGAGCCAAGGGACGACAAGCCCACTGACTCTGGCTTGAGTCACAAGAAGAAGGACGCGAAGAAGAGACGTATCAAGAAGGCAAAGGGCGAGGCGCACCCTGGCAAAGAATGGGATTCGGACTACTCTTCTTCCGACTCCGACGACGAAGGACTTGCTGCCTCAGCCTTCAACAAGTCCTCTCTCTTCCCCAATGAACGCCACACTTGCCTCATGGCCAAGGAAAAGAAGGTAAGTGTTCGAGAAACCCCTAAGTATACTACTTCAAGCGATGATGATTCTAGTGATGATGAAGTAGATTATACTGATTTATTTAAGGGTTTAGATAGAGCAAAAGTAGATAAAATTAATGAGTTAATTGATGCTCTAAATGAAAAAAGATATGTTGCTAGAGAAGCAAGAGGACATTCTATATGAAGAACATGACAAATTTGTTAGTGTACAAAAGTCTCTTGCTCTAGAAACTAAAAGGAATGAAATTCTATCTTCTGAGTTGTCTGCATGCCATGAAACTATTTATAGTCTAAAGAGCTTAAATGATGAATTAACTACTAAGCTAGAAGGAGTTAATAAATCTAGTTCTTGTATAGAGCATGTTGTCATTTGTAATAGGTGTAAGGATTTTGATGTTGATGCGTGTGTTGAACACCTTACTTCTATTACCAAATTAAATGGTGAAGTGGCAAGTCTTAATGCCCAACTTAAGACTTGCAAAAGTGACTTTGATAAATTAAAATTTGCTAGGGATGCCTACACTGTTGGTAGACACCCCTCAATTAAGGATGGGCTTGGCTTTCGAAAGGAAGCCAAGAACTTAACAAGCCAAAGGGCTCCCATTCCCAACAAGGAGAAAGGGAAGGCCCCTATGGCTAGTAGCATTCAAAGGAATCATGCTTTCATTTATGATAAAAAATTTTCTAGGAATGCTCATTATAATAGGAGTTATGATGCTTATGATTCACATGCTATGATTGCTTCAAGCTCTACTTTTGTGCATGGTAGAAATATGCCTAGGAAAAATCATGTTTTGCATCATGTACCTAGGAAAATGCGTAATGAATCTGCTACTGTTTTCCATGCGTGCAACACTACTTTTGTACTCACATGTAAAAATAAAAAAGTGGTTGCTAGGAAGTTGGGGGTCAAATGCAAGGGAGACAAGACTTGCATTTGGGTCCCAAAGGCTATTGTAACTAACCTCGTAGGACCCAACAAAAGTTGGGTACCTAAAACCCAAGTGTAAATTGCCTTGCAGGTTTATGCATCCGGGGGCTCAAGCTGGATTATCGACAGCGGATGCACAAACCACATGACAGGGGAGAAGAAGATGTTCACCTCCTACGTCAAGAACAAGGATTCCCAGGACTCGATCATCTTTGGAGATGGGAACCAAGGCAAGGTTAAAGGACTAGGAAAAATAGCCATTTCATCCGAGCATTCCATATCCAATGTGTTCTTAGTTGAATCGCTCGGGTACAACTTATTGTCTTTCAGTCAACTATGTAATATGGGTTATAATTGTCTATTTACCAATGTAGATGTGTCTATCTTTAAAAGGAGTGATGGTTCATTAGCTTTTAAGGGTGTACTAGATGGCAAACTCTACTTAGTTGATTTTTCGAAAGAGGAGGCCGATCTAGATGCATGCTTAATTGCTAAGACTAGCTTGGGCTGGTTGTGGTATCGCCGTCTAGCACATGTTGGGATGAAGAACCTTCATAAACTTCTAAAGGGAGAACATGTGTTAGGACTAACCAATGTATTTTTCAAAAAAGATAGACCTTGTGCAGCTTGTCAAGCAGGTAAACAGGTGGGAAGTACTCATCACAGCAAGAATGTGATGACCACATCAAGTCCTCTGGAGCTACTTCATATGGACCTCTTCGAACCCGTCGCCTACCTCAACATCGGGGGAAGGTAGAAGAGGCCTTGCAAGATCCGGACTGGGTGTTGGCCATGCAGGAAGAGCTCAACAACTTCAAGAGGAATGAAGTTTGGAGCCTGGTGCCACGTCCCAAGCAAAATGTTGTGGGAACCAAGTGGGTGTTCCGCAACAAACAGGATGAGCACGGGGTGGTGACAAGGAACAAGGCTTGACTTGTGGCAAAAGGTTATGCCCAAGTCGCAGGTTTGGATTTCGAGGAGACTTTTGCTCCTGTGGCTAGGCTAGAGTCTATTCGCATTCTGTTAGCCTATGCCGCTCACCACTCTTTCAGGTTGTTCCAAATGGATGTGAAGAGCGCTTTCCTCAACGGGCCAATCAAGGAGGAGGTATACGTGGAACAACCCCCTGGCTTTGAGGATGAAAGGTACCCCGACCATGTGTATAAGCTCTCTAAGGCGCTCTATGGACTTAAGCAAGCCCTAAGAGCATGGTATGAATGCCTTGGAGATTTCTTAATTGCTAATTCTTTCAAGGTTGGGAAAGCCAATCCCACTCTTTTCACTAAGACTTGTGATGGTGACCTATTTGTGTGCCAAATTTATGTCGATGACATAATATTTGGTTCTACTAACCAAAAGTCTTGTGAGGAGTTTAGCAGGGTGATGACACAGAAATTTGAGATGTCGATGATGGGCGAGTTGAACTACTTCCTTGGGTTCCAAGTGAAGCAACTCAAGGACGGCACCTTCATCTCCCAAACAAAGTACACTCAAGAACTTCTCAAGCGGTTTGGAATGAAGGACGCCAAGCCCGTGAAGACACCAATGGGAACCGACGGACATGTCGACCTCAACAAAGGAGGTAAGTCCGTTGATCAAAAGGCATACCGGTCTATGATAGGGTCATTACTTTGTTTATGTGCTAGTAGACCGGATATTATGCTTAGCATATGCATGTGTGCTAGATATCAATCTGACCCAAGGGAATATCACCTTGTGGCTGTTAAGCGGATTCTTAGATATTTAGTTGCTACGCCTTGCTTCGGGATCTGGTATCCAAAGGGGTCTACCTTTGATTTAATTGGATATTCAGACTCCGATTATGTCGGGTGCAAGGTTGATAGGAAGAGTAAATCAGGGACGTGCCAATTCCTAGGAAGGTCCCTGGTGTCTTGGAGTTCAAAGAAACAGACATCTGTTGCCCTATCCACCGCTGAGGCCGAGTATGTTGTCGCAGGACAGTGTTGTGCGCAACTACTTTGGATGAGGCAAACCCTCCAGGACTTTGGCTACAATCTGAGCAAAGTCCCACTCCTATGTGACAATGAGAGTGTAATCCGTATGGCGGATAATCCTATTGAACACAGCCGCACTAAGCACATAGACATCCGGCATCACTTTGGGAGAGACCACCAGCAAAAGGGGGATATCGAGGTGTACCATATTAATACCGAGAACCAGCTAACCGATATCTTCACCAAGCCTTTATATGAGAAAAGGTTTTGCAAGTTGCGTAGTGAGCTAAATGTCTTAGATTCGCGTAACTTGGATTTATCTATAGCATACATGTTTTTTATGCCTTTGATCATGTTAATTTATGCATTTCAATCTATTTTTGTTCATTTGTGGTGCTCAAGTTGTACACATGATCCTCGGACCTCACAAGTCCATTTGCAAGTGATGCACTTATTTAGGGGGAGGCATGCTACAATTTGACCCTTTGAGACTAACCTTTGTGTTTGAGTTTACTTGATTTAGTCTCAAAAGTGAATTGAAAGGGAAAGGTGAACTTGGACCATGCAAAGACTTCCACTGCACTCTGGTATTAACTCCAAGTTCATATCTATGCTCTTATTGCCTTTTGCTCTTGATTGACAATTTTTGGAGAGGCAATGGGGTTAAAGGGCCAATAATGATCCCGTTTTGGTGCTTAATGCCAAAGCAAATGGATCAGCTACCACTTGAGAATTTTTTGAAAATAGTAGAGTTAGAACTTTTGATTTGTCAAAATACTCTTATTGTCAAAATTTGGTCTCTTGTGGGGAGAATTTATGATTATGGGAAAAAGGGGGAGTTTTGGCTCTTGATCATTTTCACTCTTGGATTATCTCTTTTGATGCCCAAACAAGTGAGTTTGAATTAGAGATAGGAAAATGAATTTGATTTGCAAAAACAAACCAAGTGGTGGCAAAGATTGATCCAAATATGTCAAAATTTGTGGAAAGACAATTTTGTCCTCAATTGCATTGTTGTTGCACTTCTTTCGGTTGCTTTTGGATGTGTTGGCATAAATCACCAAAAAGGGGGAGATTGAAAGGGAAATGTGCCCTTGGGCCATTTCTATAATGTTTTGGTGATTAAGTGTCCAACACATATTGAGTAAGTTGATTATGTGCCAAACAATCAAGAAGTGCAAATCATGTTACAAGGTATGTTTCTAGACTTAGTACATTGCTTTGAGTACTAACATATGTTGTCTAAGTGCTAGAAACAGGAGAAAAGGAATTGGAAAAGAGTTGGCTTCCTGCTCGGTCTGGGTGCACCGGACTGTCCGGTGGTGCACCGAACAGTGTCCAGTGCGCCAGGCTAGTCTCGGTGAACAGGCCGCTCTCGGGACTCGACGGCGGCATACGGCTATAATTCACCGGACTGTCCGGTGGTGCACTGAACTGTCCGGTGAGTCATCCGCGGCGAAGTCGTCGCTCTCAGGAAAGGATTAGCGACGTACGGCTAAAATTCACCGGACTGTCCGTTAGGGCACCGGACTGTCCAGTGAGCCAACGGTCGAATGCGCAACGGTCGGCCGCGCAATCCGCGGGCGACGCGTGGCCCGCTCCAACGGTCGGTAGGGGGCACAGGACTGTCCGGTGTGCACCGGACAGTGTCTGGTGCGCCAACTGCCGCGAATCTGCAACGATCATCTGTGCTAGAAAAGGAAACAGATCCGCACCGGACCGTCTACAGTGACTGTCCGGTGGCGCACCGGACTGTCCGGTGCGCCACCTGACAGAAGGCAAGATTAGCCTTCCAAGATTGTCTCCAACGGCTCCTAGCTGCCTTGGGGCTATAAAAGGGACCCCTAAGCGCATGGAGGAGTCACCCAAGCTTACAAGAAAGATCCTAAGACTCCAAGACTCCATTCTCACGCATTCGATTCTTTGAGATAGTGACTTGAGCTCCATTTGAGTTGAGAACTCCTTGTGTTGTGTTTTGAGCTCGAGTTGTGACTTGTGTGCGTGTTTGTGCTCTTGTTTTGAGTCTTGTGTGTGTGTTGCTCTCCCCTCCCTTACTTCCGTGCTTCTTTGTGATCATCAATTGTAAGGGCGAGAGGCTCCAAGTTGTGGAGATTCCTCGCAAACGGGAGAAAGTCTAAGAAAGAAGAACACTGTGGTATTCAAGTTGATCATTGGATCACTTGAAAGGGGTTGAGTGCAACCCTCATCCATTGGGACGCCACAACGTGGAAGTAGGCAAGTGTTACTTGGCCGAACCACGGGATAAACTTGCGTGTCTCTTGTGATTGCTTTTCTGTGATTACTTGTGTGTTCGCAAGAGCTCGCCACTTAGCCATACTAACACTTAACCAAGTTTTGTGGCTATTAGTATTTGATTTATTCAGGATCACCTATTCACCCCCCTCTAGGTGCTCTCACTTCTTTCATCCCATTGAACACAGCAACATCCTCATCAGTCATGAACCTCTTCCTCTTCCCTAAGTTAGGCTTGTTATCATTGGACTCACCAGGGGTACCCTTGTCAACAGTCTTCCCCTTGTTAGTTAGATTGGAACAATCAACAAACTTTGAGGTCACTTCAATGCCATCATCTAGGATGTCAATAATGTCAGTTGGCTTGCCCAAAGGCTCATTTGAACCCATTGCAAACTTACCCATGACAACCCCACTTCCAAATATGATTTGCATAGGCATATAGTTCTCTATGGGCCTATTGAGGTAATCAATATCTTTTGGGTGATCCTATTGAGTTAGCAACTGAAGTTAGAACAAGAGAATTTGAAGTGGAAGAGTGGCATTAACAGGTTAGAAAAATAGAAGGTATTGGTCCTAACCTTGATGTAAGCAGCATAATGACCCTCTTCTAAGCTTATGACAAAGTTATCCTCATCCCAAAGAGCGCCACTAATGTCCTTCAGTTTGCAAACCTTGACCCACCAAGACCTCCACTTATGAAGGTGATTGTACACTTGTTGGCCTGTTACTTCTTGGCCACAGAACTCAGAGACATTTTTAGCAACAGAGTTAAGGTGGATTTCCTTAAAACCCTTGTCAGTCTTAACCCCATTTCCTATCAAGTCAACAAAACGACGGAGAACAAACCCAGACATTACAGCAGTCCACCTAAGAGCAGGCCTAGCCCCCTGACCAGTAACCTTAGAGACCATGTCAGCCATAGCTGGAACAAGTAAAAGATTAGGGGGGAGATATAGATTAGGGGGGAGATAGAGATTAGGGGGAAGATAGTAGAAGTAGAAGAAAATAGCAGAAGTAGCATAGAAGTAATATATATAGTAGAAGTAGCATAGAAGAGTAACAAAATTGTAGTTTTAACATAGTAAAGTAATGACATAGACAATGGTAAAGTAATGACATAGGAAAGTTCATCATAGCTAGTCGACAATGGTATCAGGATGTAAGTAATGTCATCATTGCAACTGAGCACATCACATAAAGGAACTTAGCACAAAGAAAGTGAGTTCAAAATTGCAAATAGTTCATCATTGCTAATAGACAATGTTCTCAGCCAGCAACTTAGCACAAATAAAGTGAGTGAAAAATTGTAGATAGTTCATCATTGCTAATAGACAATGTTCTCAGCCAACTTAGCACAATAGATAATGACCACTATCCCCTATGTGAGGCCCTATTCTGCCACATTTGTTGAGCCCAATTGTCCCTGGTAGCAGACCAGGCAGCATTGTCCATGACAAGGTCATGGGAGCTTCCTCATGAACTTGATTTGCAGCCCATGTTTCTTCCAGTGGAATATGTTCATCATTCCCATGACGAAGAATCCAGTTGTGGAGGATACAGCAGGCTAGGACTAGCTTTACTTGTGTCTTGTATGGATGGAAAGGTTTGTTGTATAATATTTTGAATATGTTCTTCAAAGCACCAAAGGCCCTCTCTATTATCACCCTTAGTGATGAATGTCTAAGGTTGAAGAGCTCTTTGGGGTTCTGTGGATTCCTCCCCCCCATATTCACTCAAGTGGTACCGTGTGGCACGATAAGGGGGTAAAAACCCAGGTCTGACAGCATAACCAGCATCCACAAGGTAAAATTTACCTAACATCATATATCATATATTAGGGCATTGTAGACCAATATTAGGGGATACCAAGGAAACTAGTTTTTACCTTGTGGCACTTTTAGACCATCTTCTCTCTCAAGGGCATCAGCAAGGATAAGGGCATCATGTGTTGATCCCTCCCAGCCAGCAAGAACATATGTAAACCTTAGATCAAAGTCTACAACAGCTAAGATGTTCTGTGTTATGGTGTGTTTCCTACCAAGGAAGGCAGCCCTCTGATTTCTAGGAACTCTTGCTAGCACATGAGTGCCATCAATGGCACCAATACAGTCCTACACATTAGGGCAAACATTTGTTACTACAAACCCAACATAAAAAGTAGTGGTGTGTTTGGATTTGGCTGACCTTGAAATATGGGTACCATCTGTGGCTATCTCTAATTTTGGTTGGTGTAGCAGTTGAAGGTGGCAAGATCATTTCTTTCCTCAGTTCACCAATAGCATACAATACTTCCTTGAAGTATCTGCTAATGGTCTCAATAGACCTTCGAAAGGTCATGTGTATAACTCTAAACCTTTGGTTATGACCTACCACATGTAAAAACATGGCAACCTGCTCCTCTACTGAGCTATGAATGCTATCTCTCAATAGTTGCCTAGTGCGACAACTGCATAAAAGGGGCTCTTCTCATCCTGAGTAAGTCAACACACTCAACATTAGTGGATTCATAAATGAATCTCAGGTTGTTTTGCCTCTCTTGGTCTCTTTGGTGCATTGGGCCATAAGTGATACACCTCCTAGCATGCAGTCAGTGCCTCAACCATGCATCCAACCAGGCTGACATAACTGCTACAAGGACCACTGCCTTTGCAATTAGCCAACGACGTGCAATAGCAGGATTCATTGCTAGAGTAATAAAATAGAAAAAATGAGATTAGAGGTCTAAGTTGGCTCAGATGTGTTGTGCTAGTTGCTAAAAAAGGAAATTCATAGAACATTGATATATAGCTCAGAGGCATTAGCATCATAGAACATTGATCTATAGCTCAGAACATAATAGTTTTAACATAGTGATGTGCTAGTTGCAAATATATGATAACAAATTCTTACACGAGCCACGGCTGCGACATACAAGAGATGCGCCACCCAGAGGCATTGAAACATCACATACCATTGATCGACAGCTCAGAGAGTAATAAAAAGTATGAATATATTCAAAAGTAACCACAGAACTCAGCTCAACATCATCGATCCTAGATAATTAGCACTAAGAAAGGTGCCATGTTGATCCTAGCTAATTAGGATCAAACAAATAGCCTAAACCACGGTTGCGACATACAAGAGATGCGCCACCCAGAGGTATTGAAGCAACACATACCATTGATTGATAGCTTAGAGACTTAAACAAGTATGAGAATAGCAAATTGCAACAATAGCTCAACCAGTGTAGACATTCAAGGTAACATCTAGCTCAAAATTATTTCTTTATACAAATTAAAACAACAAATATATACCAGATCAGACAAAGAACATATCATTATACAAATTAAAGGAAGATCATACATAGAAATTAAAGCAGCAAATATATACATTAAGCTCCAAAGTAGGACCACACCATTGGTAATAGAAAAGCAGCAAATAGAGTTAACAAATTATAATAGTATGATCCCACATAACATAACAAGTTACTATCAATGGTAGCAGGTAACTATAATTGGAATCATAACAGAGTTAACAAATTTACTGATGATCCTACAGATCATCTGATCACCCTAAAACCCTAAACCCATATCATCTGACCCCTCTAAATTTTACTGATGATCCTACAGACAGTGGAAGTGGTGAAAACACTGACATGAGTAATTTGCACACTAAAATTATACAGGCAAAGATCAGCAGTGAAATAATTTGAAATCTAGCTATATAGACAGCAATAATATTATATAGATCAGCAATGAAGGTGAAACTGCAAAAATTGAGCAAATGTTGTTTATGCTGATCAATGTTTAATTAAATGAGTCAAATGAGCACCATTCAGATAACATTAACATTCAATGGTAAAATTTAGAGCCAACATTGAACTAATATTGAAGCAAACTACAGAGCCAATCCAGCTATCATTCAAGCAATACTCAAAGCCAACATTCAGCTATATTCAGACAAAAGTGACAGCCACCATTCAACTAACATTCAAGCAAAATACAGAGCCAACATTCAGTTAATATTCACTGCAAATGGATCTATACAGGTGGCTTTCGCTTGCAATTTCGCAACACATAAAATTCTCATATTCTTCATTTGTAGGTTGCACTGTACTAGGTAAAATATCTTGAAATTGCTAAAAGAAAATATCTTGAAATCTAGCTAGAGAGCAGACAATTGAAAGAGCTCGACATGGACTGCAGAAAACAAAATTTTGGACCACAAATTCACTTGGGATTTTTGGACCACAAATTCACTTGGGAATTTTGCACGAGCGTGATTAGTTCCCCCGGAAGGAATAGAAACAAGTGGTTAGTCTAGATATGAGAAAACATTCACAAGACGGACACTTGGGGACTGTCTAGATCTGAGAAAACCTAACACTTGGGACAATCTAGATCTGAGAAAATCAACATCAAGCTACACCAGTCCGAGAAAATATGGCACAATACCATGAAATACACAACCACAACTACCAAAATATTACTCAACATTCTCAGATCTGAGAAAACATTCACTAGACGGACAACCAAATCAGACCAAGATCTTGTAGCAAGGGGAAGAGTGAAGAGAATATCAAACCTCATACCTTTTGACGCACCCTGACGGATCCAGATCCTCACCAGCGACGGGAGTGGAGGGTGCGAGAGCTCGAGGGCAACAAGGGACGGGAAAGTGAGAGCTCGAGGGCGATAGGAGATGGGGTGGGAGAGCTCGAGGGCGAGAGGAGACAAGGGACGAAGAGCTCGAGGGCGAGAGGAGACGGGGGAGAGCTCGAGGGCGAGAGGAGATGGGGAGTGAAAGCTCGAGGGCGATGGGAGAGAAACCCTAGCGGACTGCGCGAGCGCGTCCTGACTCGCGAGGAACAAAACTTTTGGTCATATCTCGTGAGCCTGGATGAGCCTACGTATTTGCATGAGTGTGGCCTGGCCCAGAGATGAAATCAGTCAACCAAACAACTGGGCTCGTTTTATTTTTGCATCTGATGGGCCATGCACCAGTAGACGTGGGCAACCAAACATCCCCATTGTAGAGTACTAGGATCAATATCCATCAGCTCATCGGCTGCTGTAGCGGGCGGCACAACAGGGGATAGCAGACTGCCGTGGCCATGTGGTTGTTTTAAACATTTTATAGATTGGTTATTAGCAGTTTGCTGTAGGTTTAGATTTTTTTAGGGAATTTTTTTACAACAATCCCCAATAACAAGTTTTGGGGAATAGTTTTTTAGTAGCCTCTTAGAGTTGCTCTAACCTCCCTTAGCTAAAATCAGTTTATAAAAAGCCAGATGGTTTCAATACTAATAACTAGTAATACTATAAATGCAATTGCTTCCTCCAGGCTAGTAATTTTATGAAGCTCATTTATGGAAATACCTTCGTTCCAAAAAAAACTCATTGGTGGGAGAGAGGTGACAGCTGCTCCCCGAGCAATGCACTGCACCTATTCGACGAAATGTATGAGAAGTATAGACAAATGAACGTTCACAGATTTGTAGTATTGAAAAATTTTATTTTCATCATTTTTATTGTCGTATGTTACGTCCAAGTGAAATATGAGAAAAACAATGAATAAATATGGTAGTTTATTTATTTTGTTAACACTGTAGATATAGATGACCGAATTAGAGAAAATTGCTGGACCCAAAAAATAAAAAAATATTTTTTAAAGAAAATACTGTAAAGAACAATGAATATTAGTTTATAGAATAAAATTTAGGGACGTTGCTTGGCTGAGTGTAAGACCTTTTCACCGTGCGTGAATCGTGATGATTGTTGTCGCCCTTCTTTTTTTTAAGTAGGGTTCATGGGCTTGCTGCCAGTGCAAACTCAGCCTGCGTCATTTGGGCTTCCAGTTAGAGCCGTCGTCACACCAAGAGCCAATCGTTGTTAACAGCTAGAAACACTTCAAACTCAGCCAGCCGTTGGCCATCCATATCTTCGATGAGTTGCTTGCCATAGTTGGAGAGAGGCAGCGCTATTGGTAACAGCTAGAAACACTTCAAATCCACCTGACTCTCCTCATTCACCAACAGCTAGAAACACTTGACACAAATACAGAGTCATTATCAAGTCAGTACAACTCTCCTTGCTTTCCTCGTTGGGGAATTTGCACAACCAATTTCTGCTGAAGATTTCACCAGTGGCACAAGTTCACATCAAGAAGACACGAGGACAATCTGTTGTGGGGAAAAGACATGGGGACAAGCAGCTGAGAGGAAGAAGGCATGTGGACAAGATGTTGAGGCACAAGGCATGGACACAAGCTGATGTGACGAAGAAGCATCGAGAGGACAAAAACGCAGAGGCGACAGTGCAGGAACGAAGAGAGCTACGACGAAGAGGAGTACTCGGCGGAGACTACCGACGAGCGACCACAGAGTATAGCGAGGGAGGAAGCGACAAATGGAGTACTGCAATCCGTTTTGAGTAACGACTAGTGAGCACAGGGGCATTGTCGTTGTTACAGAGGTGCCGGTTATGGCTGATGACGCTTGACGACGGCTTAAACCGGCGAGAACAAAGTACCAAACCTGTGGGGCGTTATAATACTATAAATCTAATTGCTTTCTTCGGAGTAGTAATTTTATAAAGCCCATTTATGGAATACCTTCGTTCCAAAAAAAGAAAAACTCATTGGTGGGAGAGAGGTGACAGCTGCTCCCCGAGCAATGCACTGCACCTATTCGACGAAATGTATGAGAAGCATAGACAAATGAACGTTCACTGATTTGTAGTATTGAAAAAATATTATTTTCATCATTTTTATTGCCGTATGTTACGTCCAAGTGAAATATAAGAAAATAAATAAATAAATATGGCAGTTTATGTATTTTGTTAACATTATAGATATAGATGATCGAATTAGAGGATGTTGCTGGAGCTAAACAAATAGAAAATAATTTTTTTAAAGAATGCTGTAAACAACAGTGAATATTAGTTTATAGAATAAAATTTAGGGACGTTGCTTGGCTGAGTGTAAGACCTTTTCACCGTTCGTGAATCGTGATGATTGTTGTCGCCCTTCTATTTTTTTAAGTAGGGTTCATGGGCTTGCTGCCAGTGCAAACTCAGCCTGCATAATTTGGGCTTCCAGTTAGAGCCGTCGCCACACCAAGAGCCAATCGTTTCGTTTAGGTCATGGGCTATGGCCGTGGCCCGTGGCCAAGCTGTGCAGTGATATTTTCTTTGAAAACATATCTAGTGTACATATTAAATTATGACCACTTATTTTAGTTCTAACGTCTCTAGTTGATTATTCAATTTACAAATAACATCTTCCACCACTACACAACCACGTTGGAAGGTGTCCTTAGTGTTGACACCTTTTCGGAGGCGCCAATCACTTCAAAAGAACCAGCAGCGGTGCTCTCTGGTCAGGCGCGGACGGTCTGCGGCACAGGGCCGGACGGTCCGCGACCTGGCGCAAGAGCTAGAATTCCCTGCCTGACGGCCGGACGGTCCGCGCGTACGCAGGGACGGCGGAGGATCGCCGGCGGCGCCTGGATCTCGCTCCCGGGAGGGACCCCGTCGGGGAGGAGAGATCCTAGGTGGTGTCTAGGCTCGGGTAGACCGACCTAGACTCTTCTAATCGACGTAGAGTCGAAGAGAGACGGAGAATTTGGGGATTGGAAGGCTAAACTAGGGCTAAACTAGAACTACTCCTAGGATAAAATGCGAAATAGAAGTTGTATTGATTCGATTGATTGTTACAAATCGGTCGTATACCTCTCTATTTATAGAGGAGGGGGGCTGGACCCTTTACAAACTAATTTCCGAGCTTTTCCCGCGATTTTAGCTAACAACCGTAGCACAAAACTCGGAACCCTAATCTGTTCTGCGCTTTCGCGGACCGTCCGGCCCACAGGCGCGGACCGTCCGGACCGCGGACCGTCCGGCCCCAGGGCCGGACCATCCGCCCTTCTCTTTTTGGTGTCGAACATATGCCCCCTGCCTTTTGGTGGAGCTGAGCGAACCAAAAGCAACTAACTCGATGTATCACATCGATTTTCTTAGGCATCTTGACACTTACTAGGATGATACGCAGTGGCCTTAGTCCCGATGGTTGACTCAACGGACTTGACCCCTTTAGCTTTAATCGAACTGTTAGTCCCAATACCGTCGAGCGCCATACTGGTCTTGACCAATTCGTCACCTTGCTTTCCTAATTTTCTAAGTGTTCTGGCGTAGCTTTGTAGTCGACCAGGTCTTCTCCTTGTAGGTCGTCTTCCTCCATAGGTGTTGGTACGCCGTTGCAGGTGTCATGGTGTATTGCGGATGAGTTGGCCTCAGGGGTCGGACGGTCCGCGCCCTGTATGGTTGGTCCGGTCTTTATAGCCGGACTGTCTGCTATACCTGCAAAGAGCTGCACAGTTGTTGTTTTATTTTCTGTCTTTATGGCCGTTTGATTTTCCTCAACGGCCTTTGGTCTCCATCTCTTTTGTGGTGGCGGATACTGCGGATATGTGTTATTGAATATTTTTTCTGCCTCCTTCTCTTGATTCTCCTTTGCTCTAAGGCGCTGTAATTTTCGCTTTTGCGATCGTGTCAAACCCGATGGGCACCATCGGGGCATAGAGTATTTTGGATCGGCTATTTTATTGACAGTCGTACTTTCTTTTTTGTTTGTGTTGGCCGATTCACCAAAATCATCGGCCCTTCGTTATTTTGTTGTACGACGACATCTGTCGTTCCCATTTTAATGACGTCTCCCTTTTTCGTACTGTTGGAGGTTGAAGCTGTATGCTCCCCTGCTGGATTAGTCATCCTTTGGGGCCGAGTTGTTCGGCAATCTTGCTGGGCCTGTGCTCGTGGACCAGATTGAGGGGCTCTCAATCGGTCTTGTACTGTAGGTGTCAACCTATTTTATACAGATGTTTGGGGTGCCCCCCAAGCGAGGTACTGTGGTATCCCAAATGGGTATGGTGGCATGCCCCACATTTGATTTGGGACATATGATGGAGGTATGTATGTGTATGGATATGGCATAGGTGGATATGGTGGTGGAGGTGTCCATGCAGGTACGTTAGGTCTTAATTGAACATTATGACCTCCCGTCCTTTCCGATTGGTGTGGTGGTCCAATCGGCCTAACCTGCCGTCGCACCTGGGTGGGTAAGCGAGGTCCCTTTGGTGGCCGGTCGCTGGGGCCAGCCTTCTTTTTCACATATTTAGACAATAATTGATCAAAGGTCGAGCTAGATTTTACCAACCGACCAGTTGCCTTGAACGTGTTAGTTTTCCACGTACCTATTTCTGGTCGTCGTGGTTTGAAGGCACGTGGTCGCCGCGGCTCTTCGGCGTTGCCGGACCGTCCGCTGGAATGCTCCGAACCGTCCGGTGATGTTACGGACCGTCCGCGCCTAGACACCGGACCGTCCGCGATGCGTAGTATGAGTTCTCGCACATATCCCCTGGTCTGCGCTTGCCCCCCAGTGCCGGAGTTTGTGATGGTTACTTTCAGTGTCTCTCCTCCATCAGGAGTCTTCTCGGCCACCACTTTCCTGCAAGAAATTTTGTTGTCTCCATCGGCCTCCTGTGAGTTGCCGATGATGACTTCTTTGTCTTTGCCCTTATCGGCTGTGCTGGGCCGAATTAGGACCCTTTTGCCCTTGAAGTCGATCATATTCATTGGAAAGGGCTCCGTGTCCTCCTGAAATTTCAATCGTCCTTCGTTAATGGCCGATTGGATTTGTCGTCGGAACACATTACAATCATTAGTGGCATGGGAAAATGAGTTGTGCCACTTGCAGTATGCGCGACGCTTTAGTTCGTCGACAGGTGGAACGATATAATCAATTTTAATGTTACTGAAAGTAGCCTAGAGGGGGGTGAATAGGCTACACCTGAAAATTTTCACTAAAAACTTCGAAAATAGGTTAAATTAAAGTTGCACTGGTGCAAACCGGTTCAGTCGATTTTAATCACGACTGAACAAGTTTGAACCTGCTCAACTTAAATTTGATAATCTATTGAACAAATGCGAAGTAGTGAAGAATATAGCTATAGATTTGCCCTACACAAAATCTACTCAAATGAATAATATGAACCAACCACTGAATATAAAGCGCTTGATAAGAACACACAAGAACACGCGATATAACCCGAGGTTCGGCAACCACCACAAAGGTGTCCTACTCCTCGTTGAGGAACCCACAAAGGGCCGGGTCTTTTCCAACCCTAATCCTCCACAAGCCGACCACAAAGGTCAAGGCAATCTCTTCTCAAATCAGCTCAAGGAGTGGGTGATACAAACTTCTTGGGGTCGTCCACAAATTTGGAGACTCCCAAGCAACCTCTAACCGTCAAGGAACACGAGGTTCCAAGAGTAACAAATCCGCACACGGTTAAGTTTGCAACGAGCTCAAGAACAAGAGAATGGGAGAATCGAGATGAAATTGACTGCGAGTTCGATCGAGTTCACCTCACACCAAGGGTCCTTCAAATGATTGAAGGAGATGCGATTACGGGTGTGAAAGGTGAAATGAATGCTCTTGTTTGAAGGTTGGTCAGCCAAGAATTCGTGGGAGAGGCAGAAGTAAATGAGAGAGAGAATGTGAGGGGGTATATAAAGGATCCCCCAAAAGCTGGCAGCCGTTGGGAGAAAATGGGCAAAAACCGGTTGAACCGGTTTTCAAACCGGTTGAACCGGTTTCTGCTAGGGGATCCCGGTCCACTGAGCTACTCAGCCGGACACTCGACCGGTTTCAAAACCGGCTGAGTAGGGACAAAATTTGGCTCAACCGGTTTTGAAAAAATATCTGCTGCGACTTTTTCTGACAGCTCTGACTGTCAGATAGGTCAGAGCTGAGGTGGCAGGTGAATAGTACCGAAACCGGTTGAACCGGTTTCAGGACCGGTTGAACCGGTTTTGGGGGCTGAAACCAAATTTTGAGTATTTTGAGGAGAACAAAAGGGAAGACTTTGTGGGAAGTAAAATTTGTTTTTCTCAAGAGCATTCATGATCTGGGAAAATGATCTCCAAGGAGTTTTCAAAAGATTTTGAACTTGGCTCGTTTCACAACTTACTTAACCGTCGCGGATCCCTCTTAATTGTACGGCGATTCCTATGACTCAAGAATCATAAATTTAGCACCGCCGTTGTTTCTTAGCACTTGGAGCACGCCATTTGATGTGGAATTTTAAATCCGCTGTGCTTTATACTTTTATGCTCGTAGGATCTGTGCTTCTCCTGTCTGTAGAAATACTGTGTACATACTAGGAGCAAACTTGTTAGAATCTTAGTTTGTTTTGTCATTAATCACCAAAACCCTCAATTAGGGTTGATTGCACTTACAATCTCCCCCTTTTTGGTGATTGATGCCAAAACAAACTAGAATGGAAATAAGAATTAAAAGTTACAAGTACTTGCGAGATTAAATCTTTTGTGTATGTGTAGCTCCCCCTAAATATGTGCATGAGTTTTGCGATATTAACATTGACTTGATATGTCAATTTGCAACATATTTAGAGAGAGAAAACAATCAACACCATACACACAAATGATGAGGTATGAAACATAAGGATAGAAAAAGTAAAAACACATTCAAGCTCATTATTGCATAGCATATGATATGAAAAAAAGTTCTACAGCTATTACAATAATGAGAGCTCGTCTCATCACATCATAGAAGTGTTTATGGCACACGAGCCATGCATGCATCAAATAGTTATTACAGACCAAGTGTTCATTACAAAAATAAAGGGGTACTGCATAAGAAACTTTCTCCCCCTTTTTGGCAACAAGAACCAAAAAGAGAGAGAGAGAGAGAGAAGCGCCAATCCAATGATCACCAGTGAGGAGGAGGATGATGAGGAGCGAAGAGGTGGTGCGCCAGGTCAGAGGCAAAGTGTTCCTCTCCAGACTGGGCAGGAGGAGGAGCACTGCCAGACGGGTCCTGGGGCGGAGGATAAGAGGACGATTGGCCCGGATCCCCGTGATATGAGGGCGGGACAAACTGCTCCGGATCATCAAAAAGAGTTTCTTCTTCTTCGACGTCATCAGCTGTTGAAAAAGGCACCCCATATGCCTGCTGGTACCACTCGTTGACATCTGGAGGAGGAGGGTGGAGAGGTACATCAGGAGAGCGGGGGGCGAAGGGAGTACCCAAAGCGGAAGCTTGACGACGTAGGTTGTCGTCGGTCTCCCGCTGACGTCGAGCCACCTCGTGGACATCTGCAGCAATATTTCGGCACATGGAGAAGAAAGCCGCAAACCCGTGGGCCAAGCGGGCACCCATCCCACGGCCACGACCTCGACCACGACCACGACCACGTGGTGTGGGAGATCCACGGCCAGGGGAAGGGCGCGAGGCACCACCAGCAGCAGCAGCACCAGCACCAGCAGACGGACCCGCAGATGTGTGAGCACGAGAACTTGAGGGGGCTTTCCTGAGGCGCCCGGCTGGATTGTTGGGATCAATCCAGAAAGGGGTGTATGACTGATGTCGGGTACCTTTGTCAAATCTGAACTGAGTCACGACCTCAATCATCTTCATAATGAATGGAGCATGAAGACACCCCTTCAAAGGAAAGCAGGCGGCATGAATAATTTCCTGCCATATCATGTCAAAGACATTTATCCTTTCTGAGCTGCTGGGTTTCATAAAAGAGAGCAAGACCTTTCTCTCCTCAAGAATGTTCATCTGATTACCCCCTTTTGGAATGAGGGTCATCCTACAGAGGGAGTTGATATAACGATAATACTTATGAATGTTGGTCGACTCCCAATACTTTCCAGACTCAGAAAGATGAAGATCCTTGGCTTCATCTCTAGTGGGCTGCCGGAAATCATGAATCTTGATCTTGTCGCCAGATATATCATCGTCAGAAAAGCCAAGAATGTGAGCAAATCGACGATAGCTCACCTTATACCAACTACCTTCAATGAAGAAGTTCAGATAGGGGTAGTTGTAATGACTCTCCTCGTCAGCTAGCTTTATCCATAGGGTGGAGTAGAATTGAGCAATCACTTCATCATTCCAATCATATTGGAATGTCATGATATTCTCCATTTGTTTCCTTTCACAGGCCCTCAGTGCCTGTGACATTTCTGGATCCCCAATGGCTTCACAACCTTCCCAGTTGATATAACGTTGATGCAGGATAGGTTGATGCTTCTTGGGGAGAATGACGGAATTATAGAAATCCACATGATGAAGTGTCCAAAAACGATTTCCATCGATCCTGGCATCGCGAATACGAAATACAGGATTTTGGAAACGAAGATCCTGGAGAAGAGCAGAGCCTCCACTGGCAGTGAAGTCAGTGACTGGCTCATTGCCAGCACGCCGAGCCTCTGCCCGGTGGAGGACCAAGCCGCGAATCACAGGAGCGTGGGCCGGGGGAAGATCAACTTCATCGTCCTTCCCGCCATCATCATCACTTGCAGGCTCCCACGCCTGCGGATTCGTCGCAGGTCGAGACCGCCCGGAAGGATTCCGGGATGTCCGACCGCGAGCACTTTGAGACCCGGAGGCCTCAGCACCCGGCATGACATTGCCGCCTCCGCGCCCTCGCTTGGATCGAGAGCGAGGTGGAGTATCTCCGTGGATTTCCTGGTCATCCGAGGAGTCGGATTCAACCACAGATGGGTTCCTTCGACGCACCATTCTAAGAAACAAGAAATAGAACCTATGATGAGCAAGGATCAAACATGTTTGAGTAGAAACGCATAAGATATTGAGCATGCTCTTCAACCGTTCATATGAGCGGTTCAACTACAACGAACAATATCAAATCGCTAATCTCAACAATGTTTGTGACAAATGAAGATAATCTAAGTGTTGCAATCACTTAAACTAAAATGTACCCAACGAATGATACATTAGATAATCAAGAACGCGTAGGATCGAGTACAAGGAAATAAAACACGGCAATACCTCGATCCGGAGATTGGGTCAAGAACTCCCAATGAGATGGAGGAAGATGATGGAAATCGCCGGGATGGACGGATCTCCAACAACTCTTCCAAAAGTGTGAGGGCACGAGAGAGTTTTTGGAGTGGAGTGTGAAAGTGAGAGAGAGTAGAATGAGAGGGCAGCGGCGGCTTGAAAATGAGTCTGAGAAGGGAAGAGGAGAGAGGGAGAGGAATAAAAGGGGAAAAGTCGGCCGCCAGAAAACTGAAAACCGGTTCAGAAACCGGTTCAACCGGTTTCTGGTCAAACTGCGCAGTAAAAGCGCGCAGAAAACAGTGTTGACTGCGCGAAAATTCTGGCAGTCTGACAGCACAGACTGCAAAGACTGACAGCGCAGACTGCGCAGCTGTCAGCGCAGACTGCGCGCTGACTGACGGCGCGACGGCCAAAACCGGTTCAACCGGTTTTTATACCGGTTCAACCGGTTTCCACCAGGGAGAAACCGGTTGAGTGGCCTACTCAGCCGGTTTACTCAACCAGTTTCTAGATATTGCCCGGAAGGGCTATAATAGCACTTAGCACATATGACATGAGATATTTTAAAGATAAAAATGTTATGTCTCATTTCATATTGCTCAAACAATCAATTTTCAACCATCAAATTTGATCAAAATTTTAGTTATTAAGACACGTTTCGAGAATCCAAGATATTCAGTTCACTCCTAAGAAAACAAAACCTAGTCTCATCAAGGGGTTTTGTGAAGATATCGGCTAGTTGATTTTCGGTGCTCACATGAAATAGTTCGATATCTCCTTTGGCTTCGTGGTCTCTCAAGAAATGGTGTCTGATGTCAATATGTTTAGTTCTAGAGTGTTGCACTGGATTGTTTGCAAGTTTTATGGCACTCTCATTGTCACACAAAAGTGGAATTTTGTTAAACTCACAACCAAAATCTCTAAGGGTTTGCTTCATCCATAACAACTGTGCACAACATGCCCCAGCTGCTATGTATTCAGCTTCTGCAGTGGAAAGTGCAACACAATTTTGTTTCTTGGAACTCCATGACACTAAGGACCGCCCAAGGAATTGGCAAGTCCCAGTAGTGCTTTTTCGATCTACTTTGCAACCGGCATAATCTGAGTCAGAGTAGCCAAGCAAATCGAAAAGGGAGCCTTTAGGATACCATAATCCTAGGTTTTGGGTGTGGACTAAGTATCTTAGAATTCTCTTAACGGCTACAAGATGACAATCTTTAGGATTTGCTTGAAAACGTGCACACATGCAAACACTCAACATTATATCAGGCCTAGATGCACATAAGTAAAGCAGTGATCCTATCATTGATCTAAATAATTTTTGATCTACAGGTTTACCTTCCTCATTTAGGTCGAGATGTCCATTTGATGACATTGGAGTCTTGGCGTGTTTTGCTTTTTCCATGCCAAACTTCTTGAGCATATCTTGAGTATATTTAGTTTGGCATAAAAAAGTACCTTCCTTGAGTTGTTTGACTTGAAATCCCAGGAAGTATTTAAGCTCGCCCATCATAGACATCTCAAACCTGTTCGTCATTACTTTGCTAAACTCTTCACAAAATTTTTCATTAGTACTACCAAATATAATGTCATCAACATATATTTGGCACACAAATAATTCATTGTCAACTTTTCGAGTAAATAAAGTAGAGTCAGCTTTTCCTATTGTAAACCCATTCTTAATTAAAAAATCTTTAAGACAGTCATACCAAGCTCTAGGGGCTTGTTTAAGCCCGTAGAGTGCCTTGTGAAGTAGATAAACATGATTTGGCTTCTTTGGGTCTTCAAAGCCCGGTGGTTGCTCCACATATACTCTCTCTTGTAGTGGTCCATTTAGAAAAGCGCTCTTGACATCCATTTGATATAGCTTGAAATCATGGTTAGTAGCATAGGCAATTAATATTCTAATTGATTCTAACCTTGCTACCGGCGCATATGTTTCACCAAAATCAAGTCCTTCCACTTGAGTATACACTTGGGCAACCAACCGTGCCTTGTTTCTTGTAACCACGCCATGTTCATCTTGCTTGTTCCTAAAGACCCATTTAGTCCCAATCACATTTTGTTTGGGTCTTTGGACCAAGGACCAGACTTCATTCCTAGTGAAGTTGTTCAACTCTTCTTGCATGGCAATTATCCAATCCGGATCACCCAATGCTTCTTCAACCCTAAGTGGCTCAAGAGAGGAAACAAACGAGTAAAATTCACAAAAATTAGCTAAACGAGATCGAGTTGTTACCCCTCTCCTGATGCTACCCAGGATGTTGTCCACTGGATGATCCCTTTGAATTGTTTGATGGACTCTAGGATGAGGCACTGATGGATGTCTTTGTATTTGCTCCTCCTCATCAATTACTTGATCAAGAGGCACTTCACCATCAATACTTTCTTGTTCATCTTCTACCATTGTTGGCATCCTTTGATGATTTTCTTCATGGCTTGGATGACTTGAGGTTGATGGGTTTGCTTGGGTGGAGACTTTGTCACTCACCACCCTTGCACCCACATCAACTACCTCATTGGTCATCCATAAGGTTCCTTCTTCATCATCCTTTTCTTGAGGTCTCACCTCACCTATTGCAAGTTTCTTTATGGCCTCACAAGGTTGTTCTTCATTTCCTGCAGTGTCATTAGAAACATACCCTTGCGGGCCATTAGACTCATCAAATGTCACGTCTATCGCTATTTCAACAAGACCGGTGGTGTTGTTGAAAACACGATATCCATGAGCATTTGATGCATAACCAAGCAAGAAACCCTCGTCCACTCTAGGAGCAAACTTTGAGCTCTTGACTTTCTTGTTAAGAATAAAACATTTACAACCAAATACTCTAAAATAATCAACTTTAGGTTTGTTACCAGTGAGAAGCTCATAAGCAGTCTTTTTGTAGATCTTATGAAGATAGAGACGGTTGATTGCATGACAGGCGGTGTTGATTGCCTCTGCCCAGAAGTTGTCAGGTGTCTTGTATTCATCCAACATGGTTCTTGCAGCTTCAATTAGAGTTCGGTTCTTTCTTTCCACAACACCATTTTGTTGTGGAGTGTAAGGCACCGAGAACTCATGTTTGATTCTCTCTTCTCCTAAGAATTCTTCGACACCTGTGTTCTTGAATTCCGTCCCATTATCACTTCTCACTTTCTTGATTTTGAGCTCAAATTCATTTTGAGCTCTCCTCATGAATTTCTTCAAAATTTCTTGAGTTTCACCTTTGTCACTCAAAAAGAAAACCTAGGTGAATCGAGAAAAATCATCAACAATGACTAAACCATACTTACTACCACCAATGCTAATGTAGGCCACAGGTCCGAAGAGGTCCATGTGAAGACGCTCCAATGGCCTCTTTGTTGTGACCACATTCTTTGATTGATGTGGGACTCCATGTTGCTTTCCTGCTTGGCATGCGCCACAAACCCTATCTTTCTCAAATACAACATTTGTTAGACCAATGATGTGATTATCCTTTTGAAGTTTGGCCAAATTCCTCATACCGACATGGGCTAGTCGGCGATGCCATAGCCAACCCTTGTCGGATTTTGCCACTAAACAAGTCTCAGGCGTCACTTTACTTGTTGTGAAATCAACAAGATAAAGCTTGCCCTTCAAGCGACCGGTAAAGGCAACTGAGGAGTCCTCCCTTCTAAGGATCTTCACATCCACATCAGAAAATAAGCAATTATAACCCATTCCACAAAGTTGTGAAACGGACATCAAATTGTAGCTTAAAGAATCTACCAATAAAACATTTGAAAGTGAATGTTGGTCAGAGATAGGAATTTTACCAATACCAATCACCTTACTCTTGCCACTATCTCCAAACACAATTTCTTGTGCTTCTTGAGTTAGTTGCAAGGAATGGAACATGTCTTCCTCCCCGGTCATGTGATTTGTACATCCACTGTCAAGCACCCAACTTGACCCACCAGAGGAGTAGACCTGCAAAACAGATTTAGGCTATGCTTTTAGGTACCCAAATTGAATTGGGTCCTGCAGTGTTAGTTATAGCCTTGGGTACCCACACACTTCTTTTTATAACTTTTCTTTTGGTGTAGGCACCCACATATTTCACAACCAATTTCCCTAAGTCCCAAGTCAACATGTAATCACAAAGATAGGAGTGGGAAATGGGAGCATTAAATTTTTGTCCACTTGAAGATTCCACTTCCTTTATCTTACTCTTTGTGGAACTCAAGTTTACCTTTACCTGAGGTGACTTGTCATTTGAGGAGTGAATCCTCCCCAAGGCATCATATAGGGTGGTTCCCTCTATGAACTTGGGGGATCTCCACCCCTTATGCACTGTGCTAGGGTTTTCTGAAAGGGAATTAGGCTTTCACCTAGTTCCTAAATAATTTTGGTGGTTGAATTGCCCAACACAAACAATTGGACTAACTAGTTTGCTCAAGTGTATAGATTATACAGGTGTAAAAGGTTCACACTCAGCCAATAAAAAGACCAAAAGTTGGATTCAACAAAGGAGCAAAGGGCCAACCGAAGGCACCTCTGGTCTGGCGCACCGGACTGTCCGGTGTGCCACCGGACAGTGTCCGGTGTGCCACCGGACAGTGCCACCGGACAGTGTCCGGTGCACCACCGGACATGTCCGGTGCACCAGAGGACTCCAACGCAAACTCGCCACCTTCGGGAATTTCCAGAGGCACTCGCGCTATAATTCACCGGACTGTCCGGTGTGCACCGGACTGTCCGGTGCGACTCCGGGGCAACGGCTATCTCCGCGCCAACGGCTCTCTGCCGCGCATTTAATGCGTGCTCTGCGCGCGCAGAAGTCAGGCGCGCCCATACTGGCACACCGGACAGCAAACAGTACCTGTCCGGTGTGCACCGGACACCTAGGCGGGCCCACAAGTCAGAAGCTCCAACGGTCAGATTCCAACGGCAGTGATGACGTGGCAGGGGGCACCGGACTGTCCGGTGTGCACCGGACTGTCCGGTGCGCCATCGAACAGACAGCCTCCCCAACGGCCACTTTTGGTGGTTGGGGCTATAAATACCCCAACCACCCCACCATTCATTGCATCCAAGTTTTCCACCTCTCAACCATCTACAAGAGCTAGGCATTCAATTCTAGACACACCCAAAGAGATCAAATCCTCTCCAATTTCATACAAAGCCTAAGTGACTAGTGAGAGTGATTTGCCGTGTTCTTTTGAGCTCTTGCGCTTGGATTGCTTCTTTTCTTTCTCACTTGCTCTTGTGATCAACCCTCAATTGTAATCAAGGCAAGAGGCACCAATTGTGTGGTGGCCCTTGCGGGGAAGTTTTGTTCCCGGCTTTGATTTGAGAAGAGAAGCTCACTTGGTCCGAGGGACCGTTTGAGAGAGGGAAGGGTTGAAAGAGACCCGGCCTTTGTGGCCTCCTCAACGGGGAGTAGGTTTGCGAGAACCGAACCTCGGTAAAACAAATCCGTGTGTCTCACCGCTTTACTCACTTGCGATTTGTTTTCCACCCTCTCGCGGACTCGGTTTTTATTTCTAACGCTAACCCGGCTTGTAGTTGTGTTTATATTTGTAAATTTCAGTTTCGCCCTATTCACCCCCCCCCCCTCTAGGCGACTTTCAATTGGTATCAGAGCCCGGTGCTTCATTAGAGCCTAACCGCTCGAAGTGATGTCGGGAGATCACGCCAAGAAGGAGATGGAGACCGGCGAAAAGCCCACTACAAGCCACGGGAGCACTTCATCGGAAGAGTCCCATACCAAGAGGAAGGAGAAGAAGAAGAGCTCCTCCAACAAAGGGAAGGAGAAGAAATCTTCTTCTCACCACAAGGAGAGGAGGGAGAAATCTTCTTCTCACAAGCCACGTCGAAGTGGGGACAAACACAAGAGGATGAGGAAAGTCGTCTATTACGAGACCGACACTTCATCGACATCTACCTCCGGCTCCGACGCGGCATCCGTCACTTCTAAGCGCCAAGAGCGCAAGAAGTATAGTAAGATCCCCCTACGATACCCTCGCATTTCCAAACATACACCTTTACTTTCCGTCCCATTAGGCAAACCACCAACTTTTGATGGTGAAGATTACGCTAGGTGGAGCGATTTAATGCGATTTCATCTAACCTCGCTCCACAAAAGTATATGGGATGTTGTTGAGTTTGGTGCGCAGGTACCGTCCGTAGGGGATGAAGGCTATGATGAGGATGAGGTGGCCCAAATCGAGCACTTCAACTCTCAAGCAACAACAATACTCCTAGCCTCCTTGAGTAGAGAGGAGTATAACAAAGTTCAAGGGTTGAAGAACGCAAAGGAGATTTGGGACTTACTCAAGACCGCGCACGAAGGTGATGAACTTACCAAGATCACCAAGCGGGAAACGATTGAGGGGGAGCTCGGTCGGTTCCGGCTTCGCAAAGGGGAGGAGCCACAACACATGTACAATCGGCTCAAGACCTTGGTGAACCAAGTGCGCAACCTCGGGAGCGTAAAGTGGGATGACCACAAGATGGTTAAGGTTATTCTAAGATCTCTTATTTTCCTTAACCCTACTCAAGTTCAATTAATTCGTGGTAATCCTAGATATACTAAAATGACCCCCGAGGAAGTTATCGGGAATTTTGTAAGTTTTGAGTGCATGATCGAAGGCTCGAGGAAGATCAACGAACTTGATGATGCCACCACATCCGAAGCTCAACCCGTTGCATTCAAGGCAACGGAGGAGAAGAAGGAGGAGTCTACACCAAGTCGACAACCAATAGACGCCTCCAAGCTCGACAATGAGGAAATGGCGCTCGTCATCAAGAGCTTCCACCAAATCCTCAAGCAAAGGAGGGGGAAGGACTACAAGTCCCGCTCCAAGAAGGTTTGCTACAAGTGTGGTAAGCCCGGTCATTTTATTGCTAAATGTCCTATATCTAGTGACAGTGACCGAGGTGACGACAAGAAGGGGAGGAGAAAGGAGAAGAAGAAGTACTACAAGAAGAAGGGCGGCGATGCCCATGTTTGTCGGGAGTGGGACTCCGACGAAAGCTCAAGCGACTCCTCCGACGACGAGGACGCCGCCAACATCGCCGTCACCAAGGGACTCCTCTTCCCCAACGTCGGCCACAAGTGCCTCATGGCAAAGGACGGCAAAAAGAAGGTTAAATCCAAATCCTCCACTAAATATGAATCTTCTAGTGATGATAATGCTAGTGGTGAGGAAGATAATTTGCATACTCTTTTTGCCAACCTTAACATAGAACAAAAAGAGAAATTAAATGAACTAATTAGTGCCATCCATGAGAAGGATGATCTCTTGGACTCCCAAGAGGACTTCCTAATCAAGGAAAATAAAAAACATGTTAAGGTTAAAAATGCTTACGCTCTTCAAGTTGAAAAATGTGAAAAATTGTCTAGTGAGCTAAGCACTTGTCGTGAGATGATTGACAACCTTAGAAATAAAAATGCTAGTTTAAATGCTAAGGTTGATTCTCATGTTTGTATTGATTCTCATCCTAGAAATGATAATGTTGAATTACTTGCTAGGATTGATGAATTAAATATTTCTCTTGCTAGCCTTAGATTAGAGAATGAAAATTTGATTGCTAAGGCTAAAGATTTTGATGTTTGCAAAGTTACAATTGCCGATCTTAGAGATAAGAATGATATACTTCGTGCTAAGATTGTTGAACTTAATTCTTGCAAACCATCTACATCTACCATTGAGCATGTCACTATTTGTACTAGATGTAGAAATGTTGATATTGATGCTATTCATGATCATATGGCTTTAATTAAACAACAAAATGATCATATAGCAAAACTAGATGCTAAAATTACCGAGCACAACTTAGAAAATGAGAAATTTAAATTTGCTCGTAGCATGCTTTATAATGGGAGACGCCCTGGCATCAGGGATGGCATTGGCTTCAAAAGGAGAGACAATGTCAAACTTAATGCCCCTCCAAAGAACTTATCTAACTTTGTTAAGGGCAAGGCTCCCATGCCTCAGGATAACGAGGGTTACATTTTGTACCCTGCCGGCTATCCTGAGAGCAAAATTAGGAAAATTCATTCTAGGAAGTCTCACTCTGGCCCTAATTATGCTTTTATGTATAAGGGTGAGACATCTAGTTCTAGGCAACCAACCCATGCCAAGTTGCCTAGAAAGAAAACTTCTAATGCATCAAATGATCATGCTATTTCATTCAAAACTCTTGATGCATCATATGTGCTTACTAGCAAATCCGGCAAGGTAGTTGCCAAAATTGTTGGGGGCAAACACAAGGGCTCCAAGACTTGTGTTTGGGTACCCAAAGTTCTTGTTTCTAATGCCAAAGGACCCAAAACAGTTTGGGTACCTAAAGTCAAGAACTAAATTTGTTTTGTAGGTTTATGCATCCGGGGGCTCAAGTTGGATACTCGACAGCGGGTGCACAAACCACATGACAGGGGAGAAAAGGATGTTCTCCTCATATGAGAAAAACCAAGATCCCCAAAGAGCGATCACATTCGGGGATGGAAATCAAGGTTTGGTCAAAGGCTTGGGTAAAATTGCTATATCTCCTGACCATTCCATTTCAAATGTTTTTCTTGTTGATTCATTAGATTACAATTTGCTTTCCGTATCCCAATTATGTCAAATGGGCTACAACTGTCTATTTACTGATGTAGGTGTTACTGTCTTTAGAAGAAGTGATGATTCAATAGCATTTAAGGGAGTGTTAGAGGGTCAGCTATATTTGGTAGATTTTGATAGAGCTGAACTCGACACTTGCTTGGTTGCTAAGACTAACTTGGGTTGGCTCTGGCACCGCCGACTAGCCCATGTTGGAATGAAGAATCTTCACAAACTTCTAAAGGGAGAACACATTTTGGGACTAACCAATGTTCATTTTGAGAAAGACAGGATTTGTAGCGCATGCCAAGCCGGGAAGCAAGTTGGCACACATCATCCACACAAGAACATTATGACAAGTGACAGGCCACTGGAGCTCCTACACATGGATTTATTCGGCCCGATTGCTTACATAAGCATCGGCGGGAGTAAGTACTGTCTAGTTATTGTGGATGACTTTTCTCGCTTCACTTGGGTGTTCTTTTTGCAGGAAAAATCTCATACCCAAGAAATCTTAAAGGGATTCTTGAGACGGGCTCAAAATGAGTTCGGCTTAAGGATCAAGAAAATCAGAAGCGACAACGGGACGGAGTTCAAGAACTCTCAAATTGAAGGCTTCCTTGAGGAGGAGGGCATCAAGCATGAGTTCTCTTCTCCCTACACCCCACAACAAAATGGTGTAGTTGAGAGGAAGAATCGAACTCTATTGGACATGGCAAGAACCATGCTTGATGAGTACAAGACTTCGGATCGGTTTTGGGCGGAGGCGGTCAACACCGCTTGCTACGCCATCAACCGGTTGTATCTACACCGAATCCTCAAGAAGACATCCTATGAACTCCTAACCGGTAAAAAGCCAAATATTTCATATTTTAGAGTTTTTGGTAGCAAATGTTTTATACTTGTTAAAAGAGGAAGAAAATCTAAATTTGCTCCTAAAACTGTAGAAGGCTTTTTACTAGGATATGACTCAAACACAAGGGCATATAGAGTCTTTAACAAGTCCTCAGGACTTGTTGAAGTCTCTTGTGACGTTGTGTTTGATGAGACTAACGGCTCTCAAGTAGAGCAAGTTGATCTTGATGAGATAGGTGAAGAACAGGCTCCATACATGCGCTAAGGAACATGTCCATTGGGGATGTGTGTCCTAAGGAATCCGAAGAGCCTCCACATGCACAAGATCAACCATCCTCCTCCATGCAAACATCTCCACCAACTCAAATTGAGGATGAGGCTCAAGATGTTGAACAAGAGGATCAAGAAGATGAGCCACCTCAAAATGACAGCAATGATCAAGGGGGAGATGCAAATGATGAAGACAAGGAGGATGAAGAACCAAGGCCGCCACACCCAAGAGTCCACCAAGCAATCCAACGAGATCACCCCGTCGACACCATCCTCGGCGACATTCATAAGGGGGTAACTACTCGATCTCAGGTTGCACATTTTTGTGAACATTACTCCTTTGTTTCCTCTATTGAGCCACACAGGGTAGAGGAAGCACTCCAAGATGCGGATTGGGTGATGGCGATGCAAGAGGAGCTCATCAATTTCACAAGGAATGAGGTATGGCATTTAGTTCCACGTCCTAATCAAAATGTTGTAGGAACCAAGTGGGTCTTCCGCAACAAGCAAGACGAGCATGGTGTGGTGACAAGGAACAAAGCTCGACTCGTGGCCAAGGGGTATTCACAAGTCGAAGGTTTGGACTTTGGTGAAACCTATGCACCCGTAGCAAGGCTTGAGTCAATTCGCATATTATTGGCCTATGCTACTTACCATGGCTTCAAGCTTTATCAAATGGACGTGAAGAGTGCCTTCCTCAATGGACCAATCAAGGAGGAGGTCTATGTTGAGCAACCTCCCGGCTTTGAAGACAGTAAGTATCCTAACCATGTCTATAAGCTCTCTAAGGCGCTTTATGGGCTCAAGCAAGCCCCAAGAGCATGGTATGAATGCCTTAGAGATTTCCTTATTGCAAATGGCTTCAAAGTCGGCAAAGCCGATCCTACTTTATTCACTAAAACTCTTGACAATGATTTGTTTGTATGCCAAATTTATGTTGATGATATTATATTTGGGTCTACTAACAAATCTACATGTGAAGAATTTAGTAGGATCATGACAAAGAAATTCGAGATGTCTATGATGGGGGAGTTGAAGTATTTCTTAGGATTCCAAGTAAAGCAACTCCAAGAGGGCACCTTCATTAGCCAAACGAAGTACACTCAAGACATCCTAAGCAAGTTTGGAATGAAGGATGCCAAGCCCATCAAGACACCCATGGGAACCAATGGGCATCTCGACCTCGACACGGGAGGTAAGTCCGTGGATCATAAGGTATACCGGTCGATGATTGGTTCATTGCTTTATTTATGTGCATCTCGACCGGACATTATGCTTTCCGTGTGCATGTGTGCAAGATTCCAAGCCGACCCTAAGGAATCACACCTTACGGCCGTAAAACGAATCTTGAGATATTTAGCTTATACTCCTAAGTTTGGGCTTTGGTACCCTCGGGGATCCACTTTTGATTTGATTGGTTATTCGGATGCCGATTGGGCGGGGTGTAAGATTAATAGGAAGAGCACATCGGGGACTTGCCAGTTCTTGGGAAGATCCTTGGTGTCTTGGGCTTCAAAGAAGCAAAATTCGGTCGCTCTTTCTACCGCCGAAGCCGAGTACATTGCCGCAGGCCACTGTTGCGCGCAATTGCTTTGGATGAGGCAAACCCTGCGGGATTACGGTTACAAATTAACCAAAGTCCCTTTGCTATGTGATAATGAGAGTGCAATCAAAATGGCCGACAATCCCGTCGAGCACAGCCGCACTAAACACATAGCCATTCGGTATCATTTTCTTAGAGATCACCAACAAAAGGGGGATATCGAGATTTCATACATTAACACTAAAGATCAATTAGCCGATATCTTTACCAAGCCACTTGATGAACAATCTTTTACCAGACTTAGGCATGAGCTCAATATTCTTGATTCTAGGAATTTCTTTTGCTAAACTTGCACACATAACTCATAAGTGTACCTTTGATCATATCTCTTTTATGTACTATGACTAATGTGTTTTCAAGTATATTTCAAACTAAGTCATAGGTGTATTGAAAGGGAATTGGAGTCTTCGGCAAAGACAAAGGCTTCCACTCCACTCTACTACTCATCCTTCGCCGTCACTCCGAGCATCTCTCCAACTTTGGTATAATCCTCACTCATTTCTTTTATAACCAAAGGAGGAGAAAGTTATTCAACAAAAGGGCTCTAATGATTCCATTTTTGGCGATTCATGCCAAAGGGGGAGAAAATATGAGCCCAAAGCAAAAGGACCGCACCACCACCCTAATTTTAACATATGATTTTCAATTGGTTGAAAATTTCAAAATTGGTATCTCTTTGTGTTCTAAAGGGGGAGCAAGTAGTATTTTCAAAACTTGATATCTTAAAACCCTGTTGAACACTAAGAGGAGAATTTATTTGAGGGGAAGTTTTGGTTAGTCAAAGGAAAAGCATTTGAAACAGGGGGAGAAAATTTCAAATCTTGAAAATGCTTTACAACTCTTATTCATTTACCTTTGACTATTTGCAAAAGAACTTTGAAAAGGATTTACAAAAGAATTTTGCAAAAACAAAACATGTGGTGCAAGCGTGGTCCAAAATGTTATATAATAAAGAAACAATCCATGCATATCTTATAAGTATTTATATTGGCTCAATTCCAAGCAACCTTTGCACTTAAATTATGCAAACTAGTTCAATTATGCACTTTGAGATTTGCTTTGGTTTGTGTTGGCATCAATCACCAAAAAGGGGGAGATTGAAAGGGAATTAGGCTTTCACCTAGTTCCTAAATAATTTTGGTGGTTGAATTGCCCAACACAAACAATTGGACTAACTAGTTTGCTCAAGTGTATAGATTATACAGGTGTAAAAGGTTCACACTCAGCCAATAAAAAGACCAAAAGTTGGATTCAACAAAGGAGCAAAGGGCCAACCGAAGGCACCTCTGGTCTGGCGCACCGGACTGTCCGGTGTGCCACCGGACATGTCCGGTGCACCAGAGGACTCTAACGCAAACTCGCCACCTTCGGGAATTTCCAGAGGCACTCGCGCTATAATTCACCGGACTGTCCGGTGTGCACCGGACTGTCCGGTGCGACTCCGGGGCAACGGCTATCTCCGCGCCAACGGCTCTCTGCCGCGCATTTAATGCGCGCTCTGCGCGCGCAGAAGTCAGGCGCGCCCATACTGGCACACCGGACAGCAAACAGTACCTGTCCGGTGTGCACCGGACACCTAGGCGGGCCCACAAGTCAGAAGCTCCAACGGTCAGATTCCAACGGCAGTGATGACGTGGCAGGGGGCACCGGACTGTCCGGTGTGCACCGGACTGTCCGGTGCGCCATCGAACAGACAGCCTCCCCAACGGCCACTTTTGGTGGTTGGGGCTATAAATACCCCAACCACCCCACCATTCATTGCATCCAAGTTTTCCACCTCTCAACCATCTACAAGAGCTAGGCATTCAATTCTAGACACACCCAAAGAGATCAAATCCTCTCCAATTTCATACAAAGCCTAAGTGACTAGTGAGAGTGATTTGCCGTGTTCTTTTGAGCTCTTGCGCTTGGATTGCTTCTTTTCTTTCTCACTTGCTCTTGTGATCAACCCTCAATTGTAATCAAGGCAAGAGGCACCAATTGTGTGGTGGCCCTTGCGGGGAAGTTTTGTTCCCGGCTTTGATTTGAGAAGAGAAGCTCACTCGGTCCGAGGGACCGTTTGAGAGAGGGAAGGGTTGAAAGAGACCCGGCCTTTGTGGCCTCCTCAACGGGGAGTAGGTTTGCGAGAACCGAACCTCGGTAAAACAAATCCGTGTGTCTCACCGCTTTACTCACTTGCGATTTGTTTTCCACCCTCTCGCGGACTCGGTTTTTATTTCTAACGCTAACCCGGCTTGTAGTTGTGTTTATATTTGTAAATTTCAGTTTCGCCCTATTCACCCCCCCCCTCTAGGCGACTATCATTTTCCTTGGATGAGTTGAACCCAAGCCCCCTTCTTCCATTGTTGGGCTTTAGGGACTTGTACTTGGGTTCAATTCTCTTTAACCCATCATTGCTAGAGCATCTTTTCAAAATTTCTTTGACCTTCACCTGTGGGCTATTCTTCCTTGCATGGTTAGTTAAACAACAAGAGGCATGATATTTGGCACAATGTTTGCAAGAATTATCATTTGAGCTAGACTTAGATTCAACAACTAAAGATGAGGCATTGATGTTCTTGCAATTTTCAAGTTGCACTTGAAGTTCTTGATTTTGAACATTCAAGCTTAACATGCTTGATTCAAGTGCATTCTTTTCATTTGCAAGATTAGTTATAGAGGTTTTCATGTTAATTACTTCTTTATCTTTATTCTCTATAGTTATCTTGACTAAAGAGACTTCCTTAGTCAAGACATCTAGCATTTCATCTTTATTGTGAATCAACTCTTGAAGCTCTAGGTTTCTTTCCTTTTCAAGGATAAGCAAGTCTTCTTGAACATCAAGAGTTGCTTTTCTTTTATCTAGCTTTTCCATTAATTTGGTGATAACATTGTATCCATTCAAGCCAAATTCTTTAATCATTTTATTTTTCATGGCAATTTGATCATCATCATCATCATTTGAAAAATCATCACTAAATAAGGTTACCTTATCTCCCTTTGCCATGAGACAAGTTGGAGTGTAGGAGTCGTCTTGTAGGTTGGTGAAGAGTTGCGCGCTTGATGTAGATTGGATGGCCACATTTGCCACCACTTCCTCTTCCTCTGAACTAGAACTCTCTTCATCGGAGTTCCATTCTTCACCAATATGTGCTTGACCATACTTCTTCTTCTTGAGGTATCCCTTGGTCTTGCCTCCCTTTTTAAACTTATCCTTCTTGTATTCCTTCTTGGCTTCTTGTTCCTTCTTGTTAGGACAATCCGCTATGAAATGACCGATTTGGCCACATCCATAGCATGCCCTCTTCTTTCCTTTCCTTTGGAACTTGTCATTCTTCCTTACAAATTTCTTGAATGTTTTGATGAACATAGTTGTGTCTTCATCACTTGAGCTATCTTCATCACTTGAGGTCTCGACCACTTTCTTTGCTTTGTGGTCTTTGTTCTTCTTGAGGTTGTCTTGTTCATTTGTGATCAAGGCATGAGAGTCTCTTGTCTTGATGGGGGCTTCTTCGGACTCGTGTTGTTGAATTTTTGCAAATAATTGATGAGGCGTCATATCCTCATAGTCATCACGATCCCTTATCATCCTTGCAAGACTCTTATCCTTCTCTTTATAAGCTCTCATGAACAATCTTGTGACCTTGGAGTCACTCCAATCTTCACTACCAAGAACTCTTATTTTGTTGACCAACACCATCAACCTATCAAAGAGTGATTGAAGCGACTCACCCTTGATCCAATCATATCTAGCAAGCTCACTCTCCAAAGCTTCAACTCTATGTCTCTTAGCTTTGGGATCTCCTTCATGTGACATTTTAAGAATGTTCCAAATGTCACGGGCATCTTCTCTTCCTTGAACTTTCCGGTATTCTTCCGGACAAAGACTTCCTTTGATTATGCTCACTGCTTGAGCATTGCGATGAATCTCCTGCATCATTTCTGGAGTCATCTCTTCTCCTTGGGCAGGCTTATACATACCTACATTAACAATCTCCCAAAGACTAGGATGTACACCAATTAAATGCGACTTCATCTTATCGACCCACTCGTCATAGTTCAACTCACTAAGAGTTGGTAACTTTCCAAGTGGGGCGGAAGAGAAGTTGGGGATAAAATTTCTAGAGTAATCGAATTGAACTTTACTAAACTCGTTACCTTTGCTTTTGGTTGATGATTCTTCGGTGTTGAGGCTTACCTTGCTCAACACCTTTGACACCAAAAGATCCACTAGGTCGTCATTGTAATCAAATTTTCCTTTACCTTTGTCTTCTTCGGCCTTTCTTCTTGATTCTTCTTCTTTCATCTTGAGGAACATCCTCTCGGCAATCTTCATGGCGAGGTCGAGGACCTTGGGGTCCACTTCCTCACCGGAGGATGTGACGGGAATATCCTCGAGGATAGGATCCACATGGTCCCGTTGAGTAGACATAATCGCTTCCTCACGCGGTTAAGCGTAAAATGAGGTACGAGGCTCTGATACCAATTGAAAGTAGCCTAGAGGGGGGGTGAATAGGCTACACCTGAAAATTTTCACTAAAAACTTTGAAAATAGGTTAAATTAAAGTTGCACTGGTGCAAACCAGTTCAGTCGATTTTAATCACGACTGAACAAGTTTGAACCTGCTCAACTTAAATTTGATAATCTATTGAACAAATGCGAAGTAGTGAAGAATATAGCTATAGATTTGCCCTACACAAAATCTACTCAAATGAATAATATGAACCAACCACTGAATATAAAGCGCTTGACAAGAACACACAAGAACACGCGATATAACCCGAGGTTCGGCAACCACCACAAAGGTGTCCTACTCCTCGTTGAGGAACCCACAAAGGGTCGGGTCTTTTCCAACCCTAATCCTCCACAAGCCGACCACAAAGGTCAAGGCAATCTCTTCTCAAATCAGCTCAAGGAGCGGGTGATACAAACTTCTTGGGGTTGTCCACAAATTTGGAGACTCCCAAGCAACCTCTAACCATCAAGGAACACGAGGTTCCAAGAGTAACAAATCCGCACACGGTTAAGTTTGCAACGAGCTCAAGAACAAGAGAATGGGAGAATCGAGATGAAATTGACTGCGAGTTCGATCGAGTTCACCTCACACCAAGGGTCCTTCAAATGATTGAAGGAGATGCGATTGCGGGTGTGAAAGGTGAAATGAATGCTCTTGTTTGAAGGTTGGTCAGCCAAGAATTCGTGGGAGAGGCAGAAGTAAATGAGAGAGAGAATGTGAGGGGGTATATAAAGGATCCCCCAAAAGCTGGCAGCCGTTGGGAGAAAATGGGCAAAAACCGGTTGAACCGGTTTTCAAACCGGTTGAACCGGTTTCTGCCAGGGGGATCCCGGTCCACTGAGCTACTCAGCCGGACACTCGACCGGTTTCAAAACCGGCTGAGTAGGGACAAAATTTGGCTCAACCGGTTTTGAAAAAATATCTGCTGCGACTTTTTCTGACAGCTCTGACCGGTTTTGGGGGCTGAAACCAAATTTTGGGTATTTTGAGGAGAACAAAAGGGAAGACTTTGTGGGAAGTAAAATTTGTTTTTCTCAAGAGCATTCATGATCTGGGAAAATGATCTCCAAGGAGTTTTCAAAAGATTTTGAACTTGGCTCGTTTCACAACTTACTTAACCGTCGCGGATCCCTCTTAATTGTACGGTGATTCCTATGACTCAAGAATCATAAATTTAGCACCGCCGTTGTTTCTTAGCACTTGGAGCACGCCATTTGATGTGGAATTTTAAATCCGCTGTGCTTTATACTTTTATGCTCGTAGGATCTGTGCTTCTCCTGTCTGTAGAAATATTGTGTACATACTAGGAGCAAACTTGTTAGAATCTTAGTTTGTTTTGTCATTAATCACCAAAACCCTCAATTAGGGTTGATTGCACTTACAGTTACCATTTTTTAGTAATTCATCGAATATCTTATCACATTTACCGACATTAAATGTAAACTTAACCTCCTCCTGCCGTTCATTCCGAACTGACTGCAAGGAGGAGCAAGCCGAAGATTTGACCTGCTCGGGCCAAACTATTTCGGCAGTGTAAACTTTCTTTGGTTCATCGTCCGAACTACTTTGATTGTGTTCTACTATATGGACATTATGATGAACCGTTTTGACTAGTTCTTTGCTTCGGCTTTCACAAGCCGAAGCTCTCTGATGTAATTGTACTAGAGTAAAGAACTGGATGCCTTCTAATCTCTCTTTTAAATAATAGCGCAATCCATCAAAGGCTATTCCCGCCAGTTGTTTATCTGTTAAATGAATTTGAAAACATCGTTTCTCGTATCCCAGAATCTCCGGATATAATTACTAACCGATTCATCCTTTTCTTGTCGTAGAGCCACTAAGTCTACTAAATCTAGCTCATAATCGCCAGAGAAGAAATGTTCATGAAATTTTTGTTCTAAATCTCCCCACGACAAAATGGAATTAGGAGGGAGCGTGGCATACCATGTGAATGCAGTCTCTGTTAAAGATAATGAAAATAAACGCACACGGAATGCTTCGGTGTCGGCCAATTCTCCTAACTGTGCTAAGAACTGGTCTATGTGCTCACGCGTGCTCTTTTCTTGGTCACCCGAAAACTTTACGAATTCAGGTATTTTGGTCCACTATGGGTATGGGAGCCGGTCAAACTTGCTATCATAAGGTCTCCGATATGACTGCCACCCGGGGACTATACTAACTCCGAGCTTATCTCGGAACGCCCCAGCTATTTCCTCCCTTACTATATCGATGGCAGCCGGTGGGAGACCACCGGCTCTTTGATCCAATATGGGTGAGTTTGTTTGGATGTTGGTGTGTTGTTTTCCTCCCCATTGGTTTGGGTTTTGCGGCGCATTAATGCATATGCCCTATGAGGCTCATAGGACTGGCCATTCCTTTCTGGCCTTCTAGGGGCCGGAAAGTTCTCACTCTCACGGGTTTGATAGATTATATTATGATGCTGTTGTGTCGTATGGTGAGATGGGGAGTCTAGCTGGGACGGATACGGAGTTGGATATCCATCCTCCTTAAAAAACTCTGTGCCGGACCGTCCGGTTAAATACGCGGGCCGTCCGACTCAGTGCGCGGACTGTCCGGCCATGTGGCCGGACCGTCCGACATTATATTCGGACTGTCTGGCGTCATACGCAGACGGTCCGAATGGGTTATCTAGGGTTTGTACGGCATGTGGCGGCTTGGGTGTAGGTCTCGGTAATTCGCTTCAAAAAATAGGATCAGCCGCCGCTGGCCCGGACGGTCCGCGCCCATGTGCAGACGGTCCGAACATGCGCAGATCGACAAATTTATCACCGATGTGCGTGGGAGGCTGTCGTTGCCTAGGGTACATGTCCATCGGCATCCCATAAAGGGGTTGTGACTGGTCGTGCCAACCTGTAGCCGATGAATTATGTGTGTATTCCCTCCATTCAACCTCGTGCGAAGAAAGATTTGTCGTAGTAGACTTATCAAGCGCACGCACTAGCCGTTTATGATCATTTTGTATATCCCCTACGATACGTTGCAACTGTTCTCGCTGTTTGTCTATGTAAGTTTTAAGAGATTGGAGTTCGTTGGTGCTACTTACATTGGGGATATCTGGTGTGGGTCGGAACGAAGCCGGATCCGTCGCCCGATGTCGGACGACCTTGTTGTTCCTGTCCACTTTGAAGTTGGTCAAGAACTTTGCTTTTGCTTCTTGGATCAGCTGCTCCTGGCGCTCCTCGAACAGGAGCTGTTCTTCAGCCGGCAAGGTCTCCCATGTCGGTGTGATGATATTGCTGGTGAAAACCTCAGAGCTATCTTTTGAACCGGCCATTGAGGGCCGATTTGATAGGTCTATATGTGTTGTCCCCAGCGGAGTCGCCAAAAAGTATGTTGACACCTTTTCGGAGGCGCCAATCACTTCAAAAGAACCAGCAGCGGTGCTCTCTGGTCAGGCGCGGACGGTCCGCGGCACAGGGCCGGACGGTCCGTGACCTGGCGCGAGGCGGCGGTGCTCTCTGGTCAGGCGTGGACGGTCCGCGGCACAGGGCCGGACGGTCCACGACCTGGCGCAAGAGCTAGAATTCCCTGCCTGACGGCCGGACGGTCCGCGCGTGCGCAGGGACGGCAGAGGATCGCCGGTGGCGCCTGGATCTCGCTCCCGGGAGGGACCCCGTCGGGGAGGAGAGATCCTAGGTGGTGTCTAGGCTCGGGTAGACCGACCTAGACTCCTCTAATCGACGTAGAGTCGAAGAGAGACGGAGAATTTGGGGATTGGAAGGCTAAACTAGGGCTAAACTAGAACTACTCCTAGGATAAAATGCGAAATAGAAGTTGTATTGATTCGATTGATTGTTACAAATCGACCGTATACCTCTCTATTTATAGAGGAGGGGGGCTGGACCCTTTACAAACTAATTTCCGAGCTTTTCCCACGATTTTAGCTAACAACCGTAGCACAAAACTTGGAACCCTAATCTATTCTGCGCTTTCGCGGATCGTCCGGCCCCAGGGCCGGACCGTCCGTCCTTCTCTTTTTGGTGTCGAACACTTAGCAAAATATACCAAACAACTAGAGACGTTAGATCTAAAATGAGTGATATTGATTTAATATATGCACCATGTGCACCAGATATGTTGTCATTTTCTTTTTTCGGCTCTTTCATTGGAATGTGCTTCTAGTGATATTTTTAGTTAACGTCTAATAACATTACTCATGTTACATGGACGCAATTGTTATCTCCACTATCTTCATATCTATATTAAAACTCTATTCTATGAAGAGTGTATTTTATAGTGTAAAAAGTATTTTAAATGAACATATAGATGAACTGCTGGACATGGTTTTAAGACAAGGAAAAAAGACATGTTGGATATCCACTATATTCTATATATCTCTAGTATTACTTGACATGGGCCATGGACCGGCCTTATTACAACCCTAGTGAGTACACATTTTATCTACCCCAAACACTTTTGGACCATCCTCCTCTTTGCTCTGTCTATACGTGCTTCTATCTTGTTTTAGTATGTATAATAATAATAATCACAATCTACATAAAACACGAGACCACAGCCCTCAAAATGCAACGAAAAATTGAACTGCCTCCTCCCTCTCAGCCTCTTGTGCTCTCGGTCAAAACGCTACGATGGCCTTGGTCGTCGGCGACCCGCTGGACCCTGATCGGGAGGCCCTTGGGGAAGTCGACGAAAGGGTAGACGAAGGCCTGGTCCGGCTCCGCCAGCTCCCACCGGAAGTTGAGCACCAGGTGGTGCAGGAAGATGGCCATCTCCAGCTTGGCCAGCTCCGACCCGGCGCACAGCCGCGGCCCGCCGCCGTACGGCATGAAGCTGCTTGGCGCGTTGTTGCTCTGCAGCTAGCAACAGCAGCGGCAGCAAAAAATATTAAACACATGCGATGCGAGAGAGCGCATGATCGATGAGAGAATATAATAGATAATCCTTGAGGAGAAAAGGAGCGCGCTTTCGACGGGCTCATCGTCTCATCAGTGATCAGTAGTGGAAAGAGGTCGATAGCCACTGACATGTGACATTCACAGCGATGCCGATCGCCTGAACCTAGTACGTACGTGCTTGCCTGAGCAAAAAATTATTTCCCCATCAACGGTTTGCGACGGATAAGAAAAGGACGCGTCGGCGACGGACGGAAGGATTCCGAGAGCAGAGCATTCCGAGCACCCAACGTGGCGTTCGTTTTCAGTGCTCTTGGAGCTGGAGTAGTCCCTCGTTCGGCACGAACCCAGAGCCGCGCTCCCGCCTCCCGTAGGCCGAAGCTGGCAAACTAGGACGTCTCTTTCGACCCCGAGACCACGCGAAAGATCGCGCGCCGAAACATTCCCTTTCGCGCGCATCAGCTCCATGCCGCCCTCTCATCAATAATGGAGGGCAAGCGAGCGGCATAGCTGTCGTGCTTTGGCTGGGTACTCTTCACTCTTCACTCTTGAGAAGGCATGGCGTGGCACATGCATGCATCTCATGCCGCAGATTCTAGCGACACAAGCCGTGAACGTTTTTAGAGGCGGATTTTCTCTCGTACTGTCATGCTCGGATACTTTCGGCGATCGACGTTCATCCACATCTATTGTTCAGTTAATCTGTCGTTCATGCTGACTTCATTTTTTTTTTGCAGAGAGTAGTAGTTTGCGAGGGGAGGGGGTAGGGCACTGACCTTCCATCTCCAAGGGTTGAACCGGCTGGGGTCCTCGTACAGCGACGAGTCCAGGTGCACCGCCGCTAGAACCGGCAGGATTTTCCACCCCCGCGGTATGTCGTACCCTTCATTTTGATGAGAGCGAGAGCGAGAGACAACATGCAACGCAATTAAGCAATTAAGCAGAGAGAAACGCTCAGTGCACCGGCCGTCTGCATGTGCTGTGCGTGACCGATTTCAGGAATCGCGTGCTTAAAGCTTCGGTATTAAAAAAAGGGGTCGTACCATTGTAGTGTACATCTCGGATGACCTTCCGGTGCAGGAACCTGACCACGTTGCCGAGCCGCAATGTCTCGTTTATAACCTGCACGAACACCAGAAAAAAAAAGAAATCTGTTCATAAAAGAAAAAGAAAGAAAGAAGAAGCTCCATCCATTTTGCAGCTAGCTGCCTAGCTGACGAGGCATTCGACATCTAACAGTTGGTTTTAGGTCTCGCGACGGAATTCTGTTTTGTTTATTTAGACATGAGATGAGACCCCTGAGCAGCGAGATACGGCACAGACACCTTCCTGTCGTCAGGTGCTACACAAGAACAATGCGTACTTCTCAGCATATGTGGATTGTTGCGAGACGATGGGGGCAGCCAGCACTCTAATGGAGTGTTTGGTTTGAGGAATTATGTAGTCCATCATCTTCTCACTCCTCACTTTTTTGTTTGGTTTGTGAATTGGAGTGAGTTAATCCATCACCACCTCATTCCTCATAGTTAGTTGTTTAGTAATAATATGTGCAATGAAGGCATCCCACCAAATTTGAGGAATGGACCCATGATACACCACTTCATTTTGGATAGAGTGATTCATCAAACCAAACACCTCATAAAACTCTGCTGGGAGATGATGAGAGCAAGAGCAAGCAGACGCCATGCGCTCCAAAAGTAGGCATCCAATTATTCTGCGCGGACAGAGAGCCTCGGGTCTCCGTTCGTACATGACATTTCTAGAGAGAGGGAGTTGCAGTTGCTATCCTGTACCACGCAACCAGACGAGGCGGTTTGTGCTGGTACGAGTTGGACGGGAGCAGGCCAGATAGCGAGCAAGGGGATCTCGCGCTACCACAGTACCACTGCAGTGGAAGGAACGAACAGAACAAATTAAAGGGGGGGTGGGCGCTTACACACTGCGTGAAAACCATTTCCTTGTAGTCTTCCCAGCTCAATTTGGACGCCCCCCTTAGCCTTTGTCTCCTAGCAATCAGGAGATGCTCCTCCTGCAAGTCATATGCCGGTGTAAACTATTATTTATCTCTATATATAATAATAATAATTCCATGTTTTTTTGTTTTGTTTTGTTTTGACCAACATCGACCTAGCTAGCTCACTGTGCAAAGTTTGAAAACGGACCAGTGAACAAAAGCAGGTGCTCTAAAACTAACTGATTGTTGGTTCGGATTTGTACCCGGAGTTCTTGCACGGCCTTAGGGCACCCTTCGAGGAAGAAGATGGCGAGGGCGAGCGCCATGGACGAAGTCTCGTGCCCCGCGAAGAGCAGGCTCAGCAAGAGGTCCAGGATCTGTTCCTTGGACAGGTTGGATTGCTTCAGGGCCCATCCAAGAAGGTCGTCCTCCTCCACGCTTGACTTCTCCCTGCTCATCTTCTCAAGCCTGTCCTCCATCTTCCTCTCTATCACTCCAAGTATGGACGCGCGCGACTACAAAAAAAAAAAAAAAACCATGCACCATGGGCAACTGTACCATGTTATTTTGAGATCAACAAAAGTAAAACTTTTTTTCTAGTGCAAATAAGTCATCTAATTTGTGTATGGAAAATATCGGAGACCAGTACTATACTACTATCTTTAGGTGTTGCCTAACTGCCTATCGGTCCAGCAGGGCCAATGTCTTGTCGCTAGCTCATAGCTCTGTCTGTTTTTTAGAAAATAGTGTCCTTGCTCATTCAGTCAGAGGTACAAAACTACAAATGACATGTATCTACGGCCAAAAGATGGATAGAGAGGGTTCTATTTCCCTTCTCTCTTGCTCATCCATCTAGTTAGTAAAACAGAACCGGCAAAGTATTTATTTGGTTTTTCAGGTATGATTGGCGTGCGTGAGCTAACAGAACGGCCTTTGCTATTTCATTTGACCGCTAATAAGTGCACGCAAATTATGAAGGGTGCTAACAATCACCAGCTTATTAACAATGTCTCAAGTGCCGGTCAGCAGTTGAATCATGATAAATGATGGGCTCTCCCAACGCATAATCATGTTAGGTTATGGAGACCTGATCATTGGTTTTCTCTCGATCAATAGTCTACCAAAAAAAAACTCCCCAAGAAATTAAAGAGAGCTGAAATCCCCACATGGAATTGTATGATGCAAAGATCCTGTGAATAAAGCAAAGCATGCAGCATGCCGCGCCTGGGAGCAATCACTAAAGTTCATCTGAGGGTGACCTCTTACGGGGAGTGAAAAGCGGGCAACATTTTTATGGGGCCATGAGTGATGTGGGGGGGGGAGGAGATAGTATGATATTGGCTAGCTAGGGAACGAAAATAAAGAAAAACAAGCTGAGCAGCAGGCCTTAATTTGATCTGCTAAATAAATCTAGCTGTCAGCTATGCAGTTAGGTGCATAAATTTCAGAAGAACTTCACCCAGCCAGCATGCATGTAGATATGCCTGTAGAAACTAAATTTAAAAGCTAGATCTCTAGTGTTTTTTTCCCCATTCTGTGGATGCATCAGTGTCCACTGAGAACACAATATGAGGCGCGCGGTATGTGTGCATATATATCCAAGTGCCTGTGGCAGGAAAGAGCTGATGATCCACTGGTCTGTGTGATTGGACCTGACGCAGCAGGACGTGTGCATAACAACACAGCGATCCTTGGACCATCCACAAATCTGAAACCCCACGCTGCTCCTGCCCCTGCCTACCATGTATAGACTATATATATATATATATATATATATATATATATATATATATATATATATATATATATATATATATATTGATCCATGGACCATGCCCCTAGCTTAGCTAGGCCACCCACACACAAACTACCAAACAAAAACTTAACAACCTATCCCTCTCTCTGCACTAGCTTTCGTATTTTTGTTTTTCTGATGGGAGATGTGTGAGTACCAAACAAAACGTTGACAGGCTAGTAGGCCAGGAGAGATACACCTAGAAGCTAGTCCCTTTAGCTAGCTCTCCGCTCGTGTGCATCATATATTCAGATATATAGATAGATGCATGGCCGTAGTGTGGTTGTTGTGCGCTGCATCGATCGTCTGATGAAAACGTTGGTTGCCGCCTATTTTTGGAAGCAACAAAAATCCGTGTGCCGCGCGCAGACGACTGCAGAGTCGACACATATATTATACGCGCGCGCACGTACGGGACTAGCAGCTGCCAGCTAGGGAGAGTAGTATGTAGTCAGAGATACACGAACGAAGACGAAGAAGACGACGACGACCTACCTTGAGCGCCTTCCAGTAGGCCGTGCCCGGGAAGTTGAGCGGCGCTGACACGACGCCCTTCATGAAGGTGATGTACTCCAGCCGCAGCCGCTCCGTCTCCTCCTCGCCGGGGTCCATGCTCATTATGTTCTTCGCCATCAGGTTAAACGTGAACTGCACTCGTCATCCGGCCGGCCGCGCGCCCATCACCGGTTGTTATCCCGGCCGGGGCACCGGTTGTTAGCGGCGATCCTTTGCATAGATTCAGCCACATATATAGATAGAACTGATCTGATGTGGCACGTACGTACTACGCGTGGAGACAAATTGAAGGGTCAGAAGAAGGATGGTGATGAGTACCGTACCTTCTTGGCTTCGTGCTGGGCGGAGAAGGTGCCGTCGGAGGGCGGCCACGAGCGGAGGACCAGCAGGGTGTGGCGCTCCACCTCGGGGAGCAGCACGGCGCGGAGGCGGACGGAGCTGAGGAAGTTGAGCGAGATAGCGCGCATCTCGCGGTGCGCGTCGCCCACGAGCACCAGCATGGACCACTTGCCCAGGATGCCGCCGATGCTGCGCGGGTAGCTGCACTCGAACAGCCGCCCCTCGTTCTGCAGGATGTAGCGGTTCAGCCCCGCGTCCGCCGACACCACCGTCCGCTCCCCGAACAGGCTCGACCGGTATATCTTCCCGTACCTGCATGCACGCATGGACGTCGCCGCGTTAGCAAGCAAGCTCTCGGTCTCAGAGCTAATTCTGATTCCATCGATGTCGCGCCATGCATGATAGGTGCGCGCTGCTCGCTGCACCGTGCATGCATGTCGTCTGCTGTCTGCACAGAGGTAGAGACAGCGGCGGCGGCGACGCACCGTGCGACATGCCGCTCCATGAAGCGGCCCACGGAGGTGGCCGGGTGGGCGCGGAGGTAGCCGAAAGTTTCGCCGACCAAGGGCCATCCGCGGGCGCCCGGGGGCAGGTTGGGCCGCTTCTTCTTCTGACGGCGCCACGGGTGGGTGCCGTGGCATTTGGCGACGGTGGTGGTGTACAAGGCGAGGAGGGCCAGCAGGATGAAGGGAAGGAAGAAGAGGAGCTCGCTGGTTATGGAGGCCATCATGGCGCCCATGAGCTCCTGCTGATCAGAGGTCTAGCTTTCTTCAAATTTATTTCCTGCCTGCTGCCTCTGCCTGATCACTCGCCCGCTTCGTTGGTTTTTATGTGTGGAGAGAGAGGACGGATGGGTTGGAGAGAGAAAGCAGGAGAGGGAATGAATGAAGCGCCTTTATCTCTGGATTTCTCTCTCCCTCTCTCTCAGCAAGTGCAAGCTTTGCGCAAGGAAAAAAAAAACTAGTAAGAAGCTAGGCGCCCCACTTCGTCCCCCCTTCTGAGCTCTGTGGTGCTCTTATAGGTTTTTTCAGAGGTAGCTGTGGGGTCCTTTAATTTAGGTCCTATTCCAAACTTCTAAAACTAACAATTTCTAACAACTAAAATTTATGAGAGGTATATAACAGGTCCACTAATGGACCGGTTAATTGTGAGCTATATTCTTAAATAGTTATTACTAGTTGTTAGCTACCTCCACTCAGTTAAAACCGTACCAGCTAATATGTGGTGCTAACCAAATTGCTCTTGGTCGTTTCTACTTATTAGCTAATGGTTAACTAGCAAATTTAGCTATCAACTTATTAGTCAATTAATAATTAGCTCTAGAAATTTAAAACAAAAACTTAGGCTATGTTTGATTGCGCTAGAGCTAATAATTAGCTGACGACATCTAAATAGTCTATCTAATAGCTAAACTATTATCTAGTTTTAGCAAATTAGCTAATAGTTAGCTAGCTATTTGTTAGCCAACTAATTTCACTATATTTTTTAGCAAACTAACTATTAGCTATAGTGCATTTAAATGAGCTTTAATAAAAAAATTAATTTTAGTCGACACAAGGAGTAGGTTAGGGTCATTCATTAAAACATCCAATGTTTAGTATGTATCATATAAGATGTTTGAATGACTATTACGAGTATTAAATATAGTTAAATTATAAAACTAAATACATAGTAGGTTTATTAGATTCATATTACACCGTTTAGTGCATATCTGCATATCTGTATAATTAATTTTAAAATTAGATTTTATTTAATACTTATAACTAACATCAACATTTGATTTGATATAGATTAAAAATTAGGAACGTGCCACGCACGATTTGGCTCGTCGACAGTCAGCATCCAACCCGATGGGGCGATGGTTGCTGCAGGTTGAGAATCATTGCTCGAGCCAATCAAATATGCTGGTCAGGTTGAATCTGTTAACAGCTTATAATCAGGTACGGTGTAATAAAAATACAAGAAAGCTTAGTTCACAGAATTTGCTTTGGACCACCCATTATCTCTAAGTTTACTCCTTATATATATACCATCAAAAAATAAGTTTGCTTGCCTATATGATTAGCAGTTTCTTCTTAGTCTTATACTAACAAGTTGTTCGTGTTTTGCTATAGTTGTTATATATCATATAAATATGTATTAAGATATTTTTTCAAATATAATTATTGTTTATTTTAAAGATTAATGTATATGTGGTCTGTTGGTTAGCCCCAAATTTCTAGAGTAGAGAGACGTGGGTTTGAGTGCTTGCTCTGCACTATTTTTTGTGCAGTGTGGTAGCTGTTGTAATTTTAGAGAAATAAGTGACATGCTTCCTTCATATTTAAATATATTAAATATTTTAATTCCGAATAAAACAAGCATATAACTTAGATAAATGCCATATGAGATATCTGGTCTAGTTGCACTGCTCAGGTACATGTGAGATCCGATGATCTGCGAATATAGTAGCTGGTTCACAGGCTCGCCTTCATGTTTACTGAGTGTGTAAGATGGATCATAGGGCGTGGTGACTGGTTTACAGTCCATATGTCCAAAGCGAGTCCGGACCTTTTCCACATAATGGGATTGTGACAAAGTAATCCCATCCTCACCCTTTATTAGGTTGATGTTCAATATTACATCAGCTTCACTCAAGTCCTTCATATCAAAGTTCTTGGAGAGGAATACTTTTGTCTCCATGATAGCCTCCAAATCGGTCCCAAATATCAATATGTCATCAACGTATAAACACATGATGACACCTTTGCCCCCAGAGAAGCGATAATACACACACTTGTCGGCTTCATTTACACAAAACCCGACAGTGGTCAGAGTATTATTAAACTTCTCACGCCATTGTCTGGGAGCTTGCTTAAGACCGTATAAGGATTTAATCAAGTGACACACTTTGCTCTCTTGTTCTTTAACCACAAATCCTTCTGGTTGTTGCATATAAATTTCCTATTCCAGCTCTCCATTTAGAAATGTTGTCTTTACATCCATTTGATGAACATGAAGTTTATAAGCAGCAGCCAGCGCCAAAAGCACACGAATTGTGGGCAATCGAGCCACGGGAGAATAAGTATCAAAATAATCCTCCTCTTTCTTTTGAGTAAAACCCTTAGCCACAGGACGGGCATTGTACTTTTCAATAGTACCATCGGGTCTCCTCTTTCTCCTAAAGATCCATTTGCAGCCCACAGGCTTGCAACCAGTTGGGAAATCAGTTATCTCCCAAGTTTCATTCGAGATGATTGAATCCACCTCGCTACAGACAACCTCCCTCCAGTACTCTGCATCTGAAGATGTATATGCCTCTGTGAGGGAGCGTGGTTCCTCATCCACTTGATAAATAATATAATCATCACCCAATGACTTTTCAGTACTTTGTCTCTTACTCCTCCTTAACCCCAAATCTGGAGTCTGGTCATGGACACTCGAGGGCAGAGAATATGTCCGAGATGGACCATCTGGGGCTACTACTTCCTTATCCCGCATAGGGAAGATGCTCTCAAAGAATGTACATCCCAAGATTCTATTATAACATTTACAACGACTTCGCTCGTCTCGGAATGGACCACTAGAAATCTATAAGCTGCACTGTTATGTGCATAACCCAGGAAGACACAGTCTACGGTCTTAGGGCCTAACTTTCTCTTATTCGGCAACGGGACATTCACCTTTGTAAGGCAGCCCCAAGTCCGAAGATGTGAAAGATTTGGCTTCCTTCCTTTAAATCCTTCATAGGGCGTGGCCTCACGGTTGCGAGGCGGTACCCTGTTCAGGACATAGCATACCGTGAGTACTGCCTCGCCCCACCAGATGTCAGGCATCCCCAAACTTTGCAACAAAGCATTAGCTAAGTCACACACCGTTCGGTTCTTCCTTTCAACTACCCCATTTGACTGAGGTGAATATGGAGCGGTGGTTTCATGAATGATTCCACACTCTTTGCAGTACTCATAAAAAAGGTTGGAAAGGTATTCACCTCCTCTATCAGACTGTAGCCTTTTAATTATCTTGTCTAACTGGTTTTCAACTTCAGTCTTATAGATCTTAAAGTGTTCTAGTGCCTCATCTTTGGTTCTGAGTAAGTAAATATAACAGAACCTGGTAGCATCATCTATCAAGGTAAGAAAGTATCTTTTACCGTCTTTTGTGATTATACCATTCATCTCACAGACATATGAGTGAATTAGTTCTAAAGGAGTGGTACTTCTGCCTTCAACCGTATGAAACAGTTTTCTAGGTTGCTTAGCTTGCACACAAATACCACATTTTACACCTTTAACATGTTTATATTCAGGAATTAAAGACATGTCACTTAATCTCTTAATGGCCTCAAAATTCACATGACACAAACGGGAATGCCATATATCATTAATGGAATCGTTATTACAGACCACATTAACATGGTAAGAAGAATGATTGTTCAAAACAGAAAGACGGAATAAACCGCCTCACTCATATGACTTTCCAACAAAAGTACCAAACTTAGACAGGACCACTTTATTAGACTCAAACACTAATTTGAGACTCTATCGACATAGCAGCGACACTGATATGAGGTTCCGGCTCATCGAGGGCACATAGAGCACGTCCTTTAGCACGAGTGTCTTCCCTAAAGTTAACTTCAGATAGACCTGTTCAGTACCTCGAACTGCTGCTGGAACACCATTTCCCATCAAGACTGGTGTGCTGTTGTATCCCTCGAAAGAAGAGAACATGGATCGATCGGCACAAATATGAACAGTAGCACCGGAATCCATCCACCAGTCATCTGATAGACTTGTCATAAAGGCCTGAGGTGCATACCCTGGGGTGGAGTTAACCACCACGTTCCCTTCTTTGCGCTGAGGTGGAGGACCTTTTCCCTTCCTAAGTTTGCACCTCCGAGCTGTATGCCCGGAGACACCACAAACGTAGCAGATAAAGTCCTCCTTTTTCTTCTTCATCTTTTTGGACTTAGGTTGGTTTAGATTCTTCTGTGGAGAGTTCTTCTTCTTCTGGAATTTTCTATATCCACCCTTCTCAACAACGTGAGCCTGGAGTTGCTGGGATGGCTTGTTACTGGTCCTTGCACGCTCTTCCACATTTATCGCAGTTGACAACTCAGTGAGAGTCATTTGCTTCTTCATGTGTCGGCGTGAAGTCACAAAGTCTCGCCAAGAAGGCGGGAGCTTTGCCATTATTGCATTCACCTGAAAACTGTCTGATAGGACACAACCATATTGGACCAAGTCCCTAACAAGGAGTTGAATCTCCTATAGCTGCTCCATAACAGACCTTCCCTCAGCCATTTTATAGCTAAGGTAGTTTCCGTTGTGAATGACTCATTGCCATTGTCAACTTTAGAGAACTCGTTCTCAAGTTCAGTCCATAGACCCTTAGCGGAAGTAAAACCAGAGTACACGTCAAATAAGCGGTTCGACAAGACGTTCAGCAGACGAGATCTAAATAGTCTAGCTAATAGTTAAGCTATTAGCTAGTTTTAGCAAATTAGCTAATAGTTAGCTAGCTATTTGTTAGCCAACTAATTTCACTATATTTTTAGCAAACTAACTATTAACTATAGTACATTTAAATGAGCTTTAATAAAAAATTAATTTTAGTGCGGCACAAGGAGTAGGTTAGGGTCATTCATTAATAGTGTGTTTGGTTTGATGAATGAAGGAATCCATCTTCTTCTCACTCCTCACTTTTTTATTTGGTTTGTGGAATAGAATGAGTTTATCCATCACCAACCCATTCCTAATAAGCTAATAATTAGTATATATATGAGGAGTGAGTTGATTCCACCAAAATTAATGAAATAAACTTATGATGCATAACCTCATGAACATAGAGTGACTCCACAAACCAAACACACCATAAAACATCTAATGTTTAGTACGTGTCATATAAGATGTTTGAATGACTATTACGCATATTAAATATAGTCAAATTATAAAACTAAATACATAGTAGGTTTATTAGATTCATATTACACCGTTTAGTGCATATGTGTATAATTAATTTTATAATTAGATTTTATTTAATACTTATAACTAACGTCAACATTTGATGTGATATAGACTAAAATTTAGGAACGTGCCACGCACGATTTGACTCGTCGACAGCCAACATCCAACCCGATGGGGCGATGGTTGCTGCAGGTTGAGAATCATTGCTCGAGCCAATGAAATATGCTGGCCAGGTTGAATCTGTTAACAACTTATAATCAGGTACGGTGTAATAAAAAGTACAAGAAAGCTCAGTTCACAGAATTTGCTTTGGACCACCCATTATCTCTAAGTTTACTCCTTATATATATACCATCAAAAAATAAGTTTGCTTGTCTATATGATTAGCAGTTTCTTCTTAGTCTTATACTAACAAATTGTTTGTGTTTTGCTATGGCTGTTATATATCATATAAATAGGTATTGAGATATTTTTCAAATATAATTATAGTTTATTATAAAGATTAATGTATATGTGGTCTGTTGGTTAGCCCTAAATTTCTGGAGTAGAGAGGCGTGAGTTTGAGTGCTTACTCTGCACTATTTTTTGCGCGGTGTGGTAGCTGTTGTAATTTTAGAGAAATAAGTGACATGCTTCCATCATATTTAAATATATTAAATATTTTAATTCCGAATAAAATAAACATATAACTCAGATAAATGCCATACGTAAATATAACAACGATGAACAGTAGCAATTCTAGGGCATGAAAACATGTGAAATAGCTACCCAGGTCCATTTGAATATTAAACATGACAAGTAGATAAAGAAGGGAGATTAAACACATAAACATGATTGTTTATATTAAGATATTGCTATCAAAATAGCGGGTTGCTACACTAGACATCCCTCCACGCTAAGTGGTGATCAGAGATCCTCGACTAACGTGACAGTCCTACCTTAATAAATCAGTATTTTAGAATAAATATTATAAGACTAGAAATCAAGCATGAATATCAAGATCAAAACAGTGTGCACAAGAATTAAAGAACAATAATAAACTTAAATAATCAACATGCACAATTGTCGGGGACCATAATTAGGGGTACCCTCAAGACTCCTAATTCTCAGCTGGTAACCCCCATCAGCATAAAGCTGCTAAGACCTGATGGGTGCGATTAAGTCAGGGATCAGTCCATTCGAGCGACTCGATCACGCCTCGCCCGAGCCTAGCCTCGGACAAGGGCAGCCGACCCCGGAGGATTTCCGTCTCGCCCAAGGCCCCCCTCCGACGGCGAACATATCTCCGGCTCGCCCGAGGCCCTGCCTTCGCTAAGAAGCAACCCTGACTTAATCGCCGCACCGACCGACCAAGTCACAGGAGCATTTAATGCAAAGGTAGCCTGACACCTTTATCCTGACGTGCGCCCCCCCGGCAGAGCCGAAGTGACCGACGTCACTTCGCCGCTCCACTGACCGGCCTGACAGAAGGACAGCGCCGCCTGCGCCACCCCGACTACAGTACCACTTGACGGAGTAAGACTGACAGGCAGTCAGGCCCTGCCAAAGGCACCATAGGAAGCTCCGCTCCGCCCGACCCAGGGCTCGGACTCGGGCTAAGTCCCGGAAGACGGCGAACTCCGCTCCGCCCGACCCAGGGCTCGGACTCGGGCTAAGTCCCGGAAGACGGCGAACTCCGCTCCGCCTGACCCAGGGCTCGAACTCGGGCTTAGCCCCAGAAGACGACGAACTCCGCTTCGCCCGACCCCAGGGCTCGGACTCCGCCCTGGCCTCTGCAGACGACCTCCGCCTCGCCCGACCCAGGGGCTCGGACTCGGCCTCGGCCATGGAAGACAGACTCGACCTCGGCTTCGGAGGAGCCTCCACATCGCCCAACCTAGGGCGCAGGCCAGCCACGTCAACAGGAGGCGCCATCATCACCCTACCCCGAGCTGACTCGGGCCGCAGGGAACAAGACTGGTGTCCCATCTGGCTAGCTCCGCCAGATAGGCAATGATGGCGCCCCGCATACTCTGTGACGACGGCGGCTCTCAGCCCCCTTACGGAAGCAAGAGGACGTCAGCAAGGACCCAACCGCTCTGACAGCTGTCCCTCCGCCAGGCTCCATCGCTCCTCCGACGGCCACGACATCACACCAGCTGGGTGCCAAAATCTCTCCGGCTGCCACATCGGCATGTACTTAGGGCGCTAGCTCTCCCCCGCTAGACACGTAGCACTCTGCTATACCCCCCATTGTACACCTGGATCCTCTCCTTACGCCTATAAAAGGAAGGACCAGAGCCCTCTTAGAGAAGGTTGGCCGCGCGGGGACGAGGACGGGACAGGCGCTCTCTTGGGGCCGCTCGCTTCCCTCTCCCGCGTGGACGCTTGTAACCCCCTACTGCAAGCGCACCCGACCTGGGCGCGGGACGAACACGAAGGCCGCGAGATTCCCACCTCTCTCACGCCGGTCTCCGGCCGCCTCGCTTCTCCCCCCTTCGCGCTCGCCCTCGCGCTCGACCCATCTGGGCTGGGGCACGCGGCGACACTTACTCGTCGGCCCAAGGGACCCCCAGGTCTCGGAACGCCGACAACAATAGTGAAAGAAATTACTAGGTATAAATAATATTAATGCTGAAAATAACAACACACTAAAACCTAGACTGTCACGTCGTCTCACTACACCGCTATCATTATCGAGCAACCAAATCCGCCCACAAATTGTGCAATCACACCCAAGTAAATTATACTAGCAAATTGCACAAAATTACACAATAAATATAGAGAGGCAACGGATAACTCACAACACGTAGATTGTCTATGTGGGAAGATCAGCTCAGCGAACACAAAGTTCTGTCCCAGAAAACCAATTCCGCCGCCCACATCCGGACCTACACGACGGGAGGTTGACGGAGATACTAGAGCCGCTGCCGGAGCCGAGGGAGACGTCCACGGCACCAGCCCGAGAAGAGGAACACCGCGCAGTAGGGAGCCCAAGCACCAGACCACGGTGAACAGAGACCAGACAGAGTGCACGACACCACACAGGTACCCAAGCACAACAACAGAAAGGAACACAGTACGCAACTGAGCACAGTGCCACCTCTAGATCCAACAAAGAGGATGAAGTCCTCCACACTGCAGCAGCCACAACACAACCAACAATGGTGACGGCAACGGGATGAACGAGCAGGGAGAGAAAAAGGTGGAGCAGCGAGTCTCACAGTGCGATACAGAGAGGGAGAGAGCGCCCATCCTTTAAGAGGCTGAGAGGAGGAGCGCTTCACCGAACTTCTGAGCATCACGGCCAACTTGCCGTCCAAATCGGTGAGCAGGTGAGGGCGCCACCACTCGCCTCCAGCCCTAGCCGCTCTTCCCACGCAAGGCACGAAGTGCCCTGCCTTTCTTGCCAGCCGGCTAGGTTGGGCTGCTCGGCCTTTGGGCCTTGTAGCGGCCCAGCCCGGTTGACCATTATTATTTTTTATTTCATTTCTTATATTTCCTTATAAGAAAATAAAAGGGAAATACCTGAAATGAACAACAGTAGCTGCGTGGGCGGGGTCGCTTGCTGGGCAGATACAGTAGTTGGCTCTGCGGGCGCTGTGAGTCCACCGAACAACGCATGGGGCGGGTCAAGAATGTCAGTATGGAGGGTGAAATTGTGGTAGCACTCGGCGTCTACATTAGGTTCTTACGGAACTGCTTGTCTCTGATATTCGATTTTAGTTTGACCAAGATTTTTTGATAAGCTATGGTCTAAACAATCTGAGCGTTTAACAATCACGATTATTACACATATGTACTTAGTGTAAAATAACTTGTATGATACTAAGACTAATAATGGTAGCTCATCTGTTGACTGAATACGAGCTGAACGCATTATGACAAATTTTTTTGTTTGCTTATATAAAGTTTATTATGATAATAACCAATGCATAGAAAAATATGAATTTTTTTTTAAAACACGAAGCATTTTTGTTGGGGGCCTTCGGCTTCCGAAGGTCCTCAAAAACATGATTTAAAAATGTTTCTGAAGTAAAGTACATTAACAGGTATCTTCGGACTCGGATCAGAGCCACGGTATGAAGAAGCACAAAGAACACGAAGGTTGGCGCAGAGCCGAAGCTGTGTGTAGAAGAGCTTCGAAATAGCGGCGGAAAAGGAAACCGACTTAAAGATGAAAAACCAGATTAGACCTCGAAGAATTATCATAGAGTTATTGATAAATGTAAAGGGCATTAATGTAATTTTGCGTGGGCTGCGACCCGTGCCTATAAATAGGTGAACAGTATCCCCGTACGGTTCACGCGGATTTGGCATTGGCTTTTGCGTCATACTCGTACTTTTACCTTCTCACGAGCTGAAGGTACATTTATAATTTGATATCATTTCTATTTTTCCATCATAATAAAATGGAAATGAGTTGACAATAATACATAACTGTTTATGTCATTTTTTATGTTTTATATAATTCCCTCTTCATTATTATGTTTTATGCTTATGAAGGTATGTCTCTCATAACCTTCGTCCGAAATCATTATATCCTTAGGGAAATAATGCTTCGAAGGACGAAGGATATTAACATTTAACATTTTGTGTTGCCTTGTTCTTGATTCATAGCATTTGAGAATAAGTCCCCAACAATTTTCTTTTTAGAGTCCATAGAAATCGAAATGGGTACAACAGTTAATCGCCCAATCAAAGCAATATATATGTATCATGATGATGCCACCATATATCACTATTAGAGAAAAGGACCATCAGTATTGGTTAGGAACCAGCTTACTGAGCAACCGGATTAAAGACATCAATATTTAATCTCGGTTGCATATCGGATACTTCATACATCCACAAATGTTTGTTGGTATTTGTGCCAGTTAAACTTTTTTAAATTTAACTAGATTTATATAATATATTAGCAATATTTATATCTTTAAATAATTGTACTAAAAATAAAATCAAAGATCTATCTAATGATATTAATTAAGTAACATAAATATAATTATTTTTTTATATAAATTTGGTCAAAGTTAAAAATATTTGATTCCTCGAAATGTGAGGACGACCAATATATTTATGGATGAAAAGAGTACTAATGATAGACTTTAGAGCAACTCTAAAAGAAACCCTAAACAAACCCAAAAATCAATATTATAAGAAAAATCGCTTTTTCGTCGCTCGAACAACCCTCTTACTCTCCCCAAATCTTTGCGTCCCTCATATGTGCCCTTCCCTCCTTCGCGTGAGGATTACTTCTCCAATCTAGACGTTCGTGCTTTCTCTCGAGTTTTTTTTTGGCGCATGCATGAAGCCGTGACCGAGAGACGAGAGCACTAAACAATGTATGAAGCCCATAGGGGGCTACTAGATGGAAGTGTTTTTTTTAATTTACTTCAATTTACAGTTTTTATCATTTGTTTAAAGGAACTGTTGGAGTATACAGTTTAAGAGTATCCCTATATTTTTTAACCTACTCTAATAATTATTTTTGGGGGAAAATTTTTAGTATGCTTTTGGAGTTGCTCTAAGACCAGTTCATAGCTAGAACTGATAGTAAAAGTCGCTCTAAACGGATACTTTAGTATTGGTTCTTTATAAAAACTAGTACTAAAGTGTACTTTTATTTTACATTTTTATAAATTGATAATGATGGATATTCAATATATATATACACACGTTAATTAATATATGTGTACATACAAATATACAAGCAAGTTCTTTTTAAAGGGATCTATACAAATGGTGTCGAGGACCATAATTAGGGGTACCCTCAAGACGCCTAATTCTCAGCTGGTAACCCCCATCAGCATAAAGCTGCAAAGGCCTGATGGGTACGATTAAGTCAGGGATCAGTCCACACGAGTGACTCGATCACGCTTCACCCGAGCCTAGCCTCGGCCAAGGGCAGCCGACCTCGAGAGACTTCCGTCTCGCCCGAGGCCCCCTTTTTATGGCGGACACATCACCGGCTCGCCCGAGGCCTTGGCTTCGCTCAGAAGCAACCCTGACTAAATCGCCACACCGACTGACCAAATTGCAGGGGCATTTAACGCAAAGGTGGCCTGACACCTTCATCCTGACACGCGCCCCCGGCAGAGCCGAAGTGACCGCCGTCACTCCACCGCTCCACTGGCCAGTCTGACAGAAGGACAGCGCCGCCTGCGCCACTCCGACTGCAGTGCCACTCGACAGAGTGAGTCTGACAGGCAGTCAGGCCTTGCCAAAGGCGCCACGGCGAACTCCGCTCCGCCCGACCCCAGGGCTCGGACTCGGGCTAAGACCCGGAAGACGGCGAACTCCGCTCCGCCCGACCCCAGGGCTCGGACTCGGGCTAAGACCCGGAAGACGGCGAACTCCGCTCCGCCCGACCCCAGGGCTCGGACTCGGGCTAAGACCCGGAAGACGGTGAACTCCGCTCCGCCCGACCCCAGGGCTCGGACTCGGGCTAAGACCCGGAAGACGGCGAACTCCGCTCCGCCCGACCCCAGGGCTCGGACTCGGGCTAAGACCCGGAAGACGGCGAACTCCGCTCCGCCCGACCCCAGGGCTCGGACTCGGGCTAAGACCCGGAAGACGACGAAACTCCGCTTCGCCCGACCCCAGGGCTCGGACTCGGGCTAAGACCCGGAAGACGACGAAACTCCGCCTCGCCCGACCCCAGGGCTCGGACTCCGCCCTGGCCTCGGCCGAACGACTTCCGCCTCGCCCGACCCCATGGCTCGGGCTCGGCCACGGCAACGGGAGGCAGACTCAACCTCGGCTTCGGAGGAACCCCCACGTCGCCCTGCCTAGGGCACAGACCGCCACGTCAACAGGAAGCGCCATCATCATCCTACCCCGAATCGACTCGGGTCACGGAGAACAAGACCGGCGTCCCATCCGGCCAGCTCCGCCGGAGGGGCAATGATGGCGCTCCACAAGCTCTATGACGACGGCGGCCCCCAGCTCTCTTACGAAAGCAGGACGACGTCAGCAGGGACTCGACCGCTCCAACAGCTGTCCCTCCACCAGGCTCCGCCGCACCTCCGACAGCCACGACATCACGCCAGCAGGGTGCCCAGATCTCTCCGGCTGCCACATTGGCATGTACCTAGGGCGCTAGCTCTCCCTCCGCTAGACACGTAGCACTCTGCTACACCCCCCATTGTACACCTGGATCCTCTCCTTACGACTATAAAAGGGAGGACCAGGCCTTCTTAGAGAAGGTTGGCCGCGCGGGACCGAGGACGGGACAGGCGCTCTCTTGGGGCCGCTCGCTTCCCTCACCCGCGTGGACGCTTGTAACCCCCCTACTGCAAGCGCACCCGACCTGGGCGCGGGACGAACACGAAGGCCGCGGGACTTCCACCTCTCTCACGCTCGTCTCCGGCCACCTCGCCTCTCCCCCCTTCGCGCTTGCCCACGCGCTCGACCCATCTGGGCTGGGGCACGCAGCACACTCACTCGTCGGCTTAGGGACCCCCCTGTCTCGAAACGCCGACAGTTGGCGCGCCAGGTAGGGGCACGCTGCGTGCTGACGAACAGCTCCCCGTCAAGCTCCAGATGGGCAGTCTCCAGCAACCTCTCCGGCCCGGGACGGTGCTTCGTTTCGGGACTCTTGAGTTCATGTCCTTCGACGGCAGCTACGACATGATACTTCTTCCACCGCCGCGCGACTACGACAATGGCGGCCGACAACCCGCCCGCCGGCGGCGGAATCGACGACGTCTTCCCCGCGTGGTGGAAGGGCAACATTCGGGCTCGCTCCGTTCTCTCCCCCGCCAACGGAGGAGGAGGCGGGGCCGTCAAGGCCAGGTGGGAGGCCGCGCTTCGTCGGCCGTCGAGCGAATCGACGCCCCCGACGCCCCGACGGAAGGCACGCCGGACGTCGACCTCGCGTTCAAGACGGAGGCAAGCGCCGTCCCCCCGCGGCACGCTGACCCCGAGCAAGAAGACGACGCCGGCGCGCTCGTGGAAAGCCTGCAGGACGTCGCCCTCGAACCAGAGATGACGGTGCAACCAGTCCCCGATGTGACTACGTCGCTCCTCGTCGACAAAAAGGTACCGACTAACTCCCATCTTGCGTCATTTCGACTCGGCCTCAACCCGCCAAACGACCTCGTTTTGGCGGGCGCTCTCATTGAGGCGAGTGCAACCCCACTGAGGTTCCGTATGCGGTCGCCTTGGGACCGACTGACGGACGTCTCGACCTACGGGCCCTCTCGGTCCGAGGAAGATGACGATCCCAGCATCGGTTGGGATTTCTCCGGACTTGGCAACCCCAGTGCCGTGCGGGACTTCATGACCGCATGTGACTACTGCCTATCCGACTGTTCCGATGGAAGCCGCAGCCTTGGCGACGAGAGCTGCGGCCCAAGCCGCGAATGTTTCCACATCGAGCTAGGGGATCCCTCCGAAGGCAACCATCTTGGCATGCCGGAGGACGGTGATCTTCCTAGGCCGGTGCCTCGCGCCGACATCCCACGGGAGCTAGCTGTGGTCCCCGCTCCGGCGGGGGGTTACGACCCACAACTCGAGCAAGTCCGCGAGGCGCAGGCCAGGCTCAACGAGGGAACAGGAGCGCTTGAGCCGATCCGTCGGGACGTCGGACAAGCATGGGTGGGCCAACCCCTGGCCGGAGAAATACGTCACCTGCCCCAAGGTCTCCAGCACCGCGTCGCCAACGATGTCAGGATCAGGCCGCCGCCCGCATCCAGCGGGGTTGGTCAGAACCTGGCAACCGCAGCAATGCTCATCCGCGCGATGCCGGAGCCGTCAACTACCGAGGGTCGGCGAATCCAGGGAGAACTCAAGAATCTCCTGGAAGGCGCTGCGGCCCGGCGGGCCGAGAGCACTGCCTCCCGAAGGCAAGGTTATCCCTCGGAACCTCATGCCGCGACTTCCCGATTCATGCGGGAAGCCTCGGTCTACACCGGGCGCACGCGCAACACCGCGCCTGCGGCCCCGGGCCACCTCGGCAACGAGCACCATCGACGCGACCGTCGGGGTCACCTCGACGAAAGGGTGCGCCGAGGCTACCACCCCAGGCGTGGGGGGCGCTACGACAGCGGGGAGGATCGGAGTCCCTCGCTCGAACCACCCGGTCCGCAGGCCTTCAGTCGGGCCATCCGACGGGCGCCATTCCCGACCCGGTTCCGACCCCTGTCTACTATCACGAAGTATTCGGGGGAAACGAGACCGGAACTGTGGCTCGCGGACTACCGCCTTGCCTGCCAACTGGGTGGAACGGACGACGACAACCTCATCATCCGTAACCTCCCCCTGTTCCTCTCCGACACTGCTCGCGCCTGGTTGGAGCACCTGCCTCCGGGGCAGATCTCCAACTGGGACGACTTGGTCCAAGCCTTCGCTGGCAATTTCCAGGGCACATACGTGCGCCCTGGGAATTCTTGGGACCTTCGAAGCTGCCGGCAACAGCCGGGGGAGTCGCTCCGGGACTACATCCGGCGATTCTCGAAGCAGCGCACCGAGCTGCCCAACATCACCGACTCGGATGTCATCGGCGCGTTCCTCGCCGGCACCACTTGCCGCGACCTGGTGAGCAAGCTGGGTCGCAAAACCCCCACCAGGGCGAGCGAGCTGATGGACATCGCCACCAAGTTCGCCTCTGGCCAGGAGGCGGTCGAGGCTATCTTCCGAAAGGACAAGCAGCCCCAGGGCCGCCCATCGGAAGAAGCTCCCGAGGCGTCTGCTCCGCGCGGCGCCAAGAAGAAAGGCAAGAAGAAGTCGCAATCGAAACGCGACGCCGCTGACGTGGACCTTGTCGCCGCCGCCGAGTATAAGAACCCTCGAAAGCCCCCCGGAGGTGCAAACCTCTTCGACAAGATGCTCAAGGAGCCGTGCCCCTACCATCAGGGGCCCGTCAAGCACACCCTCGAGGAGTGCGTTATGCTTCGGCGTCACTTCCACAGGGCCGGGCCACCCGCCGAGGGTGGCAGGGCCCGCGACGACGACAAGAACAAAGATCACCTAGCAGGAGAATTCCCCGAGGTCCGCGACTGCTTCATGATCTATGGAGGGCATGCGGCGAATACCTCGGCTCGGCACCGCAAGCAAGAGCGCCGGGAGGTCTGCTCGGTGAAGGTGGCGGCGCCAGTCTACCTAGACTGGTCCGACAAGCCCATCACTTTCGACCAGGCCGACCACCCCGATCATGTGCCGAGCCCGGGGAAATACCCGCTCGTCGTCGACCCCGTTGTCGGCAATGTCAGGCTCACCAAGGTCCTGATGGACGGGGGCAGCTGCCTCAACATTATCTACGCCGAGACCCTCAAGCTCCTGCGCGTCGATCTGTCCTCCGTCCGAGCAGGCGCTGCGCCCTTCCATGGGATCATCCCCGGGAAGCGCGTCCAGCCCCTCGGGCGACTCGACCTCCCCGTCTGCTTCGGGACACCCTCCAACTTCCGAAGGGAGACCCTGACGTTCGAGGTGGTCGGGTTCCGAGGAACCTACCACGCCGTGCTAGGGAGGCCATGCTACGCGAAGTTCATGGCCGTCCCCAACTACACCTACTTGAAGCTCAAGATGCCGGGCCCCAACGGGGTCATCACCGTCGGCCCCACGTACAAACACGCGTTCGAATGCGACGTGGAGTGCGTGGAGTACGCCGAGGCCCTCGCCGAGTCCGAGGCCCTCATCGCCGACCTGGAGAACCTCTCCAAGGAGGTGCCAGACGTGAAGCGCCACGCCGGCAACTTCGAGCCAGCGGAGACGGTCAAGGCCGTCCCTCTCGACCCCAGCAGCGACACCACCAAGCAGGTCCGGATCGGTTCCGGGCTCGACCCCAAATAGGAAGCAGTGCTCGTCGACTTTCTCCGCGCAAACGCCGACGTCTTTGCGTGGAGTCCCTCGGACATGCCCGGCATACCGAGGGATGTCGCCGAGCACTCGCTGGATATTCGGGCCGGAGCCCGACCCGTCAGGCAGCCTCTGCGCCGATTCGACGAGGAGAAGCGCAGAGTGATTGGCGAAGAGATCCACAAGCTAATGGCAGCAGGGTTCATCAAAGAGGTATTCCATCCCGAATGGCTTGCCAACCCTGTGCTTGTGAGGAAGAAAGGGGGGAAATGGCGGATGTGTGTAGACTACACTGGTCTCAACAAAGCATGTCCGAAGGTTCCCTACCCTCTGCCTCGCATCGACCAAATCGTGGATTCCACCGCTGGGTGCGAAACCCTGTCCTTCCTCGATGCCTACTCAGGGTATCACCAGATCTGGATGAAAGAGTCCGACCAGCTCGCGACTTCTTTCATCACGCCGTTCGGCATGTACTGCTATGTCACCATGCCGTTCGGTTTGAGGAATGCGGGCGCGACGTACCAGCGGTGCATGAACCATGTGTTCGGCGAACACATCGGTCGCACAGTCGAGGCCTACGTCGATGACATCGTAGTCAAGACAAGGAAGGCTTCCGACCTCCTCTCCGACCTTGAAGTGACATTCCGGTGTCTCAAGGCGAAAGGAGTCAAGCTTAACCCCGAGAAGTGTGTCTTTGGGGTGCCCCGAGGCATGCTCCTAGGGTTCATCGTCTCCGAGCGAGGCATCAAAGCCAACCCGGAGAAGATCGCGGCCATCACCAGCATGGGACCCATCAAGGACTTGAAAGGGGTACAGAGGGTCATGGGATGCCTCGCGGCCCTGAGCCGCTTCATCTCACGCCTCGGCGAAAGAGGTCTGCCTCTGTACCGCCTCTTAAGGAAGGCCGAGTGTTTCGCTTGGACCCCCGAGGCCGAGGAAGCCCTCGGCAACCTGAAGGCGCTCCTTACAAAGGCGCCTGTCTTGGTGCCCCCGGCGGACGGAGAAGCCCTCTTGGTCTACGTCGCCGCGACCACTCAGGTGGTTAGCGCCGCGATTGTGGTCGAAAGGCAAGAGGAAGGGCATGCATTGCCCGTTCAGAGGCCGGTCTACTTCATCAGCGAAGTGCTGTCCGAGACTAAGATCCGCTACCCACAAGTTCAAAAGCTGCTGTATGCTGTGATCCTGACAAGGCGGAAGCTGCGACACTACTTCGAGTCTCATCCGGTAACTGTGGTGTCATCCTTCCCCCTGGGGGAGATCATCCAGTGCCGAGAGGCCTCGGGCAGGATCGCAAAGTGGGCGGTGGAAATCATGGGCGAAACGATCTCGTTCGCCCCTCGGAAGGCCATCAAGTCCCAGGTGTTGGCGGATTTCGTAGCCGAATGGGTCGACACCCAGCTGCCAACGACTCCGATCCAACCAGAGCTCTGGACCATGTTTTTCGACGGGTCGCTGATGAAGACGGGGGCCGGCGCGGGCCTGCTCTTCATCTCGCCCCTCGGAAAGCACTTACGCTACGTGCTGCGCCTCCATTTCCCGGCGTCCAACAATGTGGCCGAGTACGAAGCTCTGGTCAACGGATTGCGGATCGCCATCGAGCTAGGGGTCAGACGCCTCGACGCCCGCGGTGATTCACAGCTCGTCATCGACCAAGTCATGAAGAACTCCCACTGCCGCGACCCGAAGATGGAGGCCTACTGCGACGAGGTTCGGCGCCTGGAAGACAAGTTCTTCGGGCTCGAGCTCAACCACATCGCTCGGCGCTACAACGAAACTGCAGACGAGCTGGCTAAGATAGCCTCGGGGCGAACGACAGTCCCCCCGGACGTCTTCTCCCGGGATCTGCATCAACCCTCCGTCAAGCTCGACGACGCGCCCGAGCCCGAGGTACCCTCGGCCCAGCCCGAGGTACCCTCGGCAGAGCCCGAGGTACCCTCGGCCCCCGAGGGCGGGGCACTGAACGTCGAGGAAGGGCAGAGCGGGGCCACGCCAGACCAAGATTGGCAGGCCCCGTACCTGCAATATCTCCGCCGAGGGGAGCTACCCCTCGACCAAGTCGAGGCTCGGCGGGTAGCGCGACGCGCCAAGTCATTCGTCTTGCTGGGCGACGAAGAGGAGTGAAGGAAACGGGTGACGCCTAAGAGGGGGGGGGGTGAATTAGTACTTCTAAAACTTTTACTAAACTTAGCCACAATTAAATCCCTAGAGCAAAACCTATGCAAGAATAAAAACTAGAATGTGCGAACTAGGTTTAGTCTAAGTGTTGCTATCTCTACCGCAAAGGCTAAGTTTCAATCTACACTAAATAAGTATGACAACAAGATTGAAACTTAAATGCTTAATATAAATGCGGAATGTAAAGAGCTAAGTAGAGAAGCAAACTCTCGTGGATGACGCCGGTATTTTTACCGAGGTATCCGGAACCGCGCAAGGTCCCGACTAATCCTCGTTGGTGCCCCTACGCAAAGGGAAGCCCACGCGAGGGCCAAGCACCTCGGTCGAGTAACTCCGTAGAGAGCCGCGGGCCTTCTCCACGCGCAAGTGGTGCTCCGCTTCCGGCTCCTCTCGGACGCTCCCCGCCGTCTCCACTATCGAGCTTCCGGCCGAAACGCCGCGGGCCTCGTTCCCTTCGGTACACGGTGGCGGCCGTAACACAAACGCGGTTGTCACGGTCTCGCAAGACTCTCGCTCCACTCGGTACAATTACAACGGCTCGCGCAAGAGCCGAGGGGTTGTGAGGTTTATCTAAACTCACTCAACTAACTAGGATTCACCTAGAGCAAGCGCTAAAGCGGTCTAACTAACCTAAGCACTTCGCAAAGCACCTACGCTAATCACCGAGTGATTCTATTAAGCACTTGGGTGTTTGAGCACTTGGAAATATGCACTATGTGTATTGGAATGTTGCTTGGGCTCACACCCTTGAGAATGGCCGGTTGGGGTGGTATTTATAGCCTCCACACCCCCAACTAGCCGTTGGACAGAAAGCAGCAGCTTTCTGTCGTCGGGTGCACCGGACAGTCCGGTGCACCACCGGACACTGAACAGTAGATGTCCGGTGCCGCCACGTCAGCCGACCGTTGGCGCCTGTAGCAGTCGACCGTTGGATCCGACCGTTGCCTTTCTGCCCGTTGGCACACCGGACAGTCCGGTGCACACCGGACAGTCCGGTGCTACAGCCAGAGAGTGCCTTTCTGCGGCCTCTCCGCGCAGACTGTCCGGTGCCTCACCGGACAGTCCGGTGCACACCGGACACCGATGTCCGGTGCACCACCTGGCGCTGGCTGACAGCCCTTTCTTGGATTTCTTCGCTGATTTCTTCGGGCTTCTTTGTTCTTGAGTCTTGGACTTCTATGCATCTTTTTATGTCTTCTTTTGAGGTGTTGCATCCTCATTGCCTTGGTCCAATTCTCTTCGCATCCTGTGAACTACAAACACAAACACTAGAAAACTTATTAGTTCACGGATTGTGTTGTTCATCAAACACCAAAACTCAATTAGCCAAATGGCCCGGGGTCCATTTTCCTTACAATCTCCCCCTTTTTGGTGATTGATGACAACACAACCAAAGCAAGTAAATAATACAAGTATTTGAATTAAAATGTGCAACCTACTTGCTAGGATGCATGATTGTCCCCACAATGTGACATTATGGACTTAAGCCTCCCCCTAACTCCATAATTCACTTACTTCCTATTTTTGGACCAAATAACCAAAACCACTTGAAAAGCCATTTGGAGATATAAAATTTTAAATTGGTGGTGTTTGGTGTTTGATATAGTTTTCATTGCTTTGGCCCCTAAACTTCTCCCCCTTTGGCATCAACCACCGAAAAGGAAGACATTAAAAGCATGTAGGAAGTAAATAAAGGCTTGCCCTCAACAGATGATATCACTGGAAGTATATTAAATTAGGCCATGAAAGATACCACTTTGGAGATCATGAAAGATACCATGAGTAGGAGATCCTCAAAAGATTACTCCCCCTAAATGAGTATTCTCCCTTAGAAAGAGTTTTTCTCCCCCTTTAGAGATGAAGAAATACTCCCCCTGACAGAGATCCTCTACTTAGGAAAAAAGCATGTGAAAATTAGAGGTGCAAGACATGATTTGAAAAGACTGACTTCCCTTATGCATAGGTAACAGAATATGAGTTAACTACTTATGCATTTTTAGCAACATGGAAGCATATGATATGAAATATAGTCTAATCAAATATTGGAGAAGACATGTAAATGGTACTGAATGTAGTCTCAAAAGATACCAATTGAAGACCAATTGTAGGTCAATGGCGAGCTTGAGAGACATGAGAGTTCTTGGAGATTTTGCAGTGGAAGATTGTTGTCTTTCTCCGGGGACCTTATTTTCCTTACAATGAGACTATCACATAAAATAGACTTGAAAAGGTGTTAGTCTCAAAGTGTTAGATTATAGAGTAACCTCCCCCTAAAGGTGTGCATACAAGTTTTGAATACTTGTAGGAGACATGCACTTTGATTTGATATCAAGAGGGGCAAATTATCCATAATCCAAACTTTGGCACATATAAGTTAAATGATACACTTTGTAGAAATCAAAATTTTCAATTGATGCATCATTTACTATGGAGTGATATAAAAGCCATGTGCCGTGCTTAAATAATCATTTTAAGCCATGTAGGTTTGCTTAAGTATATGAATTAAAAACAAGCAATCCTACCATATGATTTACCTAGTATGCATGAAAATAAAAGTACATAACAAATGTAATACTAGGCAAGAAAGGTAAACTAGATAATAGATAAATAGATATCAATTGTAAAAACAAAGAATACAATAAAACTAGTTACCTTAGTCATGGGTGGGAAATTTGGGTCCAAAATTTTCACTAACACACTTGGCAGTAAACTTGATCCAATATGATGTATCCCATGATATACATCCCAACTTTGCCAAGTCTCCAAATTTCCCGAGGACCTTTGGTTCACTCACTTCCCTTTCGGGATCCAAACCTTCTTGGTGCTTTTCATGGTTGAAATTATTTCCTTTGGCACCCAGATGCGTTTGGCCCCCTTTCCTATGTTGGCTTGCTTGTTGGCCTTGATTGCTATCACCTTTCCGTTCTTTTTCTTCTTGATCAAATATGGTGTAGCATCCTTTTTGTTCACCTTTTTGATGTAGGTGCTGGAGATTTTGCTTGTTGGCTTTTGCTTGAGCTTTTGCCTTTGTTTATCCCCGGTCATCGCCTTGCATTGGAAAGACTTGTGGCCTTCCTTGAGGCATAGCCTACAAATCACAGTTTCTCCCTCTACAGGCTTGTTCACTCCCGCAGTGGTGTTATCCTGTGGAGGTCGGATTTGTTTGGCTTTGCCTTTCTTGTCATACAAGGCCTTGCCAAGACGAGCCACTTCTTGCTTTAATTGTTCATTTTCCTTTGCAACCTCATCTGAGCATGTGTCTACAACAATATTCTCAACAACAACTTGGTTGCAGGGGTTAGAATCATCAATTAAGTCAAAGCAGGAAGTAGAAGCATCTTTCTTAATAATTTCAGGAATTTCAACTAAAGATGCTGCTGGGGTGCTACCAATGTTTTCTAGCTTAGTAGTTAGCTCATTATTGTATATGCTAAGAGTTTCCATTTTCTCTAGCAAATTTTCAATAGCTTTTTGGGAGCTAGCTAACTTAGCCTTAAGTTTTTCATTCTTTTTAATAAGGCTATCATCGGTAGCAGTGGATGGAGCACTAGATTCTAATAGCTCAAGTTTAGTTGATAGCTCACTATTTAAGTTTGCAAAAGTTTCAAATTTTTCTAGCAAACCTTTGTAATCATTTTGAGAGCTAACCAACTTATTTTTCAAAGTTTTAAGTTGAGCTTTTTGCTTAGTGCAAACATCCTGGAAAAATTCTACGGCTTCCGCAAGCTCATCTAGAGAGGCTTTTCCCTCACCTTCATCATCACTACTACTTTCATCACTAGAGGATGGAGTGCTTTTGTTACCTCTTGCCATAAGGCATTTGTGTGATGTCCGTGATGATCGTGACGAGGACCGGTGGCTGCGCGTCCTTGGAGATTCATCTTCACTTGAAGAGTCATCCCAAGTTCTAACACTTGTGAGCGCCTTGCCTTTGCTCCTCTCCTTTTTGGGTTTGGCCATATTTGGACAGTTGTCCCTGAAGTGGCCCTTCTCCCCACATGCGAAGCATCCTCTCTTCCTTTGCTTTTTCCTGTCAATGTTAAAGAGAAGATCCTCGACCTGCAGGGGCACACCCATTAGATTAATCTTGCGGATCATCCCCATTACCTTTCCGACGCGTCGGATCGTTTCTTCGTCCTCGGAGGATGATGTGCATGGTTGATTGTCTTCATCATCATCACTTTCTTCTTCTTCCTCTTCTTCACTTGAGGAACTTGGAGTGGGAGCCTTCTTTTTGCCCTTCCTTTCATCACATGCAAAAGCATATGGTCTTGAGGAAGTTGGCTCCTCTCCCCGACTCATTTTTCGCGACATCTCAAAGGCCGCGATTTTCCCAATCACAATGGTTGGGGTCATGTTGCTTAAGTCCTCCATGTTGTGAAGGATGGTGATGATGCTCCCATATCTTTGTTGTGGTAGCAGGGAGATAATCTTCCTCACAATGTCCGCATCTCCTAGCTTATTAATGCCAATAGAGTTGAGCTCATTGATTATTAGATTCAAACGAGAATACATGTCTCTAACAAGCTCATCATCTTTCATAGCAAAAGAATTGTACTCATTTAAGACTAGGCAATGTTTTTGCTCACGGACATTGGATGTGCCGTCATGAAGCTCATGCAATTTTAGCCAAATCTCATTAGCAGTTTTCAAGGTAAATACTTGATTAAAAATATCCATGCTAAGAGATTCATACAAGCAATTTTTGGCTCTAGCATTTAAATGAATTTCTTTTTCCTCACTCGTGGTGGGTTTCTCGGGATTCTTGAGGGGTTTCATCCCGTCACGAGTGACTCTCCAAACACCTAGATCAACTGCCTCTAGGTAACAAGCCATTCTAGCACTATAATATGGGAAGTTAGTGCCGTCGAAGTGAGGTGGCCTATGGGTATCCATCCCTTCCTCTAAAAAGCGTCGGCTCTTTTAGCGGTGAAGCTAAAATGTTTCAAATGAGCCAAACCAGGCTCTGATACCAATTGAAGGAAACGGGTGACGCCTAAGAGGGGGGGGGGGGGTGAATTAGTACTTCTAAAACTTTTACTAAACTTAGCCACAATTAAATCCCTAGAGCAAAACCTATGCAAGAATAAAAACTAGAATGTGCGAACTAGGTTTAGTCTAAGTGTTGCTATCTCTACCGCAAAGGCTAAGTTTCAATCTACACTAAATAAGTATGACAACAAGATTGAAACTTAAATGCTTAATATAAATGCGGAATGTAAAGAGCTAAGTAGAGAAGCAAACTCTCGTGGATGACGCCGGTATTTTTACCGAGGTATCCGGAACCGCGCAAGGTCCCGACTAATCCTCGTTGGTGCCCCTACGCAAAGGGAAGCCCACGCGAGGGCCAAGCACCTCGGTCGAGTAACTCCGTAGAGAGCCGCGGGCCTTCTCCACGCGCAAGTGGTGCTCCGCTTCCGGCTCCTCTCGGACGCTCCCCGCCGTCTCCACTATCGAGCTTCCGGCCGAAACGCCGCGGGCCTCGTTCCCTTCGGTACACGGTGGCGGCCGTAACACAAACGCGGTTGTCACGGTCTCGCAAGACTCTCGCTCCACTCGGTACAATTACAACGGCTCGCGCAAGAGCCGAGGGGTTGTGAGGTTTATCTAAACTCACTCAACTAACTAGGATTCACCTAGAGCAAGCGCTAAAGCGGTCTAACTAACCTAAGCACTTCGCAAAGCACCTACGCTAATCACCGAGTGATTCTATTAAGCACTTGGGTGTTTGAGCACTTGGAAATATGCACTATGTGTATTGGAATGTTGCTTGGGCTCACACCCTTGAGAATGGCCGGTTGGGGTGGTATTTATAGCCTCCACACCCCCAACTAGCCGTTGGACAGAAAGCAGCAGCTTTCTGTCGTCGGGTGCACCGGACAGTCCGGTGCACCACCGGACACTGAACAGTAGATGTCCGGTGCCGCCACGTCAGCCGACCGTTGGCGCCTGTAGCAGTCGACCGTTGGATCCGACCGTTGCCTTTCTGCCCGTTGGCACACCGGACAGTCCGGTGCACACCGGACAGTCCGGTGCTACAGCCAGAGAGTGCCTTTCTGCGGCCTCTCCGCACAGACTGTCCGGTGCCTCACCGGACAGTCCGGTGCACACCGGACACCGATGTCCGGTGCACCACCTGGCGCTGGCTGACAGCCCTTTCTTGGATTTCTTCGCTGATTTCTTCGGGCTTCTTTGTTCTTGAGTCTTGGACTTCTATGCATCTTTTTATGTCTTCTTTTGAGGTGTTGCATCCTCATTGCCTTGGTCCAATTCTCTTCGCATCCTGTGAACTACAAACACAAACACTAGAAAACTTATTAGTTCACGGATTGTGTTGTTCATCAAACACCAAAACTCAATTAGCCAAATGGCCCGGGGTCCATTTTCCTTACAAGGAGCTCTACCATCGCAGCCCCTCGGGCATCCTCCAGCGATGCATCTCCATCGCCGAAGGTCGGGAACTGCTGCAAGAAATACACTCGGGGGCTTGCGGCCACCACGTAGCGCCTCGAGCCCTTATCGGAAATGCTTTCCGGCAAGGCTTCTACTGGCCAACGGCGGTGGCTGACGCCACTAGAATTGTCCGCACCTGCGAAGGGTGCCAATTCTATGCGAAGCGGACACACCTGCCCGCTCAGGCTATGCAAACAATACCCGTCACTTGGCCCTTCGCTGTATGGGGTCTGGACCTCGTCGGTCCCTTGCAGAAGGCGCCCGGGGGCTACACGCACCTGCTGGTCGCCATCGACAAATTCTCCAAGTGGATCGAGGTCCGACCTCTGAACAGCATCAGGTCCGAGCAGGCGGTGGCGTTCTTCACCAACATCATCCATCGCTTCGGGGTCTCGAACTCCATCATCACCGACAACGGCACCCAGTTCACCGGCAAAAAATTCTTGGATTTTTGCGAGGATCACCATATCCGGGTGGACTGGGCCGCCGTGGCTCATCCCATGTCGAATGGGCAAGTAGAGCGTGCCAACGGCATGATTCTACAAGGGCTCAAGCCTCGGATCTACAACGACCTCAACAAATTTGGCAAGCGATGGATGAAGGAACTCCCCTCGGTGGTCTGGAGCCTAAGGACGACGCCGAGTCGTGCCACGGGCTTCACGCCGTTTTTTCTGGTCTACGGGGCTGAAGCTATCTTGCCCACTGACCTGGAATACGGCTCCCCGAGGGCGAGGGCCTACACCGAACAAAGCAACCAAGCCAGCCGAGAGGAATCGCTGGACCAGCTGGAGGAAGCTCGGGACAGGGCCTTACTACACTCGGCGCGGTATCAACAGTCCCTGCGACGCTACCACGCCCGAGGGGTCCGGTCCCGAGAACTCCAGGTGGGCGATCTGGTGCTTCGGCTGCGGCAAGACGCCCGAGGGAGGCACAAGCTCACGCCCCCCTGGGAAGGGCCATTCGTCATCGCCAAAGTTCTGAAGCCCGGAACATACAAGCTGGCCAACAATCAAGGCGAAATCTACGGCAACGCTTGGAACATCAAACAGCTACGTCGCTTCTACCCTTAAGATGTTTTCAAGTTGTTCATATACCTCGCACCTACGCAAAGTTTAGTCGTCAAGGAAGGGTCGGCTTAGCCTCGGCAAAGCCCGACCCTCCCTCGGGGGCTAAAAGGGGGGAGACCCCCTCTGCGTCGAATTTTTCCTCGAAAAAGGATCTCTTTTTAGCAGGATTTCTTTCGTGCTTCTTGACTACTTCGGAAAGCGGATCCTGGAAACGACGGAGTACACGTAAGCAGCCAAGGCTGACCGAGCCGAGGGACTCCTACGCCTCCGGGATACGGATACCTCACTCATCACCTTCTGCGATAAGTAACTTGCGCTCGGATAAAGCGACTCCGTGGACCGAACAAGTCTTCACGTTCGGAAGCTCTCCTGCCGAAGCAGTCCTTCAAGCTTTCTCGACTAAGTCGGGGACAGGGCCTCATGGACGGGTGAAGAGTCCAGATGCTCGAAACAAGAGGAAAAAAGACGCAGCTTCGCAAGCGCGGCGAGGGTGTGTTTTTCTGGCCTCGGCGGCCGCAGAAAGCACACGCTACAAGATGATCTGATCCTGCAGGCTCGGGTCTTCACGCTGAAGGGAGCCGTAGCACCCTCGGCATCGACGACGTCTTCAGCAAAGTCCGACCCAGCCTCGGGCGGCGACGCGGTCCAGGGACTCCTCCGAGAATCCGGCCCGAGCAGGCGGCTCGACCGGTTACCCCTGGGGCCTCGGTCAACCGGCTTCCAAGGGCGCCAGCCCGACCCGAGGCCTCGACTGATCGACTTTGGCGTCGGCTCCGCTGACGGACAACACGACTAGGCTCCGGCCAACCAGGTTCCCATTCTCGAGCCAACTCCGCCTCTGTTCATACTGATACCGCTACCCCTGGCCTCGGTCCACCGAAGGGCGGCCGAGGGGTCTTTTTAACTAAGCTAGAGGAACCCCAGACAACAAGGCCGAACGGGCCGAGGGATTCCTACGCCTCCGGGATACGGATACCTCACCCGTCACCTTGACACGGGGCGACTCATGCTTGGTAAAGCGGTTCAGATAATCAACAGGCGAGACTTAGTGCTCGAAAATGAGGGAAAAACACGGCTCCGTGCCGAAATTACATACATGTTCAGGCCCCGATAGCCGCAATGAACAGAAAACACTGGCATTCGAAGTGCCATTACGAACGGAACTCCGGTTCCCACTCCGCAGGCACGAACGACCCCTCTCCGAGGGGGAAGGCCTGCGGAGCAACTGAAGGCCGACGAATGGTGTGCCGTCACCTGCTCCAGCAGCGGCGACGACGACGCCTTCTGCTCCGAGGGACCAAACAGCGGCAACGCCGACCTCAGGCTAGATGCCGCTGCCAGGAGGCCCCCGCCCATGCCAAAACTCGTAAGGCAAGGACGGGCAGAAGGCCGTAGAGTTGGAGGTCAGCCCGTGGCCAGCCCCGGCTATCTCGCCGGCAGCAGAACCTCTTCAAGCTGCCGTGGCGGATGCCGGCACCGCGAGCGGCTCCGAAGCCACCCGCGCCTGAAAGCCAGGCACGCTGCAGCTGCCAGCGCCACGGACGACGGCCGCCTTTCCCTCCGATCACTGAGTGAAGGAGCGGGCCGCCGCCCACGCGGGGGCCGACCTCAACTCGGCGCACTCCCCTCCCCAGCCCTGGTGATGAAAATCCTTGAGGCTGAGGGAGGGGAAGAGGCCGCAGCCCGGCTCGCTTTCCCCCACCATCAAGCCGGAGGTCGCCATCTCAGGTGACCGCCGGCGGAGGGGAGCAGCCGGGCAGCATGATGAAAATCCTTGAAGCCGAACGATGGCTGAGAGGTACCAACTCCCATGGAGTTGCGTTCCTCCAACGAGGAGGCGGAGAGGCGGCCATGGAAAAAGGGGGGAGACCCCCTCTGCGTCGAATTTTTCCTCGAAAAAGGATCTCTTTTTAGCAGGATTTCTTTCGTGCTTCTTGACTACTTCGGAAAGCGGATCCTGGAAACGACGGAGTACACGTAAGCAACCAAGGCTGACCGAGCCGAGGGACTCCTACGCCTCCGGGATACGGATACCTCACTCATCACCTTCTGCGATAAGTAACTTGCGCTCGGATAAAGCGACTCCGTGGATCGAACAAGTCTTCACGTTCGGAAGCTCTCCTGCCGAAGCAGTCCTTCAAGCTTTCTCGACTAAGTCGGGGACAGGGCCTCATGGACGGGTGAAGAGTCCAGATGCTCGAAACAAGAGGAAAAAAGACGCAGCTTCGCAAGCGCGGCGAGGGTGTGTTTTTCTGGCCTCGGCGGCCGCAGAAAGCACACGCTACAAGATGATCTGATCCTGCAGGCTCGGGTCTTCACGCTGAAGGGAGCCGTAGCACCCTCGGCATCGACGACGTCTTCAGCAAAGTCCGACCCAGCCTCGGGCGGCGACGCGGTCCAGGGACTCCTCCGGGAATCCGGCCCGAGCAGGCGGCTCGACCGGTTACCCCTGGGGCCTCGGTCAACCTTCTTCCAAGGGCGCCAGCCCGACCCGAGGCCTCGACTGATCGACTTTGGCGTCGGCTCCGCTGACGGACAACACGACTAGGCTCCGGCCAACCAGGTTCCCATTCTCGAGCCAACTCTGCCTCTGTTCATACTGATACCGCTACCCCTGGCCTCGGTCCACCGAAGGGCGGCCGAGGGGTCTTTTTAACTAAGCTAGAGGAACCCCAGACAACAAGGCCGAACGGGCCGAGGGATTCCTACGCCTCCGGGATACGGATACCTCACCCGTCACCTTGACACGGGGCGACTCATGCTTGGTAAAGCGGTTCAGATAATCAACAGGCGAGACTTAGTGCTCAAAAATGAGGGAAAAACACGGCTCCGTGCCGAAATTACATACATGTTCAGGCCCTGATAGCCGCAATGAACAGAAAACACTGGCATTCGAAGTGCCATTACGAACGGAACTCCGGTTCCCCCTCCGCAGGCACGAACGACCCCTCTCCGAGGGGGAAGGCCTGCGGAGCAACTGAAGGCCGACGAATGGTGCGCCGTCACCTGCTCCAGCAGCGGCGACGACGACGCCTTCTGCTCCGAGGGACCAAACAGCGGCAACGCCGACCTCAGGCTAGATGCCGCTGCCAGGAGGCCCCCGCCCATGCCAAAACTCGTAAGGCAAGGACGGGCAGAAGGCCGTAGAGTTGGAGGTCAGCCCGTGGCCGGCCCCGGCTATCTCGCCGGCAGCAGAACCTCTTCAAGCTGCCGTGGCGGATGCCGGCACCGCGAGCGGCTCCGAAGCCACCCGCGCCTGAAAGCCAGGCACGCTGTAGCTGCCAGCGCCACGGACGACGGCCGCCTTTCCCTCCGATCACTGAGTGAAGGAGCGGGCCGCCGCCCAAGCGGGGGCCGACCTCAACTCGGCGCACTCCCCTCCCCAGCCCTGGTGATGAAAATCCTTGAGGCTGAGGGAGGGGAAGAGGCCGCAGCCCGGCTCGCTTTCCCCCACCATCAAGCCGGAGGTCGCCATCTCAGGTGACCGCCGGCGGAGGGGAGCAGCCGGGCAGCATGATGAAAATTCTTGAAGCCGAACGATGGCTGAGAGGTACCAACTCCCATGGAGTTGCGTTCCTCCAACGAGGAGGCGGAGACCCCCCATCCGGGGGCTTGGAAGATGGGAAGACACGACGCTTAAGGGAGGAAGAAGACATGGTTGCATTCCGAAAGGAGTCTCCCTCCTTTTAAAGGCAACTCTCCCTACGTGCGCCCCCAGGCACCACGGGCTGAGTCTTCTTTAACACGCTCCAAGGCCCTTCCCTGCAACTCGGGGGCTGGGTCCCGCATGTCATGCAAGCCGGCTCAGGGCAGAAGAAGCCAAACCGCCGCGCGTGGTGCGCACGGCCGTCCAGCGGTTACAAGCGACCCCCCATTTTCGCCCAGACCAACGGGCAGAAGGGGCGGGCAGCCATGCAGGCGGCATGCAACCGCGCCAGATGGACGCGCTTCTCCAACTTCTGACACACCAGCTTGGGAACCCAGGCCCACGCGTCGAGCAACCGGCGCGCCAGTTGCTGCATGCAAGCAACCGCACCGCCACTTGTGCCACCGTCGCGCCTCTTCGGTTGCGGAGCCAATGCCGCGACTCGAGGCGACCCATCAGCGCCAGCCTGGCGCGTCGGTCAAAGCGACCGAAAGTGGGCCGGCAGTGATAGCGGTGGCAGGAGGGCGGGCGCAGCGGTCACGTCGTCAGCCAGGCTCACGTCCCATCCTGGGACAGCAAGAGAGCCTCCTCTCACGTCGTGGAGACGGTGCACCCGTGACCCGTTCCTCGAACGGATCGCACGCGCGCAACGGCCGCCCCGCCAACCACTCGCCCCGTCGCATTAACTCCGCGGCGGGACACGCGGCGCCTCTGGCAGGAGGAGCGCGCGACGCTTCACCCTCGCCGTAATAATCGCGTCAGAAAAGGTACGCCACGTCGTCCGATTTCGTATCCTTTTCCGTTTTCCTCTTTCTCTATCTCTTGCAACAGGGACCGGGAAAGGGGGATACCCCGAAAGGGATCCTTCTCCGCGAAGGAACCGGGCTCCGAGCCCCCCACTACTGATCAGGGGTTCGAAGGCTGGCCCTCCGAAGGGTTCAACAGCCGCCTCAGATCGCGTGGGCCCTACACCCACTACTGGTCAGGGGTTCGAAGGCCAGCCCCCCGAAGGGTTCCATGGCCGCCTCAGGCTACTCGGGCTCTGCGCCCATTACTGATCAGGGGTTCGAAGGCTGGCCCCCGAAGGGTTCACAGTCGCCTCAGACACCGAGCGAGGGATGACCAGGAGTACGTTCGATACATAACCAAGGCTCGGGCTGCGCTCCCGAGGTACCCTAGGACATTTCCGAGACCAGCGGGAACGATCTTGTAACGGAATCCCATCGGAGGGAGGCATCGAGCCCTCGGACCCCGTCGCCAGGGGACCGGGTCCGGCAAATCACCCGCAGGTACTTTTGGGCGTGCCTCTGGGCCCCTAGCCGACCCCCAACGAACGGGGCACAGACGTCCACTCGGATTACCCGCTTGCAGCTCACCGGAGACACCATGTTCGGTGCCCATCGAGGGTAACATGGCGCACTCCCCCCTCCTCCTTGCGGAAAGGCGACGTAGGGGCGTATGTAAAAAGTCGAGTCTGTCCCTGATCGCCCTCTCGCCCTGTGCAGAGGCTCGGGGGCTGCTCTCGCAAAAACTGGCTCCGGCCAAATCGTTGACAGCGTCAACATACCAGCCCGAGAGCTTGGACCCCGACCGTGCACCCGGGCTACGGCCAGTTCGCATGAGGGAACGACCAGACCAGCCGAAGCATTGCGCGAGGTATTAAGACCTCGAAGGAGTGTAACCACTCCTCCGAGGCCTCGGGGGCTACACCCGGCGGGTGCGCTCGCGCGCACCCACCGGAACGAAATGCAACCGAGAAAGGCTGGTCCCCTTGCAAAAAAAGTGCGACAAAAGCCTCCAAGCGAGTGCTAACACTCCCTTCGAGGCTCGGGGGCTACTGTCGGGGACCATAATTAGGGGTACCCTCAAGACGCCTAATTCTCAGCTGGTAACCCCCATCAGCATAAAGCTGCAAAGGCCTGATGGGTACGATTAAGTCAGGGATCAGTCCACACGAGTGACTCGATCACGCTTCACCCGAGCCTAGCCTCGGCCAAGGGCAGCCGACCTCGAGAGACTTCCGTCTCGCCCGAGGCCCCCTTTTTATGGCGGACACATCACCGGCTCGCCCGAGGCCTTGGCTTCGCTCAGAAGCAACCCTGACTAAATCGCCACACCGACTGACCAAATTGCAGGGGCATTTAACGCAAAGGTGGCCTGACACCTTCATCCTGACACGCGCCCCCGGCAGAGCCGAAGTGACCGCCGTCACTCCACCGCTCCACTGGCCAGTCTGACAGAAGGACAGCGCCGCCTGCGCCACTCCGACTGCAGTGCCACTCGACAGAGTGAGTCTGACAGGCAGTCAGGCCTTGCCAAAGGCGCCACGGCGAACTCCGCCCCGCCCGACCCTAGGGCTCGGACTCGGGCTAAGACCCGGAAGACGGCGAACTCCGCTCCGCCCGACCCCAGGGCTCGGACTCGGGCTAAGACCCGGAAGACGGCGAACTCCGCTCCGCCCGACCCCAGGGCTCGGACTCGGGCTAAGACCCGGAAGACGGCGAACTCCGCTCCGCCCGACCCCAGGGCTCGGACTCGAGCTAAGACCCGGAAGACGGCGAACTCCGCTCCGCCCGACCCCAGGGCTCGGACTCGGGCTAAGACCCGGAAGACGACGAACTCCGCTCCGCCCGACCCCAGGGCTCGGACTCGGGCTAAGACCCGGAAGACGGCGAACTCCGCTCCGCCCGACCCCAGGGCTCGGACTCGGGCTAAGACCCGGAAGACGACGAAACTCCGCTTCGCCCGACCCCAGGGCTCGGACTCGGGCTAAGACCCGGAAGACGACGAAACTCCGCCTCGCCCGACCCCAGGGCTCGGACTCCGCCCTGGCCTCGGCCGAACGACTTCCGCCTCGCCCGACCCCATGGCTCGGGCTCGGCCACGGCAACGGGAGGCAGACTCAACCTCGGCTTCGGAGGAACCCCCACGTCGCCCTGCCTAGGGCACAGACCGCCACGTCAACAGGAAGCGCCATCATCATCCTACCCCGAATCGACTCGGGTCACGGAGAACAAGACCGGCGTCCCATCCGGCCAGCTCCGCCGGAGGGGCAATGATGGCGCTCCACAAGCTCTATGACGACGGCGGCCCCCATCTCTCTTACGAAAGCAGGACGACGTCAGCAGGGACTCGACCGCTCCAACAGCTGTCCCTCCACCAGGCTCCGCCGCACCTCCGACAGCCACGACATCACGCCAGCAGGGTGCCCAGATCTCTCCGGCTGCCACATTGGCATGTACCTAGGGCGCTAGCTCTCCCTCCGCTAGACACGTAGCACTCTGCTACACCCCCCATTGTACACCTGGATCCTCTCCTTACGACTATAAAAGGGAGGACCAGGGCCTTCTTAGAGAAGGTTGGCCGCGCGGGACCGAGGATGGGACAGGCGCTCTCTTGGGGCCGCTCGCTTCCCTCACCCGCGTGGACGCTTGTAACCCCCCTACTGCAAGCGCACCCGACCTGGGCGCGGGACGAACACGAAGGCCGCGGGACTTCCACCTCTCTCACGCTCGTCTCCGGCCACCTCGCCTCTCCCCCCTTCGCGCTCGCCCACGCGCTCGACCCATCTGGGCTGGGGCACGCAGCACACTCACTCGTCGGCTTAGGGACCCCCTTGTCTCGAAACGCCGACAAATGGTAATAGTAGTTCTCGAATTGCTTCCTTCATTGTCATAATCTGTTATTTGTAAAAAATATTAACAATAAGTATAAAATATCAAATTCAAAACTGACACACTTTATTAAATCTAAAGGGAGTAGTTCCTTCCTTCGTTCTTAAAATGTTTTTTCACCCAATATACATTGTACATAAAGTGGATTTAAGAATTAAGACACGCAATGAAAAATACCTCTAAATAAACATCATTCATAGCGAGAACAGAAAACTGATAAGGAACCAAAGTGATAAATAGACAAATTACTAGCCCTTAACACATGAAACAAAAAATATATTCAACTCGCTTATAACTCTAAGGGGTAGTTTATCAAAGCATCACTATCACTTATAGCCCTAAGGGCTAGTTGATAGTTGGATGCATTTGTTTTATTTCTGTCTTAGGTCTAGTTCATGATTCAACTTCTTCTCCATTTCACGATGACTAATCTTAGCATGATTCCTATGAAAAAACATATAAATAAAAATAGGGTTTAATGTTGAGATCAACAATAATGGATGTACTTGTTAAAATAACCCTAAACACAACTACTTTGAGTCAAGATCTTAAACTCTAAACAATGTAGGATTATAAACAACAAGAAAAAGGAAAAAACATGGACAAACATCAAGCTTGCCAGTGTGTAGGAAATGCAAACTCTATAGCGAAGATACGTAAGAATAATGTCACTAGTTGAATAGTCAAGAATAATGGTATAACAAAGCTTCGGTTTTTTATGTGCTCGCTAGGGGATGGGACATCACTGTTGCAAGTGATTGTGATGGCAAGAGTACTCATTGAGAGCACGCTAAACATACGTGTTCATGAATGAGAAGACTTGGGGAAGGCCAAATTTATAAGGGAAATTTTTAGTATCAGTTTTAACTAAGAACTAGTACTAAGAGCAACTCCAATAGTTATGTAAATTTTAGCTCTCTAAATCACATATTTAAGAAGTTGCTAAATAACTTTGAGAGTAAAAAAATATGAGTTCTCCAATAGCTCTCTAAATATAGGTTGTAGTTTTGTTTTGTATCTATCCACATAAAAAAATAAAGTCACAAATGTCATCAATTACCTTCATTATCTACATAATGCAGTAAACATTTTTGTTTAGGGAGTTGCTAAATGGTTGCCAAATGTAGAGAGGAAATAAGGTTAGATGAGAAGTTGTTAAATTTAGAAAGTTTATTCAGAGAACTGTTGGAGATGAGTTTTTGTGTTAACTACATAAATTGTTGATTTAGGAAGTCTATTAGAGAACTACTGGAGTTGCTCTAAAGATGTTTGGGCGGGAACTAAAAAGCTTTGGGCAGGAACTAGAGAGATCTAGTACTAGTTCTTAAAAAGAACTAATACTAAAGACCTCAAAAAAACATACAAATTCTTTTTTAGAACTAGTACTAAATCCATTTTGGCAGGAACTAAAACCTCCAAACAGAAACAAAAAAGAGACATTTAATACCAGTTCTTTGATAGAACCGGAACTAAAATCATCTCTAATTTTGCCCTAGCTTGAGGTACACTATTACCGATTGGTGTCTTCAACCGAAACTAAAAACTTGACATTAGTAGCGGTTAGAGACACTAAATGGTACTAATGTCCTCTACAAGGACACAATGTTTAAAACCACTACTAATGAATGTATTCATATCGGCTTTAAAGAAACTAGAATAGAAGTTCTTAGATGGAAGCCCCATTCTCTAGTAATGTATACTTTTAAAACATAAAACTATAAAGAGATGGAGCAAATTTAAATTTTCATGAGTCAAATATGAATGCTTTATCTTATAAGTGGTAATGATTAATTGAATAGGCTTTCTTCATCTCTCGTCTATTATACCGAGTATTTTTTTCCAAATGATTTTTGGGTCCATGCTAAAAGGTCCAGACCATAGATAGGCTTAATTTCTACGGGCTCATGGTGATGAGGACATCACTCCTATATAAGCAATGCGTGGACCAATAGCATGAGCACGTGCACGACAACTAAATCTTCAGGTTTGTTCTAACCTAGTTAATTGTATTTTAGAGCTTATGCTTGGTGCCATGGATGTATTGATGATTATGAACCTTGTAGAGGACCAACAAGGACTTGAGAAAGGCCAAGATGTCAAGGAGGAGAAGTTAGGGCGTTCACAATAAAAGAAAGCCAAGTTCGACTCAAATTCATCTTCACCTCAGATTCTAGAACTTGTCTGCACTAAAACGTACGCCTAGGATGAATCCGTACTCCGATTAGGTTGGACTTTATATGGATGGAGAGATAAGGCGATAAGCTTTCCAACTTAACTGGAACCAACTTAAAATTCATTCGGAGTCAACGTGAATCATCAAAATAAGTTAGCATTCATATTCTGTTTTGGTGCCGCGACAGTCTGTTGGGCTGTTGGCCCGTGTATCGTGTTGGAGCCCATTAGGGGTACCTCTCGTGGTTGTGCATGCCCCTAACCTCTATTTTATCAGCGACCACCACCACATTAGGGTTTGAGTTTTTCTTAGATCATATCTATCACTAAACAGTGTCGTCGTTCATCGGTTTATGAGATCCCACCTTGTGATCAACATATATTTTTATTGTGTTCTTCCTGTTCTTACTTATGTTCTTGATTACGCTTGCAGGTATAAGCCTTCATGGCGAGGTACCTCGTGTGTCACGGGTGATAACCAATAAAGAAGTGGTGTAGTGATTGGAGGATCCGTTCGCTCGGAGCCTTGGATCATCAACGTTGAGATCTCCACCCAATTAAGTTATCCTACCTCACGGAAGATCGAGCTTCACCTTCTATCACATGGGACATCCCACTTGTACCCCTAGCCATAGATATTCACCGACATAGAGATTGTTCATGCTAATGAGGCAAGCTAGGTTAGCACTAGCCACGTACCTGCACCTAATGAGGGCTTCCCCTTCTATACACCTAGGCCAACTCTTCCTTCACCATCCTCGCCACCTTCCTAGTACACATCCATCTAGAGTCGAGCATCAGAAGCACCACAATAGAAGGGTCTAATAGAGCCATGACATAGGGGCATGAGCAAGCAAGCAACTAAGATGGCATAGTGAGTAGAGAAAAGAGTAGGGTAGTAGTGATAGTAGGGGCGAGTCGAATTGAATGCCCTTGAATGGAGTTGGAATTGGGATATTAAAACCCCCTTTAAATGTTGCTCATCCCCTCCCTTTTATAGTCCATGGTAGAAGAGGGGTTACTCAAACCTCAAATGCCATCGGCTAAACCAAACTACCCCAATCCTATCGGAGTCATAGCAAGTCCCATCCCCTAGCTGTGGCATAGTGTCAGAGATGTTCTTCTCGAGGTGATCACCATGTCTGTTGTAGGGGCAAGTATGATATGTCTCATCTTCAGGCGCAAGGTCCCATGCCATTTGGTATAATGTACTTGATAGACGGTGTGGCCTTTTATACTTCATGGTATACTTCATGTGTGCACACATGGCTACAAGATCAATGCACATGTTGTATAATGATCTTGAGTGCACTGCAAACTAAGTTGTGGCAACAACTTGCTTGCTAGGACCACAATATTGCCCATCACACATTAATGTGTTGCGCCTAAGACTTATCCATTAAGATATCACTATAGACTTATCATTGAGCCCTTAGATATGGGGTCCATCTTCTGAGGCCATATTATCCCTGATGGGTCTGAACACATCCTTCTTTCATGAGACATGATAACATTTAACTATCCAAAGTTCTTAGCACCTTTGGGGGCGGACATTGGAGGGCCTGAGTCCTAATTGGCTATGGGGTATGAGATCGAGGACTCTTTAGGGACCCCTAGGACGAATGGATGGACTTGAGTAGCTAAGTGTAGTACTGCTTAGGAGACAAACTATCCCAAACATATGTAACCTTCTTATGATTTTGAAGCATGAGGTACGCTAATGAATTAGGGTTATAAGTGCCCTAGAACACATGGAGATCCAAGGACTTATAATACAAGCACCTTGGTGCATGAATACCCTAAAGATTTAGTCTCATAGGTGCCCTAAAGCATGGGGGCTCGATGACTTATTCTATGGTTAGTGTCCCGTGACACAAGATGCCTCAAAGACTTAGGATATTTTCTCCCTAGAGGACTTAGGACACTAGATGCCCCAGGCCTCAGAGTGCGTGGGTGACCTAGAAGGCGATCGAGCCTTCTAGCACTTGCAAAGTCATTACATCCGGATACTTCAATAATTTGTCATCCAATTTCAGGTCCCTTCCTTAGCCGAGGCTAGGAAAAGTTCCTAGGGCTCACACCTCGAGAGCGATGGTCCCGTTACGATGGGCTTCAAAGTCAAACCCTTGAGCTAGGACCATTAAATGCGTCTTAGTGGCAGGTGGGGGTTTGAGCTTCCCTAAATGATGACAGTAACGATAAATTATAAGATTTTAAGAACTATATGTATGTATAACCTTTCACATACCAAAACTTGTTTTTATGGAAGACCATCAATCATCACAATCTACTAGCCAGTTATCCGTGTTTTTGCTACGGTTGGTATATATCATATAAATATGTATTGATATATTTATTCAAATATATTTATTATTTATTTCTAAACACTAAGGCATGTGTGGTCTGTTGGTAGGGGGCGTGGGTTCGAGTTCTCGCTCTGCACTACTTTTTGCGCGGTGTGCTAGCTCAGCGGGTGCTAGGAGTGCGCTGGGCATGGAGCCCACAGGGTGCGGCACCGGGGCGCATGGCATGTCGAAGATAAGGTGATAGCCCTAAACACATCTTTAATTGACGGTTCTAAACACATATTCGTCCTCCTCATTTTATCTTCATTGGGTTTTAAAATAAGTATTAAATACTCTAATAAATCTAAATAAAACCTTATGAACTATAAAGTATTACAACTTTTTAAGATCTAAAACTTTGATTTTTGATAATTTCTCTATTTGAGATTATTTGAAAATTTTGATTCCAATTTTTTAAAAATAAATGTATTTTTTGGAGCCTAAATAATTTCAAATGAAAAAATAGTCAACATAAAGTTGTAAACCTTCGTTTAGACCAATTCGCTATTTGAGGTCACTAAAATTTTAGAAGTCATTTTTAACATATTTATGGAGACGCTAGGTTAAGAAAAACGACACTGCAAATATATATTCAGTAACGATGCATTTGCAGTGATGGTTTATAACTATGGCCATAGTTTTATTTCTACTAGTGCTTATACATATTATATGAAACACCGGTAAAAACTGTAGCGAAAAATCGAATATGTACTGGTGGATTGAACACTGGTGTGTAGTTGACTAGAAGTACAACGGTGATAAAAAGTAAAAGAATTTTCTTGATGGTGTTATATAATTTTTTACGTGAATATTGAAGGTTGCATTGGTGTGTAAGCAAGAGGTTTCCCCTCGTATACTATGTTGTTAAGGGCTAGTTTAGAAATTAAAATTCTCTCTAGGGTATATTCTTGAGGATTGGAGAAATTAGCTTATTTTTTACTTAAATTTTGGAAATCTCAGAGGAGATTTAAGCTTTCAAACTAGTAATAAAAAATAAATAAAAATATTATTTCATCGACTATATATAAAAAGGTAGATATGCGCATTTAAGTGAGCAGAACCATTTCCACTCACATGTTTTTTTTCCTTTTCTACATTGGTATATATGAACAGATATTCGGTTCAACGTGTTATTCCTGGCTACTGGTAGACTTGGGATTAATATGTGCATTAGTCCCCGACGATCCAAGTTTTATAGCCATCGAAGAACCTTCTAGTCCCGGTTGGTACCACTGTTATGAATGTAGACTATTTAGTTGTAATTGTTAACACTAATCCGGGCTAAAGAGCCTTTTAATCCCAATTGATGTTACCGATCGAAACTAAAGGGTTATCCATAGGTTAGTTCAAAAGGAAGTTATCCCGTCCAAAGTGACATATGTTATGGCCCAGTACTTTGGATCCTCGCAGCTAATTGTTTGCTAGTGGCTAACTATTAGCCGGTAAATAATTAGCTAGCAACAATTAGCTAGGATATGTTTGAAGTGTTGACTAATAGATGTCTTTTCTCTTTACACGATCTATTAGCACCTATTAGTAAAATCAAATGGCTAATGACAAATAGTTTGCTAGCCTTCCTGCTAACAATTAGCCAATTTATTAGCCAGTCTGTTTGAGGACTAATGTGCTAAAACTAGTCGGCAACCTATTTGCCACACGGATCAAAACAAGGCCTATGTAGATATGGTGATGATAAGGCGTGGGATAATATATACTCTCTCTCCCAATATACTAGTCGTTTTAGGCCTTTATTTTTTTTGTCTATATTCAAATTGATGACAATGAACCTAGACACATATATAAAACTCATACATCAAATATTGTATGAATCTATTAAGACCCTAAAATGAATATTATTTTGGAACGGAGGAAGTAAGATCTTGGTTACATAAGTTATTATTTTATCATTGCGTAACCACTTTTAGTGTTGATCAATGTAATTCCTGCTATTTGATGGTGTTTAATATGGATGGCTGCAAAAGGAATGATCCAGCAGGGTCACAACAGTACCCCAGATCAATCTAATTCCTGCTATTTGATGGTGTTCAGCATTCAGGAAAAAGACAAACCCCAGAGGTGGTTGGGCGATACATTTATCGAAGAACGTTTAATATCACACCTCCTGGCAGAGATATAGATTTATCAATCTAAATCCTATAGAATGTCCGTATCATCTGACATGTAAATAGTTTACGTGGAACTAGATTTTATCAGACCTTGTCAGATTAGCCAGATACCATGAATGCATGAACCGTAAGAAAAACTGTCTCCGGTCTACATGGCAAAATTGAAAAAAAAAAACAGCTCAATTTTTTTTTGTTTTAAGATTTATTTGCAGGAAAAACTGGATATCTAATTATTTTTAAGCATCAAGAACTAATAAAAATTTTCCAACTCAAAATACTCCTTTTCTGTATTGAATGCACTCAAGGTTTCAAATTAACTTGTCAGATGCGTATTGAGTTTTATATTTTGTTTTAATAAAATATAAAATTATTTTGATGTGTGTGAACGTGGAGCTCGGCAAGGTTTGGACTCTTAATTATACATAATTTTATCTTATTTTATATAAAGCGAGAAGGGAAAGGATGACACACGAGACCGTGAAACCGTAAAAACCGGTGTTTTAGTATTGTAGAGATCTAGTAGAGAAATGTGGCACTGGGAGCAGCAGGGAACTGAAGTAATAAACAACATTTAGCAACGTAAGGCTAAGCAAAATAATGCGTGCTCAATAAAAGAGATTCCCGCATCAATGAGAAGCTAGCATATAACAGTATAAATGTAATGTGGAACATGAACATTAAGCTGCTGCTCTGTCAAGGGCTTGAGCAGTTGAGCTTTTGGAATATGTTCAATCCTAACAGTGCTGGAATTAAATATCACCGTCTTTCTATTGATTCCAGCTCAATAACGAAATCGAGTGGCTCCGGAGTTGATTGATTGGTCATGTTCATGCAGCATTGATAGTCTTTTCGGTGTATGAATGGCGGAGAAGGCCCCTGGCGTGAGGGAGCATGGAATTGAAATGATCAAAAGGAGGGGTCTGGATCCAGATTTCCAGATAGGCCAGCATCATTGTTAATTTGGTGCCACGGGTAGATGATTAAGGTGACGTTTACTGATAATTTTTTAAATGTTATACATAATTCAGTGGCTGTCGCATGATGTGGTCCCATCTAATAATGGTGCGGTGGTGTGTACCTTTGAGGATTGACAGAGTTGCAAAATAGCATATGTTGCACAGGCTGAAACTAACAACAAGTTTGGAAAGAAAATTTTCTCATAAAAACAGAAGTTTCTGGATACCATTAAGAGCTTGTTCGGATAGAAGTGTTTTAAGGATGATTGGAGGAAATTAAATATCTTTCTATTTAATTTTGAATAGTAAGATATTTAATTTTCTCAATTCCTTCTAATTCTTATGTAACATAAGAAGGTCTAACTCAGTTTCTATAGAAGGATTTGCTGAGGCATATCAGTTGATAGTGTTAATATGGACCACCTTATATAACATGATCTAAAATCTAGTTGGTTAAAGTTAACAACTAAATTTTAGACAGACTCAAACAAGTTCTAATATCTAATTCCTAAACCATATTATAAGGAAAAGGAGAAAAAAATGGACCTCCAATAGCTCCATATACCGGCTCCCAATCCCATCGCACGCATAAACCGAGCTACTCACTACGCATATTTGTGACGACGTCGTCGCTTCCAATCCCCACGATTTTCCATTTCCCGCATCATCCTCTTGCCTTCGCGCCTCCATTGAGTTGATTTTGAGTTTGTTACTGCTGCCACGTCTGAGCCTGTGCATGTTGTTGTGGCTTCGGCAGCCCTGAGATGGCAGCACGCAAGAGACGCACGCCTCACCGCCTCGGAGCAATACGTGGGAGAAGGAGGAAACGAAGAAGACGATCGTCTCCAAGAACGACAACAACCATGGTTGAGTCCAAGCCAGTTCGCGGTGGGAAAAGGCATACAGACATAGGAAGTCCCTCCCCACAACCTTTATTGGGAGCTATTGGAGTATTATCTTTTTTTTATTTAACACATTTAAGGAGATCCCAATTTTGATGTTTTGGGAGAAATATTTTTGGGACATGTTGGAGTGGTTGAACTTTAAGCCAAGGATCCGAATAAGGTTTTAGTCTTTCCCCCAACATTCTCCGGCAATGGTAACCATGATAGCTGAAGGTCATCTTTGGAAAAAAAAAACCTACAACTTAGAAGGGGACTGGGACACCTCTAACTCCAAAAATTACATAGATAGAGTTGAAAGAGAACTAAGGGGGTGTTTGGTTCTCCTAACTGAAAATTATAAGTATTAAATATAGTTTAATTACAAAACTAGTTATATAGATAAAGACTAAACGACGAGACAAATTTATTAAGCCTAATTAATCCATGATTAGCAAATGTTTAATGTAGCATCACATGAGTAAATCATAGACTAATTAGACTTAATAAACTCATCTTACCATTTAGTCGTTATCTATGTAATTAGTTTTACAATGAAACAATATTTAATACTTCTAATTAGTATTCAAACATCCAATATGATGGAACTAAAATTTAGTCTGTGGGATCCAAACAAGCCCTAAGGTGTTTAGTGAGGCATCTTGTTCACTTTGTTTTTGAGAGCACCTAGAGGGGGGTGAATAGGTGATCCTGTAAAAATCAAATACTTGTAGCCACAAAACTTGGTTAAGAGTTAGTGCAATAGGACCAAGAGGCTAAGGACTGAGCTTTTGTGAAACATAATGGTCACAAAGAAAGTCAACACAAAAGACACGGTGATTTATCCCGTGGTTCGGCCAAGTGTAACACTTGCCTACTCCACGTTGTGGCGTCCCAATGGACGAGGGTTGCACTCAACCCCTTTCAAGTGATCCAATGATCAACTTGAATACCACGGTGTTTTCTTTCTTTTTCTTTCTCCCGTTTGCGAGGAATCTCCACAACTTGGAGCCTCTCGCTCTTACAATTGATGATCACAAAGAAGCACGGAAGTAAGGGAGGGAAGAGCAACACACACAAGACTCAAAACCAGAGCACAATCACGCACACAAGCCACAACTTGAGCTCAAAATGCAACTCAAGGAGTTCTCTACTCAATTGGAGCTCAAGTCACTATATCAAAGAATCGAATGCGCGAGAATGGAGTCTTGGTGCTTAGGAATGATCAAGGAATCCTTAGGTGCCTCCTCAATGCGCCTAGGGGTCCCTTTTATAGCCCCAAGGCAGCTAGGAGCCGTTGGAGGCAATCTTGGAAGGCTAATCTTGCCTTCTGTCGGGTGGCGCACCGGACAGTCCGGTGCACCACCGGACAGGCACTGTAGCATGTCCGGTACGGATCTCCTTCCTAATTTGGCACAGCCGACCGTTGCAACTCTGGCGTCGGTTGGCGCACCGGACACTGTCCGATGCACACCGGACAGTCCGGTGCCCCTTCTGACCGTTGGTGCGGGCCACGTGTCGCCCGCAGATCACGCTGCCGACCATTGCGAAGTTGACCGCTGGCTCACCGGACAGTCCGGTGCACCACCGGACAGTCCAGTGAATTATGTCGTACGCCGCCAAAAACTCCCGAGAGCGGCCAGTTCGCCGGAAGCCAGCCTGGCGCACCGGACAGTCCGGTGTGCCAGACCGAGCTGAGTCTTGGCTGCTCCAGCCAAGTCCTTTTCTTCTTCTTTTTTCTCTGATTCTAGCACTTAGACAAATGTATTAGTACACAAAACAAATGAAGTAAGTCTAGAAACATACCTTCTTTTTTATTTGTATTTCATTCATCCTTTGGCATATAATAATTCACTTAATATGTGTTGGACACTTAATCACCAAAATATGCTAGAAATGGCCCAAGGGCACATTTCCCTTTCAATCTCCACCTTTTTGGTGATTTATGCCAACACATCAAAAAGCAACAAAATAGAAGTGCAACATCAACGCAATTGAGAACAAAAATAGTCTTTGACAATATTTGACATATTTGGATCGTTCTTTGCCACCACTTGGTTTGTTTTTGCAAATCAAATTCATTTTTCTATCTCTAAGTCAAACTCACTTGTTTGGGCATTAAGAGAGATAATCCAAGAGAAAAAATGATCAAGAGCCAAAAACTCCCCCTTTATCCCATAATCAAACATTCTCCCCACAAGAGACCAAATTTTGCAAATAAGAGTATTTTGACAAATCAAAAGTGCTAACTCTACTATTTTCAAATTTCTCAAGTGGTAGCTGATCCATTTGCTTTGCCTTAATTTCTCCCCCTTTGGCATTAAGCACCAAAACGGGATCATTTTTGGCCCCTTAACCCCATTGCCTCACCAAAATTGTCAATTAAGAGCAAAAAAAGGCAATAAGAGCATAGATATGAACTTGGAGTTAATTACCCTCACATCGGAGTGCAGTGGAAGTCTTGCATGGTCCAAGTTCACCTTTCCCTTTCAATTCACTCTTGAGACTAAATCAAGTAAAGTCAACCACATGGTTAGTCTCAAGGGGTCAAGTTGTAGCACATCTCCCCCTAAATATGTGCATCACTCACACATGGACTTGTGAGGTCCGGGGATTTCTTGCACAACTTGAGCACCATAAATATGCAATAAATCATATAAATGCATAAGGTAACATGATCAAAGGCATAAAACACATGTATGCTATAGATCAATCCAAGTTACACGAATCTAAGACATTTAGCTCACTACACAACCTGCAAAAGGTCTTCTCATCTAAAGGCTTGGTAAAGATATCGTCTAGCTGGTTCTCGGTGCTAACATAAAACACTTCGATATCTCCCTTTTGCTGGTGGTCTCTCAAAAAGTGATGATGGATGTCTATGTGCTTAGTGCAGCTATGTTCAACAGGATTTTCCGCCATGCGGATTGCACTCTCATTGTCACATAGGAGTGGGACTTTGCTCAGATTGTAGCCAAAGTCCCGGAGGGTTTGCCTCATCCAAAGTAGTTGCGCGCAACACTGTCCTACGGCAACGTACTCGGCTTCAGCGGTGGATAGGGAAATAGAGGTTTGTTTCTTAGAACTCCAAGACACCAGGGACCTTCCGAGGAATTGGCACGTCCCTGATGTACTCTTCCTATCAACCTTGCATCCAGCATAATTGGAGTCTGAGTATCCAATCAAGTCAAAGGTAGACCCCTTTGGATACCAGATCCCGAAGCAGGGCGTAGCAACTAAATATCTAAGAATTCGCTTAACGGCCACAAGGTGACACTCCCTTGGATCGGATTGAAATCTAGCACACATGCATACGCTTAGCATAATATCCGGTCTACTAGCACATAAATAAAGTAAAGACCCTATCATAGACCGGTATGCCTTTTGATCAACGGACTTACCTCCTTTGTTGAGGTCGACATGTCCGTCGGTGCCCATTGGTGTCTTAGCGGGCTTGGTGTCCTTCATCCCGAACCGTTTGATCAAGTCTTGCGTGTACTTCATTTGGGAGATGAAGTTGCCGTCCTTGAGTTGCTTCACTTGGAACCCAAGGAAGTAGTTCAACTCTCCCATCATCGACATCTCAAATTTATGTGTCATCACCCTGCTAAACTCCTCACAAGACTGTTGGTTAGTAGAACCAAATATTATGTCATCGACATAAATTTGGCATACAAAGAGGTCACCATCACAAGTCTTAGTGAAAAGAGTTGGATCGGCTTTTCCAACCTTGAAAGTATTAGCAATTAGAAAATCTCTAAGGCATTCATACCATGCTCTTGGGGCTTGCTTAAGTCCATAGAGTGCCTTAGAGAGCTTACACACATGGTCGGGGTACCGTTCATCCTCAAAGCCAGGGGGTTGTTCCACGTACACCTCCTCCTTGATTGGCCCATTGAGGAAAGCGCTCTTCACGTCCATTTGAAACAACCTGAAAGAGTGGTGAGCGGCATAGGCTAACAAAATGCGAATAGACTCTAGCCTAGCCACAGGAGCAAAAGTCTCCTCAAAATCCAAACCTGCGACTTAGGCATAACCTTTTGCCACAAGTCGAGCCTTGTTCCTTGTCACCACCCCGTGCTCGTCTTGCTTGTTGCAGAACACCCACTTGGTTCCCACAACGTTTTGCTTTGGACGTGGCACCAGGGTCCAAACTTTGTTTCGCTTGAAATTGTTGAGCTCTTCCTGCATGGCCAACACCCAGTCCGGATCTAGCAAGGCCTCTTCTACCCTGAAAGGCTCAATAGAAGAGACAAACGAGTAATGCTCACAAAAATTAGCTAATCTAGAGCGAGTGGTTACTCCCTTGCTTATAGCAATCAAAATCTGGTCGACGGGATGTTTCCTTTGAATCGTCGCTCGGACTTGAGTTGGAGGGGCCAGTGGTGCTTCTTCCTCCATAACTTGTTTTTCTTGTGCTCCCCCTTGATCACACGCCTCGTCTTGATGAACCTGTTCATCATCTTAAGTTGGGGGGTGCACCATCGTTGAGGAAGAAGGTTGATCTTGCTCTTGTTGTTCCTGTGGTCGCACATCTCCAAGTGCCATGGTGCGAATTGCGGCCGTTGGAACGTCATCTTCATCTACATCATCAAGATCAACTTGCTCTCTTGGAGAGCCATTAGTCTCATCAAATACAACGTCGCTAGAGACTTCAACCAAACCCGAAGATTTGTTGAAGACTTTATACGCCTTTGTATTTGAGTCATAACCTAGCAAAAACCCTTCTACAGCTTTGGGAGCAAATTTAGAGTTTCTACCTTTCTTCACTACAATGTAACATTTACTCCCAAATACACGAAAGTATGAGACGTTGGGTTTGTTACCAGTCAGAAGTTCATACGAGGTCTTATTGAGGAGGCGATGAAGGTAGAGCCGGTTTATGGCGTGGCAAGCTGTGTTCACAGCTTCCGACCAAAACCGTTCGGGCATCTTGAATTCTCCAAGCATCGTCCGCGCCATGTCTATGAGCGTCTTGTTCTTCCTCTCTACCACACCGTTTTGCTGTGGTGTGTAGAGAGCGGAGAACTCGTGCTTGATTCCTTCCTCCTCAAGGTACTCCTCCACTTGAAGATTCTTGAACTCGGACCCGTTGTCGCTTCTTAACTTTTTCACCTTGAGCTCAAATTCATTTTGAGCTCTCCTTAGAAAGCGCTTTAGGGTCCCTTGGGTTTCTGATTTATCCTGCAAAAAGAATACCCAAGTGAAGCGGGAAAAATCATCAACAATAACAAGACCATACTTACTTCCCCCGATACTGAGGTAGGCGACGGGTCCGAAGAGGTCCATATGAAGTAGCTCCAGAGGTCTTGATGTGGTCATCACATTCTTGCTGTGATGAGTACTTCCCACCTGTTTACCTGCTTGACAAGCTGCACAAGGTCTATCTTTTTCGAAACATACATTTGTTAGTCCTAACACATGCTCTCCCTTTAGAAGTTTGTGAAGGTTCTTCATCCCAACATGTGCTAGACGGTGATGCCACAACCAGCCCATACTAGTCTTAGCGATTAAGCATGCATCTAGATCGGCCTCCTCTTTCAAAAAATTAACTAAGTAGAGTTTGCCATCTAGTACACCCTTAAATGCTAATGAATCATCACTCCTTCTAAAGACAGATACAACAACATTTGTAAACAGACAATTGTAGCCCATGTGGCACAATTGACTAACAGACAGGAGATTATAGCCTAGCGACTCTACTAAAAATACATTAGAGATAGAGTGTTCATTTGTGATGGCTATCTTGCCCAAGCCTTTGACCTTGCCTTGGTTCCCATCTCCAAAGATAATCGTATCCTGGGAATCCTTGTTCTTGACGTAGGAGGTGAACATCTTCTTCTCCCCCGTCATGTGGTTTGTGCATCCGCTGTCAATAATCCAGCTTGAGCCTCCGGATGCATAAACCTGCAAGACAATTTACGCTTGGGTTTTAGGTACCCAACTCTTGTTGGGTCCTACAAGGTTAGTCACAATATCCTTTGGGACCCAAATGCAAGTCTTGTCTCCCTTGCATTTGGCCCCCAATTTCCTAGCAACCACTTTCTTATTTTTACATGAAAGTACAAAATCAGTGTTGCAGGCATGAAAAACAGTAGCAGATTCATTATGCATGCTCCTAGGCACATGATGAATAACATTTCCCTTCCTAGGCCTATTTCTACCATGCACAAAAGTAGAACTTGAAGCAATCATAGCATGTGAATCATAAGCATCATAACTTCTATGAGCATTCCTAGAAAATTTTCTATCATAAATGAACGCATGATTCCTTTGAATGCTACTAGTCATAGGGGCCTTCCCTTTCTCCTTGTTGGGAATGGGAGCCCTTTGGCTTGTTAAGTTCTTGGCTTCCTTGCGAAAGCCAAGCCCATCCTTAATTGAGGGGTGTCTACCAACAGTGTAGGCATCCCTAGCAAATTTTAATTTATCAACGTCACTTTTGCAAGTCTGAAATTGAGCATTAAGACTTGCTACTTCATCATTTAATTTAGAAATGGTAATTAAATGTTCATCACAAGCATCAACATTAAAGTCCTTACATCTATTGCAAATTACAACATGTTCAACACATGAACTGGATTTATTTGCTACTTCTAGCTTAGCATTTAATTCATCATTAACACTCTTTAAGCTAGAAATAGACTCATGGAAGGCAGATATTTCAGAAGATAGAATTTCATTTCTTTTAGTTTCTAAAGCAAGAGATTTTTGTACACTAACAAATTTGTCATGCTCTTCATACAAAATGTCTTCTTGCTTCTCTAAAAGTCTATCCTTTTCATTTAACGCATCAATTAACTCATTAATTTTATCTACTTTTGATCTATCTAAACCCTTAAATAATTCAGTATAGTCTACTTCATCATCACTAGATTCATCATCGCTTGAAGTAGTATACTTAGGGGTTTCACGAACGCTTACCTTTCTCTCCATTGACATGAGGCAGGTGTGGCGTTTGTTGGGGAAGAGAGAGGACTTGTTGAAGGCTGAGGCAGCGAGTCCTTCGTCGTCGGAGTCGGAAGACGAGCAGTTCGAGTCCCACTCCTTTCCGATGTGTGCCTCGCCCTTTGCCTTCCTATAGCTCTTTTTCTTCTCTTTCTTCCCGCCCTTTCCTTGTTCCTGGTCACTAGAGTTATCGGGACAATTTGCTATAAAATGACCAGTCTTACCGCACTTGAAGCAGGAGCGCTTTCCCTTTGCTTTGTTCTTGTTAGAGTACTCCTTGCGTCCTTTTAATGCGGTCTTGAAGCGCTTTATGATTAGGGCCATCTCATCCTCGTTTAGCCCGACCGCCTCAACTTGTGCCACCTTGCTAGGTAGCGCCTCCCTGCTGCTCGTTGTTTTGAGAGGAATGGTTTGAGGCTCGTAGACAGGTAGAGGGCTATTGAGAGCATCATCAACGTATCGCGCTTCCTTCACCATCATCCGCTCGCTTACAAACTTCCCAAGAATCTCCTTGGGAGTCATCTTTGTGTACCTAGGATTCTCATGGATTAAGTTCACAAGATGAGGGTCAATGACAGTAAAAGACCTGAGCATAAGTCGGACGACGTCGTGGTCCATCCATCTTGTGCTTCCATAGCTCCTGATCTTGTTGACCAGGGTCTTGAGCCTGTTGTACGTTTGCGTTGGCTCCTCTCCCCTGATCATGGCAAACCTTCCTAGCTCGCCTTCCACCAACTCCATTTTGGTGATCATGGTGGCGTCGTTCCCCTCATGCGAGACCTTGAGGGTGTCCCATATTTGCTTAGTGTTGTCCAAGCCGATCACCTTGTTATATTCATCCCTGCACAATGATGCTAACAAAACAGTGGTAGCTTGTGCATTTTTATGAATTTGTTCATTAATGAATACAAGTGTATCCGTATTATCAAATTGCATTCCATTCTCAACTATCTCCCAAATACTAGCTAGGATGGAGAGAGAAAATGTGACTACGCATTTTGTGACTCCAAAAAGCGTAGTCCTCTCCATCAAAGTGGGGAGGTTTACCGAGAGGAATAGAAAGTGAAAGGGAATTAGGCTTACACCTATTTCCTAATTGATTTTGGTGGTTGAATTGCCCAACACAAATAATTGGACTAACTAGTTTGCTCTAGTCTATAAGTTCTACAGGTGCCAAAGGTTCACAATAAGCCAATAAAAAGACCAAGAAAAGGGTTCAACAAAGAGAGCAAGGGATAACCGAAGTGCTCCCTGGTCTGGCGCACCGGACAGTGTCCGGTGCACCAGGGAACTCTAAGCTGAACTCATCACCTTCGGGAATTCTCAGAGGCGCTTCGCTATAATTCACCGGACTGTCCGATGCCCCAAGGAAGAGCGGCTCTGAACTCGCCAGCTTCGGGAATCCGCTCCGCTATAATTCACCGGACATGTCCGGTGCACACCGGACTGTCCGGTGAGCCAGCGGAGCAACAACTACTTCGCGCGCAACGGTCGACTGCAACGCATTAAATGCGCGCCTGCGCGCGCAGAGGTCAGAGCACGCGTGGGTGGCACACCGGACAGCCTACAGGGCCTGTCCGGTGCACCACCGGACAGCCAGGCGAGCCCACTAGTCAGAGCTCCAACGGTCGGAACCCAACGGCCTGGTGACGTAGCTGGCGCACCGGACTGTCCGGTGCGCCATGCGATAGCAGCCTCCAACAAACGGCTAGTTTGGTGGTTGGGGCTATAAATACCCCAACCACCCCCACATTCAAGTCATCCCAGTTTTCCACCTTCCAACTACTTACAAGAGCTAAGCATTCAATACAAGACACACCAAAGTGATCAAATCCTCTCCCAATTCCACACAAGGCTTTAGTGATTAGTGAGAGAGATTTGTTGTGTTCTTTTGAGCTCTTGCGCTTGGATTGCTTCTCTCTTTCATTCTTTCTTGCGAACAACTCAATTGTAACCAAGGCAAGAGACACCAATTGTGTGGTGGTCCTTGCGGGGAAGTTTTGTTCCCATTTGATTGAGAAGAGAAGCTCACTCGGTCCGAGGGACCGTTTGAGAGAGGCAAAGGGTTGAAAGAGACCCGGTCTTTGTGACCACCTCAACGGGGAGTAGGTTTGCGAGAACCGAACCTCGGTAAAACAAATCCGTGTGTCACACTCTTTATTCGCTTGCGATTTGTTTTGCACCCTCTCTCTCGGACTCGATTATATTTCTAACGCTAACCCGGCTTGTAGTTGTGATTAAGTTGTTAAATTTCAGATTCGCCCTATTCACCCCCCCCTCTAGGTGACTTTAAGAAAGCAAATGAGCATTAGAATTATACGGAATACGAGAATAATCAAATGAAAAATTTGAGTTAACCGGTTTCTTTTTCTCGTCGTAGTCATCGTCTCTTGGGGAAGAAGAAGACTCATCGCTGTCGTAGTAGACGATCTTCTTGATGCGCCTCTTCTTCTTCCCGTCCTTCTTCTTGTGACTCGAGCCAGAGTCAATGAGCTTGTCGTCCCTTGCCTTGTTGAGGAAGGACTCCTTTTCTTTGTCGTTGACCACCATCCCCTTTCCCTTAGGATCCATCTCTTCGGGCGATTAGTCCTTTTCGTGAAGAGAACGACTCTGATACAATTGAGAGCACCTAGAGGGGGGGTGAATAGGTGATCCTGTAAAAATCAAATACTTGTAGCCACAAAACTTGGTTAAGAGTTAGTGCAATAGGACCAAGAGGCTAAGGACCAAGCTTTTGTGAAACACAATGGTCACAAAGAAAGTCAACACAAAAGACACTGTGATTTATCCCGTGGTTCGGCCAAGTGTAACACTTGCCTACTCCACGTTGTGGTGTCCCAATGGACGAGGGTTGCACTCAACCCCTTTCAAGTGATCCAATGATCTACTTGAATACCACTGTGTTTTTCTTTCTTTTTCTTTCTCCCGTTTGCGAGGAATATCCACAACTTGGAGCCTCTTGCCCTTACAATTGATGATCACAAAGAAGCACGGAAGTAAGGGAGGGAAGACCAACACACACAAGACTCAAAACTAGAGCACAATCACGCACACAAGCCACAACTTGAGCTCAAAACGCAACTCAAGGAGTTCTCTACTCAATTGGAGCTCAAGTCACTATATCAAAGAATCGAATGCGCAAGAATGGAGTCTTGGTGCTTAGGAATGATCAAGGAATGCTTAGGTGCCTCCTCAATGCGCCTAGGGGTCCCTTTTATAGCCCCAAGGCAGCTAGGATCCGTTGGAGGCAATCTTGGAATGCTAATCTTGTCTTCTGTTGGGTGGCGCACCGGATAGTCCGTTGCACCACCGGACATGCACTGTAGCATGTCCGGTGCGAATCTCCTTCCTAATTTGGCGCAGCCGTCCGTTGCAACTCTCGTGTCAGTTGGCGCACCGGACACTGTCCGGTGCACACCGGACAGTCCGGTGCCCCTTCTGACCATTGGTGCGGGCCACGTGTCGCCCGCAGATCACGCTGCCGACCGTTGCGAAGTTGACCGTTGGCTCACCGGACAGTCCGGTGCACCACCGGACAGTCCGGTGAATTATAGTCGTACGCCGCCAAAAACTCCCGAGAGCGACCAGTTCGCCAGAAGCCAGCCTGGCGCACCAGACACTGTCTGGTGCACCACTGGACAGTCCGGTGTGCCAGACCGAGGTGAGTCTTGGCTGCTCGAGCCAAGTCCTTTTCTTCTTCTCTTTTCTCTGATTCTAGCACTTAGACAAATGTATTAGTACACAAAACAAATGTATTAAGTCTAGAAACATACCTTCTTGTTGATTTGTATTTCATTCATCCTTTGGCATATAATAATTCACTTAATATGTGTGGACACTTAATCACCAAAATATACTAGAAATGGCCCAAGGGCACATTTCCCTTTCAGTTTCGCTTGCCCACAGAATCAAGGACTTGGAGGACTCCTTGTTGGGATCGGGAACATTGGGCCCAAGCACTCGAGAACAGAGATGATAGGTGGCACGACAAAAGGGATGGCAGAGAGCTCAAATGTCTTGGTTGCATTACAACACCACGCGGGCCATGCACAGTAAGCATGAGTTATTCCTTGAGCACCTATTGGCACCGATAGTTGCACACACTGCAAAACAAGGAAGTGTTGTTCATGCCAAAAGCTATCACAAGGCGAAAGGCGACATGCTAGGTCAGTTGGCTCGTATGAAGGATCAATTGCAGCCAACTTGGTGCCAATAGCTTAGCAGAAGAGATGATCTCTCTAGGTTTTCCACCAACCATCAAAGCCTTGAGCCATGTATGAAAAGCTTAGATCTGCTGGTATTGAGATGGATGAATCGGAGAAAAGGGCATATGCTCTAGAGGAAAAAGGGACTCTAGGAGATTGACTCTACTTTCCATAACTTGATGGATGAAGAAGCGTGAGGGAACATGATTTAGACCAAATTGGTGTGCGGCTACTATAGGCTAGTAAGATTGATAGCTCGCTTTGGTCATTCGTTTTCCAGAACTCATGCCAATAGGTAGGAGACATGGACAAAGTGCTATAGAAAAAACCTACCTCATCTCTTTATCACCTTTGAAGTTACCTACTATGAAGGAGGGTGGGTTCTCGAACTCATTTGAGTCAGCATAAACATCAAAGAGGGGATCTATTTGGTCAAAGAAGAAGATCTGGAACTAGCAAGTCTACTACCAAGCAACCTAAATAGAGCTTGGCCAAAATAAGTGCATCTAATTAGTTTGCTAGAGGAATCATGGAATAAATTGCCGGGTAGTCTTGGGAAGTTAGGAATGTGTTATTAAAAATATAGTTTGGCCTAGAGTTGCAGAAACCACCATGACCCTCCTCCTTTAATGGTCTCTCCCGATAACAACCTACTTGTGTTCAAGGATAAGTTCCTACACAATGCCCTAGAAGTAGATTGTCTAGTGCAAATCAGTTGGCATCAGCCAAAGCTTGAGTAAGGTTGAGGTAATTCATGGTGGGAGCCAAGGAAGGGCCATATAAAATAAAGTGGTCCAGCCAAAGGTTCAGGAAAGCAGTATGTTTACGTTGTCGACAAGACCCTTACTTTTGGCATATACATATTGATACATTGACTCTAGTTCTTGGTGGTAGCCTTGTCAATTATCTTTGAGTGCACCTGGCGAGGGTGAAAGCCAAAAGGCATAGGGAGCTAATGTCTAGCCAATTACCATGGTCACATCAATTAGGGTTGGCATTATCGAAGCATGACCAAAAAGGAAACAATTAAAGGCATCAAATCAAAAATAGTTTATGGTTCCCATTATATTCTCATGTTTTTCAATGGGGGATAGGGAAAGAGAGAGAGCATCAGGAATCCTATATCCTACCAGGATGGGCCATGAGTTCAGGATACCCTCTCATTCTATGCAATCTATCCTTCCATGGGGTTGGGCTAGGCTCTAAGCTAGTCAAACCATTGTCTCAAGTCAAGGTTTTGGGCAATGAAGGGATTTGATTGACTTCGGTATACATTATTTTAGATAGATCTTCTAGCGATTGGGGTCCCATGCTAAAAACTTTTGGGTTCTTTGAACAAGGGAGTAGGTTGTCGATGGCCTATTTGAACCAAAGGAATATTAACAGACAACCAACTAAAGCTAGTTCAGATGAGTAGTGTGATCGTATAGTCCAATGCTCCGGCTGCTTTGCGTCCAGTGCCTAGGTCCAATGCTTTTGTTCACTAACCCATATGATTTGGTGCCTCAATTTTACGTGCTTCAAACTCTTACCTTGCTTGGTTTTGTCATGATCTCTTCATTCGACTTGGTTCCATATTATGTTTTGGATTCTATATGATCTTGTCGGTCTTCAATGAGTCATCTAATGTCTTTTTTGTGTCATTGTTCTTTTAGGTCACCTATTTCCTTTTGTCTAATTCCACTTTGCAACCTTTAAACTATAGCCAAAGGCATTTGCAAATATTCTTAGTTCAAATGGTTATGTTGACCACACAAAAAACTCGATATCAATAGGCCTTACTCCATTTTTCCTAACAGGGTTCCTACAAATACAAGTTTTCGAGCATCTCAGTGATGAAGTCTAGGTGTCTTAAGGTGATCTCAACACCAAATTGCATCTTCTCAATGTCATTTTTATTGAAGATGAGTCCCATCTAAAACACCTGAGATTCGTTTGCAAAAGACTCGTACCTGGTGTACCAACTATCATAGGTTTTGAGCTTAGCAATGAAGATAAATGTATCACATATAAAGAATTAGAAGGGTAGCACATGTGACACAAATTTATGCTGGTTTAGGTACGTGGTAGTGGTACCCTATGTCCAGTTGGAGTAGATCTCTTTATACTGCGTGTTAGAGTTTACAAAGGGTTGTCATATCTTTTTAGGTACCGATTAGAGGCTCCCTACCTTGTCTTATATAGACTATTTTAGGGTTATATGTATGTGGAATGGTTTACAAATATCTTTCCTAGTTTATTACAAAGAAAATAATAAATTTAATGTTTATTGTATCTTAAAGAAGCTGGTGCCCAAGCTTCTCATAACAAGCTGCTTGTCTACCACATCTGATGATGATGTACCCTAGATCAGGTGGAGCTTATCTTCATATCCTTCTTCCCATCCTAATGGTAATGGACTTGTTGAAGATTGTTAGATGGTAAATATACAGGGTATGACACAAGATCAATATATGAAGGTTAGGGCATGAGAGATACGAAGATTTATATAGGTTTAGGATCTCAAATTGAGATAATACCCTATATTTTGTGTGTGGTGGTTCTATTATATTTTCTCCTCTTTAGGGGGTTTCGCCTACCCCTCCTTTAATATCCTAAGGACAGACATCAGTTATATGGTAGGCATCGAGTTGATTACCAAGTTCATGACATAACCGAGTAGGTTACTGAGTTGTGCAAGAGTCCAACTCTATATATACAAGCTTATCTCTTATTCAGTTGAGATGTTTTGTATATATGATCTTTTGGAAGCTCTTCCCCATGGGCTTCCTTCTAGGCTCATATTCAAGTCCATGGGCCTATTTGATCAGACTCTTCTTTAGTAGCCCGTAAGTCCCATTTAGCTAAGTCCTTGATGAGGGAAAATGACTCTTCTCATAAATTTTGATTAAAAAACCCTTCAAATCTTAATTACTTCAATAGTTTACAACTTGAATAAATTCGTGAAATTCTCCTTTAAACTTGAATCATCATGATTGAAATAATCAGTCATTGTCGGAGACCTTGACTCATTTCAATGGCCCCGCATGAGACTATAGACTCATCTCGGAGCATAGGATTTGGTTTATTCATAAACCCAATGCTTTTAGATTTTGTGGTCTCACATTGCTTCAACTTGTTCAAGCCTTTATAAAAGAAGTCCATATTGATTTAACTTCATCATACCAACAAACTTCATTTTGCACTTCTAAATGTTCCACCACAATTGTCCTTTCATCTTCCTTCAATGAAACTCAACCCTAGAATTTGCTTTGATGTCATTAATCCTTTGATCAACTCTCACTTCACCGCTCCCAATGGCCTCTGCTTATCCTCACGACGAAGAATGATGATGAGGTGGGCCCATCTATTTTCTAGAATAGCCTATTGGCTAAACCCCCAAGTCTCAAGCGGTCCCCACCAACCCAAGACCTTGTCCTATGACTAGAAAAAGAATAAGAGTGGTTTTGATCGATCACTCTGATGATGATTCGCCACCTCCTCTTACTATGAGGCCACACCAATCCAAGTGAGGATGCTCTATCATCCGTATCAACATGCCTGCAACACATAGGGGGGCAACCCAAAGCAAACAACGATGATGACAATGATGATAGATGATCTCTCGGTCGGCTGTGCCATCGGGTCCAAAGTCCACTGAAAGCATCTAGGCCCCTGGTTGATTTTAGTGATTAATGACAACGTAATGTTATATGTGACTAACGTGTGTTTTGCAGAGACAAATGGTAAGTTAGGTCGCATGACAGGTAGAAGTACTACAACGGTGAAAACAATCCCGGAGATAAGAACTCGAAGCGACGGCTAAAACGACGAAACAAAAGGCAAAGGTCTACGGAGTCCGAGTGTCAAGGAGATGTGGACACTCGCGATTTAGTTAGGTCTTTTATTCTCTTTTAGTCGTACTATAAAGAGGGGTTGTCGATGAGTAGTTTGACCAAGAGAGTTCTAGTGTAGTGTTGGTGCACAATCACACTCACATACAGTGCTAGGTGTCACTCTAGAACTCACTCACAAGTTAGAACGAAAACCGATTTGAAAATCAGCTGAAAAACAAGAAGTAGGGTTTCTGTCCCTAGGGGCACCGGACTGTCCGGTGTGCACCGGACTGTCCGGTGCACCCTCTGCCAGGTGGGGCCAGGCTGGTCCGAGGAAGAAGCTTCCTCCACAGAAAACCCGAGAGCGCCTGTTTCAGAGTTGAATTTTAGTGGCGCACCGGACATCGCACCGGACTGTCCGGTGTGCACCGGACAGTGACTGTTCACTGTCCGGTGTGCCATGAGTCCAACGGCTAGCTGTCAGAACTAGCCGTTGGAAATGACCGTTGGCGCACCGGACTGTCCGGTGCGCCAGTGCACAGAAAGTTGCCTGTAACGGCTAGTTGGTGGGTGAGGGTTATTTATACCCCTTCCACCCACCATATTCAATGTCTTGCACTCCACATTTATTCTAGCACATTGCTAGAGCATTGCAAGCACCAAAAGCCTAGTGAGGAGATTAGAGAATCTTAATCCGCGTTTGTTCCTCATTAGCGCTAGCAAGAGCCACCTAGAGCACACACCACTTGCATTAGGCTTCTCTTGGTCAAGCGAAAGTCTACGGCTTGTTACTCTTGGTGATCGGCATCACCTAGACGGCTTGGTGGCGTTGGGAGCTCGGTCACCGTGAAGATCTTGTTGGTGACCCTACTCAAGTTTGTAAGCGGTCTCGAGGGATCCACCGCGCCGGAGTGGCAAAGGATCATCTCGTAGTGAGCACTTGGTTCTTGCGAGGACCAAGGGGGAGCGATACCCTTGCGCGGGTGCTCCAACGAGGACTAGTGGAGAGTGTCGACTCTTCGATACCTCGGGAAAAATTGGAGGAGTCTTCTAAACCTTGCTTTACATTCCACACTTAATTCAAGCACTTTACATTGTGTATTTGTTTAGCAAGTATTTGAAGTATTATCTTAGCATTGTTGCATTTCTAGTATTATATTCTTAGTGCTAGTTGTTGGGGTGAAGTTGGGCTCTTGCTTAGCTCTTGCTTAGGTTTTAATTAGTGTTGATTTTTAGAAAAGCCCAATTCACCCCCCTCTTGGGCATCGTGATCCTTTCAATTGGTATCAGAGCTTTGTTGCTCGTAGATTAGCTTAACCGCTAGAGTTACGATGTCCGGTGGGGATGGACCTCCTCCCGTTTTTGATGGTGACGATTTTCCTTATTAGAAAATTCGTATGGAAGCATACTTAGAGGCTATAGACATTGGTGTCTATAAAGCCGCCACACAAGGATTCCCCGAACCTAGAGATCCCACAAATCTTGTAGGCGATGAGTTCAATTGTGAGAAATGGAATGCTAAGGCCAAAAACACCCTTTTTAGAGGCCTTTGCAAAGATGTGTTCAATAGAGTAAGAAATCATAAAAATGCTCATGATTTGTGGATGAACATTTGTGCTCTACACGAAGGAACTAGAAGTGAGCGTGAGGAGAGATATCACATAGCCATGCGAAAGTTAAATTCTTTTGAAATGCTTGCTAATGAAAATGCAAATGCTATGTACTCACGTCTAAATATTCTTGTAGAGGAAGTTAATGGATTGGGGCTTACTCAAATCTCACAACCGGATGTTGTGAGGAAGATTCTCAGTGTCCTCCCAATAGACAAATATGGACACATTGTCACTGTGCTACATCAAATGGATCTTTCAGTTACCACACCTACACAGATTTTGGGAAAGATCAATGCCCATGAAATGTACATGCACATCAACGACAAAGAAGAATCATCTTCCAAAAGAAAGGATTTGGCTCTCAAAGCAAATCATGAAAGAAAAGGAAAAGCAAAAATACAAGTTGAGGAAGAATCCTCAAGTGATGATGACCTTGATGCAAATATTGCCTTGATGGTAAGAAAGACCACCAAGATGTTGAAGAAGCTAAATAGAGAAGGCATCAAATTTGAATCAAGAAAGAAGAAATTCTTTTCCAACAAAAGAAAGCCCATTTCTGAGATGGACTGCTACAACTGTGGTGAGCTCGGTCATCTTGCTCATCAATGCAACAAGCCCAAGAAGAATAAGTTCAAGGGCAAGAAAGAAGATGACAGCGATGATGAAAAGAAGGAAAAGAAATTCTTCAAGAGGAAGGATGGGAAGCAAAAGAGGTTCCACAAGAAGAAGAATGGAAAGGCATATATTGTTGGTGACTGGCTCACCGACATTAAATCATCAAGTGGGTCTTCTTCAAGTGAAGAAGAGAATGATGAAAAAGTTGCCGCCATCGCCGGGGACTTCTCTTCACCACCACCATCGCCATCATCGACTTCTCACCTATGCCTCATGGCTAGGGGTGAACGAAAGGTACAAAATGATATTAATATTGCTGATGATAGTGATAGTGATAGTGATGAGAAATTTGCTTCACCTTCATATGATGAGCTAGCTGACTTGCTTAAAGAATATACTCAAATCATTAGAAAGTCAAAAGCTAAATGTGATAGGTTGAAAAATGAAAATGAATCTTTAAATGCCAAATATGACATAGTTATAAAGGCTAGTGATGAGATAAAAGAAGAGAATAAAACTATGTCATCAACTATAAATGAGCTCACAAACTCCCTAAAAGATGCTAAGGAAAAATGTGACAAATTAAATGAAGCTAATAGGGAGTTGCAAAATAGACTAGTAAAAATCAAGGAAGACTATACTCAAATTAAATTTGATCATGACAATCTTCTTGTTGAAAATGAACTTTTATCTTGCAAAACACATGAGGCTATTAACCCTGTTGTTAAGATTGATGTAGCAACCTCATGTGATGATTTGAGTCAAGAAGAGCAAACTAGTCTACATGCTGAATTGACTGAAAAAGTTGAAGTCCTGACTTTAGACAACCAAAAATTGAAGAATTACTTGACTGATGCAACTACTAGAGGAAAGGTTGCTATTGAGAACAATGATTTCAACAATGAGTTGGCAGTGGATAATCAAAGGCTTAAAAATGAGGTCAAGAAACTAAAAAGTGAAAATGAACATCTTGCAACAAGTGTGCAAAAGTTCAACAAGGGTCAATACCTCCAAAATGAGCTGCTTATGAACACTGTCATGAAAAACAACAAGAGTGGTATTGGATACAATGCGTTTGTGCAAAAGAAAGCTACCACTCAATACAAGCCAAAGCAGTTTCACAGGCCTATCAAATGCTTTTGAGTGTGGAAATGAAGGTCACTTTGCCCACAACTGCAAAGCCAAACCACCAACTCCCTTGCCTAAGCACTCAAGACCATTTGCTTTCAATGCTCATTATGTTCTAAGAAAGGTTGCAAATGGAAAGGTCAAAGTAACATTCCTAGGTCCACCAAACAAGAGTAGACCTAGACAAATCTGGGTTGCAAAGTCCTTGATTGAGAGAGTCACTGGTCCTATGCAATATAGGGCCCTCAAAACTCAAGCTTGAATTGTCTGTGGATGTAGGTGAACTACAAGACCGTTGGGAGCCATTGGGTTATTGACAGTGGATGCACACAACATATGACAGGCAACCCACGGATGTTCACCTCACTTGATGAGAATGTTGATGGGCAAGATAAAATCACATTTGGAGACAATTCAAAAGGAAAAGTGCAAGGACTTGGCAAGGTGGCAATCTCAAATGATTTATCAATATCAAATGTTCTCTTAGTTGCACCTTTGAGATTCAATTTATTATCAGTGGGTCAACTCTGTGATCTTGGACTTCAATGCTTATTCACTCCAACAGAGGTTATTGTGACAAAGATGGATGATGAATCAATGGTATTCAAGGGATTTAGATACAACAACCTCTACTTAGTGGATTTCACTTCAGAAGATGCAGACTTAAGAACTTGCCTCTTCACCAAAGCTTCTCTTGGATGGCTTTGGCATAGGAGGCTTGCACATGTTGGGATGAGCACACTCAAGAAGGTATTAAAGAAAGATATGGTTAGAGGATTAAAGGATGTGGTGTTTGAAAAAGACAAGCCATGCAGTGCATGTCAAGCTGGAAAGCAAGTTGCTAATACACATCCTACTAAAGCTTTCATGTCAACATCAAGGCCACTGGAACTACTTCATATGGATTTATTTGGACCTACAAATTATGTCAGTGCCGGTGGCAACCTCTACTGTCTAGTGATTGTTGATGACTTCTCAAGATACACTTGGGTGTTCTTTCTCCATGACAAATCTAAAGTTGCATCTATATTCAAGAAGTTGGCCAAGAAAGCACAAAATGAATTTGATTGCAAGATCAAGAAGATTAGAAGTGACAATGGCAAAGAATTTGACAACACCAACATTCATGAGTACTGTGATGAAATTGGGATCAAGCATGAAGTATCTGCCACATACACACCTCAACAAAATGGAGTTGTTGAAAGGAAAAATAGGACCTTGATCACTCTTGCAAGAACAATGATTGATGAGTATAAAACACCGGAGAGGTTTTGGGCCGAAGCTGTCAACACTGCTTGTTATGCATCAAACAGGCTATTTCCTCACCGGCTACTTGCGAAGACTCCTTATGAACTGCTAAATGGGAAAAAGCCAGACGTCTCCTTCTTCCGGGTGTTTGGGTGCAAATGCTACATCTACAAGAAACGCCATCACCTAGGGAAGTTTCAAAGACGTTGTGATATTGGTTTTCTTTTGGGTTATTCATTAAAGTCCAAAGCATATCAAGTATTCAACCATGCCACTGGCGTGGTAGAAGAAACATATGATGTGGAATTTGATGAGACTAATGGCTCCCAAGGAGCACTTGAAAATCTTGATGATGTAGGTGATGAGCCACTTAGGGAAGCAATGAAGAACATGCCTATTGGAGCTATCAAACCAAAAGAAGATGAAGAAGAGGTGCAAATCATTGACATGCCTTCTTCATCAAATGTACCACAAGATGATGAAAAAGATGAGAGGCATGCAAATGAAGATACATTTGTCTCTCATGAACAAGCAAGGGTACAAGCCGAAGATGTTGATGCTCCAGGATCTTCTTCCCAAGTGGTTGACAGGAGAAACTCATCATTACTTCAAGCTCATCCTCAAAACCAAATCATCGGGAGTCCTTCACAAGGGGTTATTACTCGATCACATAGACATGCTTCTTTTATTGAACATCACTCCTTTGTTTCTTGTGTTGAGCCTACTTGTATAGATGAGGCGCTACAGGATCCGGACTGGGTGAATGCCATGCATGAAGAACTTAACAACTTCACCCGTAACGAAGTTTGGACCCTGGAGAAGCCCCCACAAGATGCAAGAATCATTGGAACAAAGTGGGTGTTCAGAAACAAACAGGATGATCAAGGTGTGATTGTAAGAAACAAGGCAAGACTTGTTGCAAAGGGATTCTCTCAAGTTGAAGGCTTAGATTTTGGAGAGACCTTTGCACCGGTTGCTCGACTGGAAGCCATCCGTATCCTACTTGCATATGCATCATGCTATGATATAAAACTTTATCAAATGGATGTAAAAAGTGCATTTTTAAATGGCTTCATAAATGAACTTGTATATGTTGAGCAACCGCCTGGATTTGAAGACCCTAGATATCCTAACCATGCTTACAGGTTGTCCAAGGCGCTATATGGGCTAGCTAAAGCAGGCTCCAAGGGCTTGGTATGAGCGCCTTCGCGACTTCCTCATCGAAAAGGGCTTCAAGATCGGGACCGTCGACACAACTCTCTTCACAAAGAAACATAACGGTGATATTTTCATTTGTCAAGTATATGTTGATGATATAATCTTTGGCTCGACAAATGACTATCATTGCAAGGAATTTGGTGAGTTGATGTCGAAGGAGTTTGAGATGTCAATGATTGGTGAGCTAACGTACTTCCTCGGCTTTCAAGTCAAGCAAATGAAAGATGGTAACTGTTGGGGGCCTTCGTCCTCCGAAGGTCCTCAAAAACATGATTTGACAATGTTTTCCAAGTGAATTATATGAACAGGTATTTTCGGATTCAGAATTATGGATATGGAGCACGACCAGGACGAAGGCTGAGCCAGACGAAGGTCGGGGGCAGCCGAAGCTGTACGCAGGGAAGCTTCGGCGCGATGGCACAAGGGGGAACCGACCTCAAGATGAAAAGACTTCGGGGTCCTCAATAGATTTCCATAAACCGTTAACAAATGTAATGGACATGGATGTAATTTTACGTGGGCTGCGTCCCGCGTCTATAAATAGATGAACAGTACTCCCGTACTGTTCACGCTGACTTGTCATTTCGCTTTTGGCGTTACGCTCGTACTTTCCACCTTCTCTCAGGATCGAAGGTACATTTGTAATTTGGGATCATTTCTGTTTTTCCATGTTAATAAAATAGAAATGATTCTTTGGTGATGCTTATATCATATTTCATGTTTTATGTGAGTCCTTCGTCATTACTTGTTATGTTTACGAAGGTATGTCTCTCATGACCTTCGCCCGAGACTCATTATTTCCCAAAGGGATATAATGCTTCGAAGGACGAAGGACCCTAACACTTAACACTTTTTATGTTGCCTTGTTCTTAACTCTTAGAATTTGAGAACAAGTCTCCAACATTGGCGCCCACCGTCGGTGAACTCACTTCCACTTCGAGTCTTCGTGAACACCTTCGGAAGCTATAGACCTTCGCTATGGCGCCGAAGAAAGCTTCAGCGGCTGGGGCTGCAGCACTACAACCGCTGGACCACAACCAGGAGACCGTCTCTCTTCGGGAGGCCAGAAGCCAGAAGAGAAAAGCTGTTAGCCCGACGCTTGAGGAAGAAGAGCTGGACCAAGAAATCAGAGAGATGGAGATGCTACATCAACAAGTGCAGAGGAAGAAGGAGAAGATGGCCCGCCTAGCTGAGTTGCAAAGGCAAATTGACGAAGCTTCTGAGGAAGTTCGCCATCTCACTCACGATGAGCAGAACAGAAGGCCTCACCAGAAAGACCTTCATTAGGAGGGCTTCGTCAACGAAGACGACTGGTATGATAATTTCCATCAGGGAAATTTTGTTTTTGATGATGCTTCTCCTCTGTCTGCTGAGCTGCAGGCTACTCCTTGGCCTCCATCCTATAAGCCACCCCAGCTCCCCATGTTTGACGGCCACTCCGACCCGAAGCAATTCTTGATGAGCTACGAAGCAACAGTGTCTTCGTACGGGGGCAACGCTGCAGTCATGGCGAAGTCTTTCGTCATGGCCGTCAGGAATGTTGCTCAGACCTGGTATTCCTCCCTTCGGCCAGGAACAATCACTTCATGGCAGAAGCTGAAGGATATGTTACTGACCAGCTTTCAAGGATTTCAAACGAAGCCGGTTACAGCTCAAGCCCTCTTCCAGTGTATTCAGGATCACGAAGAATACCTTCAGGCTTATGTCCGAAGGTTCTTACGATTGAGGGCGCAGGCACCAACGGTGCCCAATGAAATCGTTGTCGAAGCCATGATCAAGGGGCTTCGTCCTGGACCTGCAGCTCAATACTTTGCTCGGAAGCCTCCTCAGACCTTGGAGAAATTGCTCCAAAAGATGGATGAGTACATTCGTGCCGACAATGACTTTCGCCAAAGAAGGGAGGAGGCCTTCAGATTTTCTGAGATGACCAGGGGCTTCGGAGGAAGATACTACCCGAGGCATGTCCGTTCCATTCACAGCACTCAGAATGATGATAAGGGGAGTCAGCAAAACAGGCCGCAGTGCTCCTCACAGGCTTCGGGGCAACAACAAACTTCCTTTCGGCCACCAGCTCCAAGAGGCAGAGGCGCCAGGGGCTTCGGCGGAAGGTTCGGAGATCAGCCAAGGAGACTGTTTTGCCTATTCTGTGGAGAGGGCAAGGGCCACACCACTAGGACGTGCCATGTTACAATCCAGAAGCAAAAGGAACTAGCCGAAGCTGCATCTCAACAAGCTCAGTCGAAGCAGGTTTTGCATACTGCTTCGTTTCATCCGCCTTATGTACCACAATACATAGACAACCACCCTGCGGCTTCTGTAGCTTCGGCAAGTCAACCTCAAGCTTCCTGGCAGCAGCCTCCGCCTCCACCTCCATTGCAGCAAGGTCAACAGCCAGAAGGGAGTCAATACGCTCCACAGCAGAGGGACTTCAGAGAACAGTCCGAAGCTCGCACAGTCAACAGCACTGTGCCAGAGTCGAAGCACATTTATTGACATATCCTACCTTTGATAGCAGTCTTTTCTATTCAGTTTTATTTTCTGTGAAGCAAAAAACATTGTTAGTTTCCATGTAATAATTTCGTTGTTTCCACGAGAAAAATTTATTTGATTCACAGGCCTAAGTTGCCGAAGCCTAAAATTTCTTCCGTTACCAAGAAGGACCTTCGGACTAAAAATCCTTCGGAGTAACAAAAAGTCGTTCTAAGGAACGCAGAGTAAGTTTATAAAGTCACAAAAAGTCGTTCCAAAGGGAGCGCAGCGTAAGTTTTCTGCTCAGAAGTCGTTCCTAAAGGAATGCAGAGCCTACAGCGAAAAGTCAACGCTGATACCGTCTAAGTAAAAGACGAAGAAGCTCCTAAGGGAGGCTTACAGCGAAAAGTCAACGCTGATGCCGTCTAAGTAAAAGACGAAGAAGCTCCAAAGACGTTCCTAAGGGAATGCAGAGCTTACGAATATATTTTATGTGTATCTTCGGAACAAATGTCACATGCATAACATAACATCATCACATCATTTTGCATAGCATAAGCATCATACATCATATCGCATTTGGCAAGAGAAGGGGACACTCTAAACCTTCGAAGGGATGCTTTGAAAAAGTAACATTGAGATTGTATAGCTTCGGAATACAGTTTCGGGGAATATTTTCACGAAACATGGGCGAGCTTTATCAGATCAATATCAAAGTTGCATAGCTTCGGAAAATAGCTTCGGAAAATGTTTTCACGAGGCATCGATGTCATTCATCAGAATAATTTTGACGAAGGCTATCTTCTTCACGACGCATGAAAAGAAGGGAAGGTGTTTTTTCGCCGAAGGCTCAAAAGTGGTATGTATTTAAAGTTTCATGCATCGTAAAGAATTCAATAATGAAAAGAGACTTGTATATTATATTCAAATCTACAAAGTGTTGCATAGATTACACTTTAAATGTTTTTTCCAAATAGCACCTAATCTTCCCTCAATACTGCTTCGGCGGCTTTATTCAGAAGTTGGTCAACGACCTTGTCCATGATAGTTTCGGCCATCTGATTAATTTCTTCATCCCCTTTTGTGTGGGGAGATCGTCCAACAGCTTCTGAGCGTAGAGAACACTTCTTCAGTACTTTTACAAATCGCGAGCAAAGTTTAAAATGAAAATTACAGCGCAACAAGAACGACTAGTTGGTACCTAACTGTCTTTCGGGCTCCCTACTCTTTTCGGCAGTCTCTGCCACTTTCCTAGCTTCGTGGATGCCTTTTTCGCTCCTTTCGATAATTTCTTGTGCCATTCCTCGGCCGCCGTCGTTCCAGATATCAGTAAAAAATTTGCCAGCAACCACGCTTGCTTCGGCCGAGGGGTCCTTGATATCTTCGGAGCATAAGGTAGCTTCGGACTGAGCCAAAAGTTTTACGTGCCCGCAACCCTTCTTCTCTAACACAGAAGTAATTCCTCTAGCGCCTGAAAAAGCGCATATGTCGCCGCGGCTGTTTAGAATTTCTTCGAAGGCCTCTGCTTCGTGGCTAATCCATTCCAGCGGATCTTCGGGATTGCCTCGAGAAAAATTCTCTTCGCTGGAAAAGGCGCCGACGCTAGCAAAGCTGTTTTTAATTTTATTCACGCATTCTATAGATTTAACATAGCATTTCCTCTGCGATGCGCGAAGCTCCTTAACTCTTGATTCCAATTTGTTGACCATAAAATCACTAAGTTCACGATTCGTTTCCTCAAGCGCGCGCTCCTCTTTAGCTCTAGCCAGTTGTTTCCGAAGATCTTTAATCTCGCGTTTTTGAGCTTCGGATTGGGCCTTTGAAGCGGCTTCGTCTTTTTTCACTTTATCCACCAATGTAAGCAGAATTTTATCTTTTTCCAAAGCTTCATTTCTCAGCTTGATAACTTCGGAGCGTAAATTATTAAACGCAATTTCATAACTTTCATCTTCGGCGCCCTTCTGCGCTCTTAGCGCGTTGCTTAGGATCAGGCCCTATACGAAAAAGAATTCAAATAAGGAAAAAGGAATGATGTGCGTAAAAATAATGGGGGGGTTTTTTCAAGCGTTTAATTCCGGTACCTTCAAGCTGTTGTACGCAAGGCTGTCTGCGAGATCCTCTTTCGTCATGGCGCTTAGTCCAACTTCGAGCTTCGGGAAGCCTATGCCCCTGGCCATTTCTCGACAGACAGATAGTTCCTTATTATCCGGTAGGCAGTATAAAAAATCATCTTCATTTGTCCCATTGAATATTATTGCCCCCTTTGGATATTTTAGCTCCTTGGCATAATGATTAGCTTCATGAATTTCTCCATCAGATAACTTTTTCCCCGAAGCATGTCGTATAATGTAATCACACATGCTGGCAGGCGCTTCGGGGATGGCAGTGTCAGTCTCTTCAATTAAAATTGGTTCTGGTATTTTTATCGCTTCGGTTTCCAAAGTTTCTTCCCTGAAGGGCTCTGAAGGCCCAGCTTCAGCTTCAGTTTGTTGTGTCAGAGCTTCAGAGGAAGCTTCAGCAATTTCAACACTCTTTTTTGGAGTTGTGCTTGAAGACTTAATTGTCTCCAAGACATCTAGTACATTTACCATTCTTTTCCTTTTTGGGGTCACCATTGGAGCCTTTTGGATTTTTGCTGCTTCAATATTTATTGCAGGACTTAAAGTTTCTGAGGTTTTTTCCTTAGTCAGATTTTTTGCTTCTTCCATTTTTTCTGTCGATGGTGCTTCGGCCATCTCTGCAATTTCTGGCAATAAGAGTGGCTGTTCAGCTTCAGCGGCCGAAGGAGTTCCTCCAGTATACTCAGGCACCGAAGCTGGTTCAATATGGCGTGGTCGGTGTGTGAAGACCTTCAACCTTTTTCCTTTTGGGTCTAGCTCGCTAGGAGCAGTTCCAGCTTCTTCTTTTTCAGATGTTATGTTTTTCCTTTTTTGCCTTCGGACGGGATAACAATAATCAGGGTAGAAGAACCCGATTGCATCAAACACTCGGTTCAATCTCTTCTTTTTTCGGCCTCCGAAGGCTGCTGATAGTGCAGTATTTTCAGCCTTCGAGAATGCCCCAAGTAATTCATCACTTAATGTTTCAATGCTTTTCAGCCAGTCATCATCAGGTTCAATAAATTTATCTGCATATTTGAATGTGTATTTTAATCTGACTAGTCCGCCTTCGTCGGACTCTTTGATGGTTTCTTTCGGCATTTCCCACTTTTCCGCAAGTGGCCATATCCTGAAGGCAATGTGCTCCTGGACCAAGTCCCTTGTCCCAATGAAGGAGCAGACTGCGCCGAAGGCTATTTGGCATTCTTCGGCTGCCTCATCCATTTCAACCTTCGGCCTTCGAAGTCCGAAGCGTTGCCAAATTGGGTACATAATGATACTTTTGACATTATTTTGCGCTGTTAGATCATTTTTCACATAAAACCATTCAGACATCCAGGCTCCGGGCCACCTCTTCCGAAAGGTTGGCACAGGGTAGCTTGACCCGGAGCGGGCGCCGAAGCTGTAGCACCCAAAGTTGTTGTGGTATTGCTCCTTTCCCCAGGGCTTCGTCTCGTACAATAACTCGTGTATGTTGCAGAAGCTTTTAGCGTTTGGTTCCAAACCTTGGCTTCTCGCAGCCCAGACAAAAATCCCCATTCTTATAATAGCTTCGGGAGTGAGTTGATGAAGGTAGATTTGGAATGTTTTCAGTACCTCAACAACAAAATTGCTCAGGGGGAATCGAAGCCCAGCCTTGAGGAGGCTTCGGAAAATCACAACTTCATCTTCTTCAGGGGTGGGAGAAGTCTTTTCCCCGGCATCAGCTCTCACAATAGATATGTCTCGGAAGTATCGCCCCCTCATATTATCAATGTGACTCTGCTTGATGGTTGTTTTCCCAAAAACTGAGTGACTTGGTCGCCACGGTCGATCTTCGGCCTCTTCCCCATCACTTTCCACATCATAGCTGTCGCTGTCATCAGTATCTTCGGACAAACCTTCGAGAATCTCCTTCGTGATTTTCTCTGTATTAGTCTCTGCCATCGCTATCAGGAACCCCAGATTCTTCTCCTCCTCGAGACTCAGCTTCGTCTCAGCAGGGATCTTCTTGTCTTCAGACATCTTCGGAAACACTAAAAATTTGTTCCCGAGGCCGAAGCTTCGAAATCAAAAAGACCAGCAAATCTCAATGAGCAAGAGCTAAAAATTTTTAGTGGGCCGAAGCAAAAGGCAGGCGTGTGTACCAAATGAATTCACGATGTGTTCTTATTTATACGCCTAGGGCGTTAAAAGTTAAAAGGCCCCGCTTGTCAGTGAATGTTGCTATTCTAGCAAAGGGAAGGTGTTTTTTTCGGACCTTCGGCTCAAGGCCTTCGTCCATATCGCAATCTGAATTTATTATTTACAAATTAATATTGCGAGGGGCTACTGTTGGGGGCCTTCGTCCTCCGAAGGTCCTCAAAAACATGATTTGACAATGTTTTCCAAGTGAATTATATGAACAGGTATTTTCGGATTCAGAATTATGGATATGGAGCACGACCAGGACGAAGGCTGAGCCAGACGAAGGTCGGGGGCAGCCGAAGCTGTACGCAGGGAAGCTTCGGCGCGATGGCACAAGGGGGAACCGACCTCAAGATGAAAAGACTTCGGGGTCCTCAATAGATTTCCATAAACCGTTAACAAATGTAATGGACATGGATGTAATTTTACGTGGGCTGCGTCCCGCGTCTATAAATAGATGAACAGTACTCCCGTACTGTTCACGCTGACTTGTCATTTCGCTTTTGGCGTTACGCTCGTACTTTCCACCTTCTCTCAGGATCGAAGGTACATTTGTAATTTGGGATCATTTCTGTTTTTCCATGTTAATAAAATAGAAATGATTCTTTGGTGATGCTTATATCATATTTCATGTTTTATGTGAGTCCTTCGTCATTACTTGTTATGTTTACGAAGGTATGTCTCTCATGACCTTCGCCCGAGACTCATTATTTCCCAAAGGGATATAATGCTTCGAAGGACGAAGGACCCTAACACTTAACACTTTTTATGTTGCCTTGTTCTTAACTCTTAGAATTTGAGAACAAGTCTCCAACAGTAACTTTCTCTCACAAGAGAAGTATACCAAAGACTTGTTGAAAAGGTTCAACATGGAGAAGTGCAAACCAATCAAGACCCCCATGCCTACAAATGGACATCTCGACTTAGATGAGGGAGGTAACCCTGTTAATCAAACTCTCTACCGTTCCATGATTGGTAGTTTATTGTACCTTACCGCATCTAGGCCCGATATTATGTTTAGTGTCTGCATGTGTGCTAGATTTCAATCTAATCCTAAGAAGGCTCATCTTCGCGCTGTTAAGAGAATTCTTAGGTATCTCACGCACACCACAAGCGTTGGTCTGTGGTATCCCAAAGGAGCTACTTTTGATTTAATTGGCTATTCCGATTCGGATTATGCCGGTTGCAAAATTGATAGGAAGAGTACTTCTGGGGGATGTCATCTGCTTGGTAGATCACTAGTTTCATGGACATCCAAAAAGCAAAATAGTGTTGCCTTGTCAACCGCCGAAGCGGAATACATTGCCGCAGGTGCTTGTTGCACACAAATTTTATATATGAAACAAACTCTTCTAGACTATGGCGTAGTTCTAGAAAAGGTACCTTTGTTGTGTGATAATGAGAGTGCTGTTAAAATTGCTAATAACCCTATACAACACTCTCGCACCAAGCACATTGATATCCGTCATCACTTCCTTAGAGATCATGTTGCTAAAGGAGATATCATTTTAGAAGGTGTTGGGGGCCTTCGTCCTCCGAAGGTCCTCAAAAACATGATTTGACAATGTTTTCCAAGTGGATTATGTGAACAGGTACCTTCGGACTCAGAATTACGAACATGAAGTGCGGTCAGGACGAAGCCTGAACCAGACGAAGGACGGGCTGATTACCAAGCTCCACGAAGGATGGTGCACAGCCGAAGCTGTGCGCAGGGAAGCTTCGTCGCGATAGCAGAGAGGGGAACCGACTTAAAGATGAAAAGACTACGTGGACCTTGTTAGATTTCCATAAGTCATTGACAAATGTAATGGACATAAATGTAATTTTACGTGGGCTGCGTCCCGCGTCTATAAATAGATGAACAGTACTCCCGTACTGTTCACGCTGACTTGGCATTTGCTTTTGCGTCACGCTTGTACTTTTTATCTTCTCTCAGGACCGAAGGTACATTTGTAATTTGAAATCATTTCTATTTTTCCATGTTAATAAAATAGAAATGATTCTATGATGATGCTTATATTATATTTCATGCTTTATATGAATCCTTCGTCATTACTTGTTATGTTTACGAAGGTATGTCTCTTATGACCTTCGTCCGAAACTCATTATTTCCCGAAGGGACATAATGCTTCGAAGGACGAAGGACTTTAACACTTAACACTTTTTATGTTGCCTTGGTCTTAATTCTTAGCATTTGAGAACAAGTCCCCAACATTGGCGCCCACCTCCGGTGAACTCACTTCCACTTCGAGTTTTTTGAACACCTTCGGAAGCTATAGACCCTCGCTATGGCACCGAAGAAAGCTTCAGCGACTGGGGCTGCAGCACTGCAACCGCTGGACCCCAACCAGGAGACCGTCTCTCTCCGGGAGGCCCGAAACCAGAAGAGGAAGGCTGTCAGCCCGACGATTCAGGAGGATGAACTAGACCAAGAGATCAGGGACATGGAGATGCTACATCAACAGGTGCAGAGGAAGAAGGAGAAGATGGCCAGGCTAGCTGAGCTGCAGAGGCAGATAGACGAAGCTTCTGAAGAAGTCCGTCATCTTACCCACGATGAGCAGAACCGAAGGCCTCAACAAAAAGACCTTCATCAGGAGGGCTTCTTCAATGAAGATGACTGGTATGACAATTTTCATCATGGAAATTTTGTTTTCGACGATGCTTCTCCTCTGTCCGCTGAGCTGCAGGCTACACCTTGGCCTTCGTCCTATAAGCCACCCCAGCTTCCCATGTTCGATGGCCATTCGGACCCGAAGTAGTTCTTGATGAGTTACGAAGCAACAGTGTCTTCGTATGGTGGCAATGCTGCAGTAATGGCAAAGTCTTTCGTTATGGCCGTCAGGAGTGTTGCTCAGACCTGGTATTCCTCCCTTCGGCCAGGAACGATCACTTCATGGCAGAAGCTGAAGGATATGTTATTGACCAGCTTTCAAGGATTTCAGACGAAGCCGGTCACTGCTCAAGCCTTGTTCCAGTGCACTCAGGATCATGAGGAATACCTTCAGGCGTATGTCAGAAGGTTCTTGCGTTTGAGGGCGCAGGCACCAACGGTGCCCAATGAAATTGTCATCGAAGCCATGATCAAGGGGCTTCGTCCTGGACCTGCTGCTCAATACTTTGCTAGGAAGCCTCCTCAGACCCTGGAGAAGCTGCTCCAAAAGATGGACGAGTACATTCGTGCTGACAATGACTTTCGCCAAAGAAGGGAGGAGGCCTTCAGATTTTCCGAAATGACCAGGGGCTTCGGAGGAAGATCCTATCCGAGGCATGTCAGGTCCATCCACAACTCCACTCAGAATGATGATAAGGGGAGTCAGCAGAACAGACCGCAGTGCTCCTCACAGGCTTCGGGGCAACAGCAAAGCTCCTTTCGACCACCAGCTCCAAGAGGCAGAGGCGCCAGGGGCTTCGGTGGAAGATTCGGGGATCAACCCAGAAGAATATTTTGCTTATTCTGTGGTGAAAACAAAGGTCATACTACCAGGATGTGTCATGTTACCATTCAGAAGCAAAAAGAGATAGCCGAAGCTGCCGCGCAACAGGCTCAGCCGAAGCAGGTCATGCACACTGCTTCGTATCATTCGCCCTACATCCCAGAATATGTGGGCAACCATCCTGCACTCTCTGCTGCTTCGGCAAGTCAGCCTTCAGCTTCCTGGCAACAGCCCCCGCCTCCACCTCCGTTGCAACAAGGCCAGCAGCCAGAAGGGAGCCAATATGCTCCACATCAAAGGGACTTCAGAGAACAGTCCGAAGCTCGCACGGTCAACAGCACCGTGCCAGAGTCAAAACACATCTATTGACAAATATCCTACCTTAATAGCAATCTTTTTCATTCAGTTTTATTTTTTGTAATAAAGGACATTGTTTAGGTTTCATGTAATTAGTTTCGTTGATTCCTACAAGAAAAATATGTTTTCTTCACAGGTTTGTGATAATAAAAAGGACCTTCGGACTATCGAAAATCCTTCGAAGCAACAAAAAGTCGTTCTAAGGAACGCAGAGTAAGTCTGACGAAGTCACAAAAAGTCGTTCCGAAGGGAGCGCAGTGTAAGTCTTCTGCTCCAAAGTCGTTCCAAAAGGAATGCAGAGCATACAGCGAAAAGTCAACGCTGATACCGCCTAAGTAAAAGGCGAAGAAGCTCCAAAGACGTTCCTAAGGGAATGCAGAGCTTATACCGCCTAAGTAAAAGGCGAAGAAGTTCCAAAGACGTTCCTAAGGGGATGCAGAACTTACAGCGAAAAATAAACGCTGATTCCGCTGAAGTAAAAGGCGAAGAAGCTCCTAAGGGAGGCTTATAATGAAAAAGTCAGTATTGATACAAAAGATTGTGCCCCATTGCAGGAATGTGCGTATCTTCGGCACAAAATATCATTTTGCATAACATAACATCATCACATCATTTTGCATAGCATAATCATCATACATCATGCTGCATGTGGCACAAGAAGGGGGCATGTTATCGATCTTCGGAAAATGCTTTGAAAAAGGGCAAATCATGCCAAGTTACAGGGAGAAACAATATTGATTTTCGAGGTATAGCTTCGGAGATTATTTTTACGAAGCTTGGATATTTCTTATCAGAACACTATGGATATTGTCGTGATAAATGATAAATTCTTCTTCACGAAGCATGAAAAGAAGGGAAGGTGTTTTTTTGTCGAAGACTCAAAAATGGTACGTGTTTAAAGTTTCATGCATCGTAAAGAATTGAATCATAAAACAAGTATATTACATACAGGATTACAGAATATTACACAAATCATATATCAAATGTTTTTTGCAATAGCACTTAGTCTTCCCTAAGTACTATCTCTGCAGCTTCGTTCAGCAGTCGATCGACAACCTGATCCATGATAGCTTCGGCCATCTTTTTAATTTCGTCGTCATCTTTAGGCTGAGGGCCCGAAGATGCTTTAGTAGGATCTGAGTGAGGACGGGATACTATTACATCATTATTACAGATCGCGAACGAACTATAAAATTAAAAGTTATAATGCAATGAAAACTATTCGTTAGTACCTATTTGCCCTTCGGGCTCTGCGTTTTTCTCAGCAGCCTCGGCTACTTTTCTAGCCTCATGAATCCCTTTCTCGCTTTTCTGAATGATTTCTTGGGCCATTTCTCTACCACCGTTGTCCCAGATGTCGGTGAAAAATTTTCCCCCAACCGCGCTAGCTTCGGCTGAAGGATCTTTTATATCTTCAGTGGACAAGGTGGCTTCGGACTGCGATAAAATCTTTACATGTTCACATCCTTTCCCCTCCAAAATAGTGGCAATCCCTCTGGCACCAGAAAAAGCGCAGATGTCACCGCGGCTACTCAGGATTTCCTCGAAGGCCTCCGCCTCATGATTGATCCATTCCAGGGGACCTTCGGGGTTACCTCTTATAAAGTTTTCTTCTTGCGAAAATGCGCCAACGCTGGCGAAGCTAGTTTTTATTTTCTTGACACACTCTATAGATTTGTCGAAGCATTTCTTCTTGGCTGACCGAAGCTCTTTAACAGTTTCTTCTAAATGATTTGCCCATTGGTCGCTGAGTTCTCGCCTTGTTTCTTCAAGTATGCATTCCTCTTTAGCTCTGGCTAATTGTTTACGAAGGTTTTCAATTTCACACTTCTGAGCTTCGGTCTGACCTTTGAAAATAGCTTCGTCTTCTTTTATTTTATTTATTAAGGAATGCAATATTTTGTCTTTTTCGAGACCTTCGTTCCTCAGTTCAATTACTTCGGAACGAAGGTTGCTCAGGGCTATAGTACATCCTTCGTCCTCAGCATCTTTCTGTGCTCTGAGGGCATTGCTGAGTATCAGGCCCTGCAGACAGGAGTATGTCTGTGTTAATAGTTTTAAACAAACGAAAAATTTTGAATTCAACAAAAATATAAGAATTCCATTTGTCGCACCTTTAAACTGTTGTAAGCTAGGCTGTCAGCCAGATCGTTCTTTGACAGCACCGAAAGTCCGTCTTCTAAAGTTGGAAATCCGAAGCTTCTGCTCATCTCCCGACAGACAGAAATTTCCTTGCTGTCGGGGAGGCAATACAAGAAATCTTCTTCTCCACTGCCATTAAATATCAACGCCCCCTTTGGATATTTCAACTTTTGGGCATAGTGTTGGGCCTCTTGTTCTTCTTTTTCTGTTAATTTTTTCCCCGAGGCATGACGAAAAATATAATCACGAATTTTGGATGCTTCGGGGGTAACAACACCAGTTCCTTCAGCAAAAGTTGGCTTTGTTATTTTTTCTGCCTCACTTTCCAAGGTTTTTGCCTTTGAGGGCTCTGAGGGCCCAGCTTCGGCTTCAGTATCTTGCTCTGGAGCTTTAGAACCCGAAGCTTCGACTGTTGTTTCAGGAGTGACGGCAGCCTTCTTCGGAGGGGTGCTTGAAGATTTGATCGTTTCCAGCACATCTAGCACATTAGCCATTCTCCTTCTTTTCGGAGTCACTGCTGGCACTTTTTGATTACTTACTGTTTCAATGTTTGCCACAGGACTCAAAACTTCTGATGTTTTGGAGTCCTCGGTTGCTTCCTTTACCTCTTCCATTTTTTCTGTGAATGGCGCTTCGGCCTTCTCTTTCGTTTCTGATAACAAAATTTTTGATTGCTCCAATTTTGTCTTCGTTGGTATTTCGGCTGTTTCTGTGACTTCTGGCAGCAAAGTTGGCTCGGCTGGTTTTTCAGCTTCGGTGGCCGAAGAAGTCTCTCCGGTAAACTCAGGCACCGAAGCTGGTTCAATATAACGCGGTCGATAAGTAAGAACCTTTATCTTCTTCCTTTTCGGTTCTGGCTCGCTAGGAGCAGCTGCAGTTTCTTCTTTTGCAGAGGTTGTATTTTTTCTCTTCTGCCTTCGAATGGGGTAGCAATAGTCAGGGTAGACAAACCCGATGGCATCAAATACCCGATTCAGCCTTTTCTTTTTTCGGCCTCCGAAGGCTGCTGACATTGCAGTATCTTCGGCCTTCGAGTATGTCCCAAGCAGCTCATCACTTAAATTGTCAATGCTTTTCAACCACTCATCGTCTGGCTCAATAAACTTATCTTCAAATTTAAAAGTGTACTTAAACCTGACAAGTCCACCTTCGTCGGCCTTTTTAACGATTTCTTGTGGCATTTCCCATTTCTCCGCAAGCGGCCACACCCTGAAGGCAATATGCTCTTGTACTAAGTCCCTTGTTCCTATAAAAGAGCAGACAACGCCGAAGGCTCTTTGGCACTCTTCGGTGGCTTCGTTCATTTCAACCTTCGGCCTCCGAAGGCCGAAGCTTTGCCAAATAGGACGCATAATTATACCTTTGATGTCTTCTCGTGCTGATAAGTCATTCTTCACATAAAACCATTCTGTCATCCAATCCCCGGGCCATCTCTTCCGAAAGGTTGGTACGGGACAGCTTGCCCCGGACCGAGAGACGAAGCTGTAGCAGCCAAAGTTGTTATGGTACTGTTCTTTGCCCCAAGGTTTTGTTTCATATAATAATTCATGAACATTACAGAAGCTTCTTGCGTCAGGCTTCAGACCTTGGCTTCTCGTGGCCCACACGAAGATATTTAGCCTTATAATAGCCTCTGGAGTAAGTTGATGAAGATAGATTTCGAAGATTTTCAACACCTCCACGACGAAGCTGCTCAAGGGGAATCGCAATCCGGCTTTCAAAAAGCTTCGGTACACCACAACTTCATTTTCTTCAGGGTGTGGACAAGTCTTTTCCCCTTCGTCCGCCCTCACAATGGACAGATCCCGGAAATACCTTCCTCTCATATTAACAAGATGATTCTCTTTGATAGTTGATTTACCATAAACTGAATGGCTTGGTCGCCAGGGGCGATCTTCGGAGTCTTCGCCACCGCTGTCCACATCATAACTTTCACTGTCACCAGTATCTTCAGACAGCCCTTCCAGAATTTCCCTGGTGATCTTTTCTGTGTTGGTCTTCGACATTGCTATAAGAAACCCTAAGTTCTTCTCTTCATCAAGACTCAGCTTCATTTCAGCAGCAGCCTTCTTAGCAGCTTCAGACATCTTCGGAAACACTAAAAAACTGTTTTCAAAGCCGAAGCTTCAAAGCTAAAAGCTTAGCAGATCACAGTGCACAAGAGCTAAAAAATGAGTGAGCAAGAGTGGTTGGCCAGAAAGCGTGCAAAATAAGTTTGCGGTATGGCCGTATTTATACGCTTGATGCGTTGAAAGTTGAAAGACCCCACTTGTCATTGAATGTTGCTATTCTAGCAAAGGGAAGGTGTTTTTTCGGACCTTCGGCATAAAGCCTTCGTTCATATCGCAATCTGAATTTATTATTTCAAACAAATTAATATTGCGAGGGGCTACTGTTGGGGGCCTTCGTCCTCCGAAGGTCCTCAAAAACATGATTTGACAATGTTTTCCAAGTGGATTATGTGAACAGGTACCTTCGGACTCAGAATTACGAACATGAAGTGCGGTCAGGACGAAGCCTGAACCAGACGAAGGACGGGCTGATTACCAAGCTCCACGAAGGATGGTGCACAGCCGAAGCTGTGCGCAGGGAAGCTTCGTCGCGATAGCAGAGAGGGGAACCGACTTAAAGATGAAAAGACTACGTGGACCTTGTCAGATTTCCATAAGTCATTGACAAATGTAATGGACATAAATGTAATTTTACGTGGGCTGCGTCCCGCGTCTATAAATAGATGAACAGTACTCCCGTACTGTTCACGCTGACTTGGCATTTGCTTTTGCGTCACGCTTGTACTTTTTATCTTCTCTCAGGACCGAAGGTACATTTGTAATTTGAAATCATTTCTATTTTTCCATGTTAATAAAATAGAAATGATTCTATGATGATGCTTATATTATATTTCATGCTTTATATGAATCCTTCGTCATTACTTGTTATGTTTACGAAGGTATGTCTCTTATGACCTTCGTCCGAAACTCATTATTTCCCGAAGGGACATAATGCTTCGAAGGACGAAGGACTTTAACACTTAACACTTTTTATGTTGCCTTGGTCTTAATTCTTAGCATTTGAGAACAAGTCCCCAACAGAAGGAGTGAGGTCGGAAGATCAATTAGCGGATATTTTCACTAAGCCTCTTGATAAGAACCGCTTTTGCTTGTTGAGGAATGAACTAAATATTCTTGATCTCAGAAATTTTATGTAAAATGTCAAATGGTGTTGTCAAGCTTGCATTGCATGTTTAAATTACTTGTATTGCATCTAGGGCTTGTCTAACCTAGTTGACATAACCGCCAATAAAGCGAGTGAAAAAGCTTAACTCGGGTCAAACTTGACAAGTCTTAGTTTTAAGCTTTTAGCACTTAAATTCTTACTTTTTATGCAATTGTTGGTTCTTGAAATATGCATGAGGCACTGCACTTAGGGGGAGTATTCAAAACTCAAATCACTCATGAAAACCCCTAGTGCAAGCCAAAATGCAAATTTCACCATTTGCCTATTTTCTCTAAAAATTATCTAGCCTATGGCAAAATATTTTGAAAAATATATGAGGGTGCCAATACCTGTCCCAAAAGTGTTATTTTGTGTGATTATAAGTTGGGATTTGGTTTGGTTGGAAATTAAATAGAAAAATTCAAAATTTTCCAAACTCCCCTCTGTCTGGGCTCACCGGACAGTCCGGTGTGCACCGGACACTGCACTGTGCAATGTCCGGTGCACCGGCAGCCGCGCGCTAAAAATCCTTTCTCCTGCGCGCTGTCCGGTGGTTCACCGGACAGCTACTGTGCGCAGTCCGGTGTGCACCGGACATGCACTGTAGACTGTCCGGTGCGCCCATATCGCGTTTTAAAAAAAGGCCTCCAGCCCGAGACCGAGCCAGAGGCTCATTTCACCAGCGCTCTCTCTCTCTCTGTCCCTGGCGATTTCTCCCCTTACCGGCGATCTCCCTTCACCGGCGGCGATCCTCCGGCGACCTCGCCAGTGCTCCTCTCCTCTCGGTGAGCAGCCTCCTCCCCTCCTCTGCCTTCTCTCTCTCTCTCTTCTGGTGAGCAGAGGCTCCCATTTCCACCCTTTTGTGCATTTTTCCAAATTCTTGTGAATCTCTGTGAATCTCTGTGAATCCAAATGGTTGCAAATGTTCCCCTGTATTCCTTGAGTACTCCTGCAGGTTCTCAGCTCCTAAGGGAGGGTTTCACAACCTAAATCGACTCAATCTCCCAAAACCTAATTCACCGCACGCCAAGTGTTCGGTGAAATGCCCAAACCAGCCAAAAATGCTCCAATTGAACCCAAATTTTTCAGGCACCTTCACAACACTTCCAGTAACATACTTGCCAAATTTCACGCCAATCCGAGATTCCAGGCTTAAATTTCACCAAATTCCCCGTTTCGAGCGATCGTTTCCGAGTCGAGTGCCCAAATCTCTTTTTCTTCGCCTAAATTCAAACCAAGCACACACTTCACTCATATTCACCTATATAAACCTATTCGTGAAGTATCGGCTCAATTCCATGTCGTTTCGTGCCTCAATTCGAATTCCAAACCTCCTATGGCACTATTTATCGTTCAAACGTCGTTTTCACACCGTTTGACCTATCGATCGTCTCGTCTCGTGTTTTCTGTGTCATCTTCCTTTGTGTATGTATTTATTCACATTTCATATACTTATGACTATGTGACTAATACGTGCTCACCTCTTCTGTCATTTCAGTGACCTTGATTGCCCGTGTGCCGTCTCCTGTCCTGCCTGGATCGTCACCTCTCGTGTGAGCTTTCCAGGTAGTCATCTCATCCTTTGCTAATCTATCGGACATCTTCGCTCTGTGCTTAGTCACTCTCTCTCATTTGCAGACATCGGTTCAGGATGCCGCGCACGAAGAATGTGTCGGCGCCAGGGGGAGGCGATGACGAGGATCCTCGTCGCCCCTTCAGGCAGGTCAAGGGCAAGACAGTTTACTTGGAGCAGCAGGAAGGCCGCAAGAAGCGGCGTACGGACAGGGCAGCCCGTGCAGCGGCAGCAGCTGCAGCAGCCGCTGCGCAGGCCGAGCTTGGAGATCAGCCGCAGACTCCGTTAGATCAGATCGCATATCGTGTTCGTCGTCTCGCCTCCCGGCCTCGCTCCTCCTCTCACACCACTGCTTCCACTCCTCCACCCACTCTGCCTGCTCCCGTCACCCCTGCTGCGCCATCCACCATCACAGCCATACCCGCTACCTCCACTACGCCAGCTTCCACTGCTCCTCCTCCCGCTCCCGCTTCAGCTCCTCCTGTCCCTCCACCTCGTTTCCGGGAGCGCGATGAGACTGAGGTACAACCACTTGCTGCGGATCCTAGACTGTTTGACCTTCAGCGTGCTACAGCGGCACGGGTACGTAGGTTCAGATACGTACCCGTGGAGTCTTGGTTACCAGCTCAAAGGGACCCTGCAGCAGTTGACCTATTCAGCACACGTATTCAGCAGTCGTTTTTCAGAGCTCAGATGTCTGCTCAGATAGCTCTGCGAGTGCACCGGCTTTTGGATCTTCCAGCCTTTCTGCTTGCAGCCGGTGCTGACTCTGAGGCGCACCTCACGTATCTTCCTGGCCTTCTGACCCTTCTGACTACCAGCGGCAGGTATGTTGAGGAGTGGGTACGAGTCTTCTACGCCTCTGTATGGATTGACCCGGATCATCACTGGATGAGGTTTCGTTTTGAGCGCGAGGATGTCACCATTACTGCCAGTCAGATCCGCCAGCCTTTTGGATTTCCCCAGTCGACGACTCGTCTTCACAGCCTCTGCTACGGCTCTTCTAACCCTCCTCGTCGCCCTCACGGCGGTGTGGCTCCGGGTACAGCTCACGTCGCGGCTCTGTTCTGCCCGCCCTTCTCAGATGGGTCGCGACGTTCACCGGCAGATTTTACTACAGCAGCCAAGTATTTATATGAGCTCATCAGACGGACTCTTATGCCGAGGATGGGATACAGGGAGGCTACCACACATATCCAGCTCTGGCTCCTTGGTGCCCTGGTCTCTCACTCTGAGTTTGATGTCGTGGACTTTCTTATTTGTGAGATCGAGGACACCGTTTTGGATGGGATTCGTGCTCGTCGACAGTTGCCTTATGCTCACTACTTGTGCCACATCTTTGCGCAGCTGATTCAGCCTCCTCGGTTTCAGGGCACACTTGAGGCCTCACGCCTCGTTTTTGGATTCTACCGTCCTGCGCCTGAGATTCCTGTGCCAGCTTCTGCTCCTATTTTTGACTCTCAGGCCGAGGATGCTGCTCTTCGTCAGTTCGACATTCAGGCTACAACAGTTGATGATGATGATGATGATGATGATGATGATTTTGGGGTTCCTCCTCCGTCTCCGCCTCCTATGCCTCCACGCTCACATGATCATGAGGCTGGGAGTTCTAGTGCTGCCCCTGCTACCCCTCCGGCTATGGACCCTGCTCTTGCTTTGATTCTCCAGTCTATCACTCAGCAGCAGGCTCACCTGGCAGCCGAGCAGGCCCGGTTATCCGAGAGGATGCTCTCGATGTTTCAGAACATGCAGGACAGGCAGGATGCACTTCAGCAACAGCTACTTCAGGATCGGGCTGAGAGCAGGGCATTCATGGCTCTTATGCTACAGCAGTCTGGTGTCTCAGTTCCTCCGGTTCAGTCTGCTCCACCTCCTCCGCTTCACGCTCCAGTTGTGCCATCGATTTTGTCAGGACCCCCTGTTGGTACTTCTCCGCTCCGGCTGGTCACCTTGGCTTTCACCTCTCCGGTTCTCAGCTCTGTCTGCCCGCAGCCGCCAGTGCCACCAGCATCTGCTGTTACCACTACTGTTGTGGCAGTATCTGTGACCACTTCTGTTCCGGCAGCTCCTGCAGCGCGACCTCAGCCCGAGTCAGTACCAGCTCCAGCTTCTACCGCAGATCCTGGATCCGAGACTGACTCTGACCCTCCGCCGGCGTTCGCTCTGCTGCCTCGACCGCGACCGGATGCGCCCCCGCCGCCTCCTCCTGCTTCAGATGTTTAGGTTCGGGTACCCTTTTGGTGTTTGACGCCAAAGGGGGAGAGATATGAGTTGTGAGAGCTAGGGGGAGTTAGAGAGTTAGTAGAGAGTCATTTTGATGTAATATATGTGCTTGCTACTCTCTGTACTAGCTTGATGTTTTTGGCTCACAAACTCGATATATACTCTCGTTGCTTATGATTGACTGTGTGTATTATGTTTTCACCTTATATTTTATCACCAGTCTTCTAGTTCTTGTTTCATTGATTTAACTTCACTTTTATATGAACAAGAATCTTATGATGTGTATGCGCTCACTCTTATTATTATGGTACACGTTCTTTCTGTCAAAAATTACTGAGTATAACTAACCATCATTTCTATTGACAGAAACTTCAAAACAAACTACTCTCACAAAACTTGTAGGGTTGTCATCAATCACCAAAAAGGGGGAGATTGAAAGCATCTAGGCCCCTGGTTGGTTTTAGTGATTAATGACAACGTAATGTTATATGTGACTAACGTGTGTTTTGCAGAGACAAATGGTAAGTTAGGTCGCATGATAGGTAGAAGTACTACAACGGTGAAAAGAATCCCGGAGATAAGAACTCGAAGCGACGGCTAAAACGACGAAACAAAAGGCAAAGGTCTACAGAGTCCGAGTGTCAAGGAGATGTGTACACTCGCGATTTAGTTAGGTCTTTTATTCTCTTTTAGCCGTACTATAAAGAGGGGTTGTTGATGAGTAGTTTGACCAAGAGAGTTCTAGTGTAGTGTTGGTGCACAATCACACTCACATACAGTGCTAGGTGTCACTCTAGAACTCACTCACAAGTTAGAACGAAAACCGATTTGAAAATCAGCTGAAAAACAAGAAGTAGGGTTTCTGTCCCTGGGGGCACCAGACTGTCCGGTGTGCACCGGACTGTCCGGTGCACCCTCTGCCAGGTGGGGCCAGGCTGGTCCGAGGAAGAAGCTTCCTCCACAGAAAACCCGAGAGCGCCTGTTTCAGAGTTGAATTTTAGTGGCGCACCGGACATCGCACCGGACTGTCCGGTGTGCACCGGACAGTGACTGTTCACTGTCCGGTGTGCCATGAGTCCAACGGCTAGCTGTCAGAACTAGCCGTTGGAAATGACCGTTGGCGCACCGGTGGCGCACCGGTGGCGCACCGGACTGTCCGGTGCGCCAGTGCGCAGAAAGTTGCCTGTAACGGCTAGTTGGTGGGTGAGGGTTATTTATACCCCTTCCACCCACCATATTCAATGTCTTGCACTCCACATTTATTCCAGCACATTGCTAGAGCATTGCAAGCACCAAAAGCCTAGTGAGGAGATTAGAGAATCTTAATCCGCGTTTGTTCCTCATTAGCGCTAGCGAGAGCCACCTAGAGCACACACCACTTGCATTAGGCTTCTCTTGGTCAAGAGAAAGTCTACGGCTTGTTACTCTTGGTGATCAGCATCACCTAGACGGCTTGGTGGCGTTGGGAGCTCGGTGATCACCGTGAAGATCTTGTTGGTGACCCGACTCAAGTTTGTAAGCGGTCTTGAGGGATCCACCGCGCCGGAGTGGCAAAGGATCATCTCGTAGTGAGCATTTGGTTCTTGCGAGGACCAAGGGGGAGCGATACCCTTGCGCGGGTGCTCCAACGAGGACTAGTGGAGAGTGCCGACTCTTCGATACCTCGGGAAAAATTTGAGGAGTCTTCTAAACCTTGCTTTACATTCCGCACTTAATTCAAGCACTTTACATTGTGTATTTGTTTAGCAAGTATTTGAAGTATTATCTTAGCATTGTTGCATTTCTAGTATTATATTCTTAGTGCTAGTTGTTCGGGTGAAGTTGGGCTCTTGCTTAGCTCTTGCTTAGGTTTTAATTAGTGTTGATTTTTAGAAAAGCCCAATTCACCCCCCCTCTTGGGCATCGTGATCCTTTCATCCACAATGACTCGACCACAAGTGCTTAGTGTTAGGGGGCTCAACCTCCCTGTATTTTTAACCATCAACAAGGTATGCATTATGATTATTCAATCTTTCCTTCATAGGAAGAAGATGAATGTAATTCTTTATCTGCCATGAAAGTGATGGTACTGCCTAAACACAAGGCATGTTCCATCCCTCAAGAGAAAAACTATACCGCCAGTGTTCCGATATGTGCCGAGTCCAGCGAAGTTCCTGGTGCCCTTAGTAATCTAAGCCTAAAGTGCCAAGCGACACCCCATGTAGAAAATTACTACTACCCCTCCAAGTATAGGAAAAGGCCCATGTAAAGTTGTCCAATCGTAAGTGTCTGTCTCTCTATTGACACCTTGGAGTTTATTCTTAAGCAATTCATGATTAATGCCAACTTCCTTAGACCCTATAAATGAATAAGTTTTTCGTGGGATCAGGGAAACTGTTTTAGAGACTACTCAGAACAATCTTTGTGTGAAGTTCTAGGATCATGTCATGGGTAAGATTGGTTTAGCGAAAGATTGGCGACAACGCTACGAAGCCTATTACAATGTTGACTTCTCTCAACTACAACAAGTATATCAGTATATTACTATCTATCTTGTAAATTTATTCTTCTAACAAAATTGCCCTTATTAAGATCTTAAACAAATTAGAAGAGAAGTTACTTCTTCTCCTGATGACCCAGATGAAACTACAAGTAGCTGATTCGACTGGACTTAATCTTGATCAAAAGAAGAAATATAATTATGAGTTGACAAACACACTCAAGATGTTGCACAATCAACTTGATGTAACCATGATTGAGTCGCCCTTCATTTTATTATAAGTCCTTTATGCTTTCAATTCTTAACTCCTGCCTACAACTTACAAGACTAGTGGTATTACACTCGAAGTGATCAAGGCCCTTCAAGATTGTAAGGCAAAGCTCTCTCTCATTGTCTTAGTCTAGAGCTAGCACATAATTCAAAAAGATTCATAGCTTAAAGTCGTCATGGGGCTTGACTCTGTCACCGGGTCTTGAGATAATATGGAGGTGATCCTTAGGACTTGGCGTGGGTCTCGACTCTATCACTAAGGTTTTGAGATAATCTAGAGGTGATCATGAGGAGTTGGCGCAAGACTCAAACCTATCATCAGGTGTTGATATTGTTGGGCGCCAAATTAGGCGGTCGGACGGTCCGCATAGGTGGTCCGGACGGTCCGCGCACGCAGAATCAATTAGGGTTCCGAGTTTCTTGCTACAGTTGTTGGCTAGATTCGCGGAATTAACTCGGGGGATTTGTTTGTAACGGGTCCAGCCCCCCTTCTCTATAAATACAGAGGAATACGACCGATTAATAATCAACAATCAAACCTTCAATCAATACAATTCGCATTTTATCTTGTACAATTCGCATTTTATCAATACATTTTATCTTGTACATTTAGGAGTAGTACCTAGGTGATACCCCATATAAATTTCATGAACGGTCACATATTTCTCTCCTTCATTTATTTTAATGCTCTTACATCCAATATCTCTTAAAGCTATAGGCATCAACTAATATGCAAGCAAATCCTGCCTGCAAGCGTGCAATCACGTCTTCTAGTCCCTTGGATGCACATCTAACGATGATTCAATAATTTTAAATTTGGTCCTCCCACCAGCATGTTCCACCGGTGTGTACCATTTTATTAATAACCGCCTATTCAATCCATTGTTGGATGCGCATCTAAGGGACTAGAAGACATGGTAGATCCGCTTGCATATTAGTCAATGCTAAAGCTATAAATATCCATCTCTAAAAAAAATTGACAAATCTTTTTAAGCTAGAACTTTGACAAATTTAATCTCATAAAAATTCCAAACCTAGAGTCAATCAAAATGTCTTCTAATAACTTTCTTAAATATTACATCCTCTATTCCAAGATTTTTCGCCGGCCAAAGATAAAGAACAACGTTAGTTTTGTAGATTACTCATAATATATAGAAACATTTTTGGAGTGTGAAGAGATAAGCGTTTTTTTGTTTAAATGATATTTTGAATGGTGATTTAGAGAATGAATTTAAAAACATTTTTGCCAGGCTCTTACATCTAGAAGCTAGGGTCATCCTGAGGCGGTTACCGACGTCCATCCTGATTATCAGCATTGACTAGGAGCCTGTTTGGTTTGTTCAAATTCTTAGAATCTAGCACAAAAATCTTATATTATTATGCCAAATATATCTCATTTTGTTTGTAGATTCTAGACTGGAATCTGAGTATTCAGCCACACCATGATAGTATAAGAGAGTTGACACATTATGGAAACCTAAAATATTATGCCTAGCAAACGCCACCTAGATGTGCGACCCCGTTTTGTTTCTTGCACTTGTTTGCGAAAACGATACCCAAATTATTATCCGGTGGCATCACCGGCTCGCCCGGCGCGCTAGGAAACAAAGCCGGAGCGAAAGCGGCGTTTGTGTGCACCTCCCGTCCGGCCAAGGGGTTGCGACCAAGTATCCGTCCGTGGCGCCCCTGCCCACTGGCATCTCGACACGTGGAAAGCTAATGATACGACGGCCCGGGCCCCACGGGACAACCACACGTGTGGGGCGATCCGGCGATGTCAGCCGGTCGTGCCGTGCCATCAAAGATTCAAAGACCGCACTAGTAGACTGGAGGAGTAAACTTTTTGTCGCTGTTTTGCCTGACACTGCCTCTCGTCGCATCCACGGAGCCCACCTCGCAGCGACTCGTTATTGACGCTCAAAGGAATGGAGCGGCTCTAAGGAACGATTCAACATTTAAATATAATTTTTAGAGCCACTTTACCCTATATAAAACTAATCTAAACAGCACAAATTGTGAATGAAACGGCTCCATTCTTGCATCGTACTCTGGAACCAAACAAGCCTGACAGACTTGTCGTGAAATTCGGCTAGATCGGATGTCTAAAGTCAATACATATATTAGTTATATTATTAATGGATGCTAGATTTCAGTGAAATTAGATCTAGTCGACTTTTAATGTTGGTTAAACTGATTTTATAGAGATGAAACAATTTATTTTTAAAACTAGTTTTTGTCTATTTTAATGTGAAAAGGCTAAATAACGTATTTTTAATTATTTTCTATTAGAATAAGATCATCCGCTTTCTATATTTGAGAGGATCACAATCGATTAAAATCCTAATACCTAATCGATCACAAGTATATTTACTACATCCTTTTACCTTCACTCTCATTTATATGACGGTGTTTATTACGTCTTGTACTAAGATTTAGGACATGTTTGTTTGGGATTATGACCCTATTTGTTTCAATTTTTCCAGCTTCTAGCGACCAGAAGTTACTCTAGACTGCCAAATGACTAACTTTTCAGCATGCTTTTATGAGAACAATTTAATTAAAATCGTCCAAAATCAACGTGCATAAAATCAATCGAGTCGTTACTGTGAGTGAGTTGGAAGCGTGTGTTTGTATATTGATAATGATAGACAGTATATGTACAAGTATATATAGGGGAGGAAGGTGAGAGGTAAAAGGAAGCCTTCTACACCTAAGGAAAGATCTAGAGTACAATCATATCCTCAATCAGAGTGATTGAGATCCTCCCCTAATCCTCTCTATCTATATCAGAGACAACACTTCCATATAGGGCGGCCGGCATATCTGCCAGGCGTCAGCCGAGATACACTTTCTAACACCCCCCCGCAGTGTTAGCGTTCGTGGAGCGAACGTTAAGACTGGTCCGAAATTCAGTGAAAACTGCTGATGGTAAGCCTTTGGTGAAGATGTCGGCAAACTGGGAAGTCGTTGGGACATGTAGCACGCGAACAACACCGAGGGCAACCTTGTCTCGGACGAAGTGAAGATCAATTTCCACATGCTTGGTACGCTGATGCTGAACAGGATTAGAGGACATATAAACAACACTGATGTTGTCACAATATACCAATGAGGTCTTGGGGAGAGGAACATGAAGTTCTGTCAACAACTGACGTAACCAGGATACTTCAGCAACTGCATTGGCAACAGCGCGGCACTCAGCTTCGACAGTGGAGCGTGAGACCGTGTTCTGGCGCTTGGAGGACCAAGAGACGAGGTTAGCACCGAGGAAGACATCATAACCAGAAGTAGACCTCCTAGTATCTGGACAGCCAGCCCAATCAGCATCAGAGTAAACCACAAGTTCTATTTGCGAAGAGGGGCTGAGGTGAAGGCCCAACTGAAGAGTGCCTCGGATATAGCGCAGGATACGCTTGAGGGCGGCCAAATGAGGTTCCCGAGGATCGTGCATGTGGAGACAGACTTGTTGAACAGCATACGCAATGTCCGGACGGGTGAAAATGAGGTACTGTAATGCGCTTGCAAGACTGTTGAATTCCGTGGGATCTGAGACAAGGTCACCATCAGCTGAAAGTTTGGGGTTGATATCAACAGGGGTTGTACAGGGTTTGCAGTCACTCATACCAGCATGCTCAAGTATCTCAATCATATACTGGCACTGAGAGAGAGTGATGCCAGAGGCAGACTGTTGAACATGCATGCCCAGGAAGTGATGAAGAGGACCAAGATCTTTCAGTGAAAATTCCTGTTGGAGAGCAGTAATAGTGCGTCGTAGAAGGGGCATGGACGAAGCAGTTAACACAATGTCATCCACGTAAATAAGAAGGTAAATCATATCTGCACCCTTGTGATAGACAAACAATGAAGTGTCAGTCTTGGCCTCAACAAATCCAATTTGAATCAGGTGGGAAGCGAATCTGCTGTACCAGGCACGAGGGGCCTGTTTGAGCCCATAAAGTGACCGATTGAGACTGCACACATAATCAGGATGAGTGGAATCTTCAAAACCAGTGGGCTGAACACAATAAACAGTCTCTCACAAGGTCCCCTGAAGGAAAGCATTGTTGACATCAAGTTGGTGAATCGGCCATCTATGCGAGAGAGCCAGGGAAAGAACGGTTCGGACTGTAGCTGGCTTGACCACTGGACTGAAAGTTTCTGAAAAATCAATACCAGGGCGCTGAGTGAAACCCCGAAGAACCCATCGTGCCTTGTAGAGCTCAAGAGAACCATCAGCTTTGAACTTGTGTTTGAAAACCCACTTGCTAGTCACAACATTGCAATGCGGCGGGCGAGGTAGAAGGTCCCGAGTGTGGTTACCAATAAGAGCAGAATATTCTTGTTCCATGGAGGAACGCCAATTGGGATCAGTAAGGGCTGCTCGATATGTCCTCGGAATGGGGGACAATGCAGAGGCTTCAAAAAGAGCAGGAAATCGAAGACCACTCTTGCCACGGGTTGTCATTCTGTGGTGGTTGACCACCGAATCGACAGGAACTACACCAACAGGAATGGGGGGTGCAGTGGCGGTTGTCGAAGGAGGTGCTGGAGCAGTAGCAGTAGGCGGGCGACGAGAGTATACCCGTCCACAGAAATGATCACCAGGAGCCGTCGTTCCATGGACGTCAGGAACTGCAGATGACCCAGGTGGAAGTATTGTTGGTGACGATGCGCCTGGGAGACCAGCCATCCGGTCAGGAGACTGGAGCGTCGGGGCAGATGGCGGTACCAGCCCTAACGAAGAGTGGATGGGGCCAGCCAGCGCGGCAGGTGGCTGAAGTGCCACCTCTGAAGGAGCGGGTGGCACAGCCGGCGAAGAAGCCACCGGTGGGGGTGGTAGTGCCATACGAGTACCTGAAAAAGAAGACACGGGCGATAGTCCAAAAGGAGCTGTAACCGGGTTAGAGTCATCATCAAGAAAGTCGAAGGCCGATGGTGTGGGTGGATTGGAATCCTCAGAAAAGGGAAACGAGGTTTCATCAAAAACCACATGACGGGAGATAATGGTACGATTGGATTGGCGATCAAAGCATAGGTAGCCTTTGTGGTGGGGGGAATAACCAAGGAAGACACAAAGGGTTGAGCGAGGGGATAGTTTATGTGGAGTGGTGGCAGAAAGGTTGGGGTAGCATTTGCAGCCAAAAACACGAAGGTGCTCATAGGATGGGTTGCGGCCGAAGAGAGCAAAGTGTGGTGTAGAGAGTGCAAGTGTTTTGGTGAGTAGTATGTTGAGGAGATATGTTGCGGTGCCAAGAGCCACAGCCCAAAAACTAGGGGGAACACTAGATTGAATGAGGAGGGTGCAAATGATATTGTTGATGGAACGGATGACATGTTCAGCCTTACCATTTTGAGTTGAAGTGTAGGGGCAAGACATGCGCAGATGGACTCCATGGGAGGAGAAAAAGGTGCGGGCTTGAAGGTTGTCAAATTCGCGACCATTGTCGCACTGGATGTTCTGGATAGTGACACCGAACTGCATACAGACGTAGGCAAATAAATTGGTTAGGGTGGAGAGGGTGTCAGATTTGAGGCGTAAAGGAAATGTCCATAAATAGTGGGAGCAGTCATCCAAAATAACAAGGTAGTATTTGTGGCCAGACACACTGGTGATGGGTGATGTCCAGAGATCGCAGTGAATTAACTGAAAATTATAGGTGGCACGAGAGGAAGAGATAGGAAATGGTAGACGGACATGTCGTCCGAGTTGACAAGCATGACATGGATGAGTACTAGTATTTTTATTACAAGAAATTGCGGATGACTGCGCTAAATGTGATAAAACGACGTGACCGGGATGTCCAAGTCGTTGGTGCCATAGGGTAGATGCAAGAAGAGCAGAGGCCGGGAACCGCAGGGGGTATAGTGGACCAGAGCTGTTACATCTGAAGATCTCGCGCCGAGTGGGTAGATCCTTCACAGAGCAGCCAAAGGGATCAAATTCAACAAAGCAATTATTATCAGTGGTAAACTGACGGACAGAAATCATATCCTTAATGAGGGAGGGGGAACTAAAACATTGTGAAGATAAAGATTATAGGGAAGACGGGTGGTGCCAGTGGAGGTGACAGGGATGAGATGATCGTTACCAACGATAATATGGGTAGGAAGATGCTAAGAAGAGGGGGGATGAGATATTATACCAGCGTCAGATGTCATGTGACTGGAGGCACCAGTATCAAAATGCCACTCTTGTTGAGGCGGCTGCTGAAGAGTGACAGTTTGGAAGTTGGCAGCGAGGGTGTGTTGATCCAAGACGGGTGCGGGCGTAGAAGGATTGGTGTAGGCAGGGGGCGGTCCATATGCCGCAGTGGGAACTGCCCACTGGCCAGGAGTTCCGACGACGAAGGCATGCGGTGGTGGGGGCGAGGCAGCAGGCGGACGTGGAGTCGAAGGTGGACGTTGGCCAGGCCACATGTAGATGGCCCCCGTCCAAGGGTTGTAGTAGTTGTAGTTGGAAGATGGTGCAGGGCCAATGATGTCGCTGCTGCTGTTGTCGGAGGTTCTACCACCGCGCTTGCCTCGCTTGCCGCATTGTCTGGAGGAGGAGCCATGACTGGAACCGCCTCTGGAATGGTGGGAGGGAGGGCGATGAGGTGGCTGATGTGAAGAGTGCCCAGCGGGAGCAGTGGATGTAGGTGGCTTAGAGCCGCCGATCTTGCCAGGTGGTGTAGTAACAGCAGCGAGGGCTGCTGCTGGAGCAGCATTGGTCATGGTGAGTTCCTCGAGAGTAAGATCATCACGGACCTGCAAAAAAGTGGGGAGAGGAGAGGTGCGACGGAGGTGAAGATCGAGCGCTTGAAAGCGTTCGTTGAGGTCGCGAATGATGTTGAGGACAAGAGTCTTGTCGGATACCGGCTCGCCAAGGTCACGAAGATCTTCGGCAAGCTTTTTGTAGCGGCGGCAGTACTCAGCAGTAGAAAGGTCGCCCTGAGTGAAGGAGCGGAAAGCTTGGTCGGCATAGAGGGTGCGCGTTGTGCGGTTCCCGAGAAATTGGGACTCGATAGCGAGCCACAGGACGCGAGCAGATGCACCACGCTCGGAGATCGTATCGGTGAGGTTGTCGGTGATGGTGTCGTTGATCCAAGACAGAACAACGGCGTTCATGCGAGTCCAGTCGGGTGAGTGGTGGACAGCATCAGAAAGAACGTGGCAGTCCAGAGAGAATTGGTGAGGGTTAGAAGGAAGGACTCACGCCAGCGAGAATAGAAGGTGGAGTTGACGTCGAGGAGGAGTGGTACAAGGGCCCGAATGTTCTGCACGGCGACGGCTTGAGCATGCAGATTGAGAAGAGCGGCCGCTTCGTGTTGGAGAAGGGCGGCAGAAAGTTGGGCGGTGGAGTCAGCACCAGTGCCGTCAGGGATGATGTCGTTGATAGGAGGAGAGAGGGCTGGCGCTGCGCGCTCGCGGACTGCACGGGCGAGAGCCGCGCGGATGCGGGCGTCGGCGGCGTCGCGCTCGTGCTGGGCGAGGGCGGCGTCCTACTCTATAGCAGCGGCGCGAGCCAAAGCCGCCTCACGGGCAGCCAGGGCCGCGTGCTCAGAGTCGGCAGAGACGTCGGCGTCAGGATCGGCGATGACCGGAGAGGTGGGCTAGAGGTCGGCCATGGAGAGAAGCAGCGCCGTAGAGGAGGCGCGCTGGGGTGGAGGGCAGGAATGAGGACCTAGGCGGCTGATACCATGTGAGTGAGTTGGAAGCGTATGTTTGTATATTGATGATGATAGACAGTACATGTACAGGTATATATAGGGGAGGAAGGTGAGAGGTAAAAGGAAGCCTTCTACACCTAAGGAAAGATTTAGAGTACAATCAGATCCTCAATCTGAGTGATTGAGATCCTCCCCTAATCCTCTCTATCTATAACAGAGACAGCACTTCCATATAGGGCGGCCGGCATATCTGCCAGGCGTCAGCCGATATACACTTTCTAACAGTTACGATAGTAGAAAACCATCATATTCTACATCCTAAATCCTATGGACTCTTTTATCTTCCTCGACACGTGATCTCCATGATACTTAGATTCTCTCCTGTCACACCCGGTTTTAAAAGGCAAACCGAATGCGAACCATGTACGTGCCAGGATCAGTTATTCACGTACACAGCAGTTACATAATATGGACATCATCACACAGTGCTCAAAATAGTATTAATAAGGGAAATAGTCGATTACATCATACGTCTGAGACGTCCATATGGTTCTTACAATAAATCAAAGTGCGGAAAAGAAACATAGATAACGCGGCCTTCACAGGCAGCCGACTGGGGGTTGCCGCTAACCCACACCTAGAACTCGTCGTAATCTTGGAACTCCTGGAAGTCTCCTTCCACAGCTTCATCTTCGCCTGAGCAGTGGTTGCAATGCTGACAACCTGGGGGGGTTTGGTGTGTAGAGCAAGGGTGAGTACACATCAACATACTCAGCAAGTATCCTGTTTGGCTGTAGTGGACTAGCTGTATGTGGGGATAAGTCAAGCAGTTGCTTTTAGTTGGTCAGATTATTACTTACTAGTAGAAAGCCAGGTTTTAACATTAACCCAAGTTATTAACCCAAACGTACTCCTTTCCAAACGGAAAGAGTACCACTTACCGGCACCATAATCATAATCAAAACCATCAATCTCATTGTCACCTGTACCAAAGTATCTCTGATCAAGTATCACTAATCACTGGAGCTCCCTTGGCCGCTCATAACCGTGAGCACGGCTGATATATCAGTTTCATAACACTCTGCAGAGGTTGTGCACTTTACCCACAAGTCGTGATTCCCTCTCTGGCCCGGGCTTGCAAGACCCTTATTCACTCCCGAGGTGAATGGCCAGGGATTCACTACGAAGCCTTTACAAAGATTCCCCGGGACTGTAGCCACCCGTTAGGTTTCCTAAATGCACCGCACTCCTCCCCAAGGGGCGAACCCAAACTTGGCAGAGCGAGCCGCATACACCGAGCCCCATTGACGGCACGACGGCTAAGTGAACTACACCCCGGATCCTCTAATTATTCAGCTAAGGGCACCCCATTCCACCCTTATGGTTGCACTGTTTTCCCGGGCGGTCATCCATAGAACAGGTCCTTACGGAGAGGCACTCAAGAAACCGCTCGAGCCCCCTTGAAGACCACAAGTACCACATCATAATAAGAGAAGGGAAAACAGCGTATCATAGATAATCTCATCATGTTCATTGATTAGAGTTTGAGCAATAGCATAAAGCTAGACAGTAATAATCCAACCCAAATAGGTGAACAAGGACATGGATCACAAAACTAGTCAATCCTTAGGCATAAATGTGTAAAGCGGGAGGTGAATTAAATAATGAATAGGACATAGATAGGTCAAGGGACACTTGCCTCCACCAAACGACTGCTGCTCAGGGGCTTCTCCTGCGAGTTCCTCGGGCTCTTCAACCGGATCGTTCTCTATGCGAGCGCAAACATACATACATCCACATATTTAATACAAAAGAACAGTACACCATACAAGGGAACAAATAAAGCGAATATGCATCAAGTATGACATTTGACATTGCATTTGTTATGGTTAGAAAGAAACGGAAAAGGGTCTCGCAGGGGGGTTAAATCTTATGCACTAACGATCAATTACAATTGGTTCTTAACAAAAGACTTCGGTTACATATACACTAATGGAAACCTAATCACTTTAAGTTGATCAACATTGCACGAGATAAACAATTAACTACATGAATCAATTAGTATAACGGAATTTTAAATTAAACTTCCTATTTCAATAACATTAACAATGATTAGCTACCTAAAATAAAATAACTATGATCACAGAAAGTAAATAAAATAAAATAAAAAAATAAAAAAACAGAGGGGGGGCGGTTGAACCGGCCCTAGGGGCGGTTGAACCGGCCGGCTGGGCGGCGAGCTGGGCGGCGGGGCGGCTGAGCCGGCCCGGTTGAACCGGCGGCCAGGCGAGCGTGCGGCCAGGGCGGCCAGGGGGCGCGTCGGCCAGGGCGGCCAGGCGGCCAAGGGGCCGGGCGGGCGGACGGCTGGGCGGCCAGGGGGCGCGCCGGCTGGGAGCACGGCCGGGGGCTGGCCGAGCCGGCCATGGCGGCGGCCATGGCGCCGAGCGGCGAGGGGAAAGGGGAGGGGGGATGGGGGAGGGAGGAGAGGGGGAGGGGGAGGGGGCTCACCGGCGACGGGGACGGGGCGGGGCGGCCGAGCGGCGACCGATCGGCGACGGGGAGGGGCGGCGCTAGGGCAGGGGGTAGGGGCGGCGGCGGCTTAGGGTGAGGGAGAGAAAATGAGAGAAAATGAGAGGGAGGGAGAAAGAATTGGGGGAAAAAGGGGAGGTGGGGGGCGGCATGGGCCAATTGGGCCCAAGGGGGGCGCCAGGGGCGGCTGGGCCGGCCGGGGTCGGCCCACGGCGCGGGAGAGAGAGAAAAAGAGGAGAGAGAAAGAGAGAGAGAAAAAAGAAAGAAAAGATCTTCTCCTCATTTTCGAAATCCGATCTTTCTACATGAATGCATTTGCACTTTCAAAGCAATCAAAAGAAATGCAAGGTTCGGCATGGTGCATCAAACAACATAAAGTATTTAGGGTTTTCTTACACGGGAAATCCAAACCGAATCCCGCTAGAACTTTGGAAAAGGTTAAGGTTTAGCGAGGGGAAAAAGAAAAAGAAAAGGTAACGCCCGAATTTTGGCGAGTAAAGAAAAGAAAAAATTCAACTGCAAAATTCGGGGCGTTACAAACCTATCCCCCTTAAAAGAATCTCGCCCTCGAGATTCAGGGCTGGCTAGCAAAGAGCTCTGGGTACTTGGCCATCAAATCATCTTCACGCTCCCAGGTTGCTTCTTCCTCAGAGTGGTGATTCCATCTGACTTTGCACATTCTGATGGTCTTCCTTCGGGTGACTCTGTCTGCAATCTCAAGGATTTGCACTGGCTTCTCAACGTAGGTCAAGTCCTCCTGGACTTCCAGACCTTCCACTGGCAACTGCTCTTCTGGCACACGCAAGCACTTCTTCAACTGAGATACATGAAAGACATTATGCACAGCAGACAAATTCTCGGGCAAACTGAGCTGATAGGCCACTTCTCCTCGTCTTGCAAGAATCTGATACGGACCAATGTAGCGGGGTGCTAGCTTGCCTTTCACTCCGAATCTTCTGACTCCTCTGATCGGTGACAGTTTCAGATAAACAAAGTCTCCGACTTCGAAACTCAGCTCTCTTCGTCTTGTGTCTGCATAGCTTCGCTGCCTCGATTGCGCTATCTTCAGGTTCTCTCGAACCATCTTGATGTTCTCTTCGGCTTCAAGCAAAATGTCTGGCCCAAACACTTGCTTCTCTCCAGGCTGATCCCATTGCAGCGGAGTTCTACAACTCCTTCCATAAAGCGCCTGAAACGGTGACATCTTCAAACTGGCCTGGTAACTGTTGTTATAGGAAAACTCTGCATAAGGCAATCTCTTATCCCATCCGGACTGATCTTGCAACGCACATGCTCTCAACATATCTTCAAGAATTTGGTTGGTTCTTTCGGTCTGGCCATCTGTCTGCGGATGATAAGCTGAACTGAAATTCAGATGCGTGCCCAAAGCTTCATGCAACTGCTGTCAGAAATGAGAGGTGAACTGCGTTCCTCTATCTGACACTATCTTCTTTGGCACACCATGAAGACAAACGATCCGAGACATATACAATTCTGCCAATACTGCACTGTTGTAGTTGGTCTTGACAGGTATGAAGTGGGCTGACTTGGTCAAACGGTCCACTACTACCCAAATGGAATCGTAGCCGGCTCGAGTGCGAGGCAATCCGACTATGAAATCCATACCAATTTCATCCCATTTCCACTGAGGGATCTGCAACGGTTGCAACAATCCAGCTGGTCTCTGGTGTTCTGCCTTAATTCTTCGGCAACTATCGCACATAGCCACATGTTCTGCGATTTCCCTCTTCATTCCGTACCACCAGAATTTCTTCTTCAGATCCTGATACATCTTCTCACTGCCAGGGTGAATCGAATAAGCTGTCTCATGAGCTTCCTTGAGGATCAACTCTCGAATGGACTGAACATTGGGAAGACACAAGCGGTCTTTGAACCATATCACGCCTTCTGCATCTTCTCGAAAATCTTTGCCTTTGCCTTCCAGAATCAGTCGCCGGATCTCACTGATTTTCTCATCATTCTTCTGCGCTTCTTTGATTTCGCGCTCCAAGGTAGGTTCCAATTCAACTGTGACTCCTCGCGAATTGTTCAAAAATCCGAGACTCAACCTGTCAAACTCTTTGGCCAACTCATAAGGCATCGGACGAGCGACCATCAAATTGACTTGACTCTTTCTGCTCAAAGCATCTGCCACTACGTTTGCTTTGCCTGGATGGTAATGAATCTCCAACTCATAGTCTTTGATCAACTCTAACCATCTTCGTTGCCTCATGTTCAACTCTGACTGAGTGAATATGTACTTCAGACTCTTGTGGTCTGTGTAAACATCGCATTTCTGTCCATACAGATAGTGCCTCCATGTCTTCAGTGCGTGAACCACTGCTGCCAACTCTAGATCGTGGATTGGGTAATTCTTCTCATGAACCTTCAGCTGTCGGGACGAGTAAGCCACAACTCTTCCCTCTTGCATCAACACACATCCCAAACCTGTGTAACAAGCATCACAATACACCGAGAAGGGCTTGTGCACATCAGGCAAGACTAGGACAGGCGATGTAGTCAATTTCTCTTTCAGCGCTTCAAAGGCCTCTTGACATTTCTGGGTCCATTTGAACTCAACCTTGTTGCCTAACAACGCTGTCATTGGTTTCGCAATCTTCGAAAACCCTTCAATGAATCGCCGATAATATCCGGCCATCCCAATGAAGCTCTTGATTCCTCTAGCATCTGTTGGCGCTTTCCAGTTCAGAATGTCTGCCACTTTCTTCGGATCCACAGCCAATCCTTCTTTGTTGATTACGTGACCCAAGAACAGGACTTCACTGATCTAGAACTCACACTTACTCAACTTTGCATACAACTGGTGCTCTCGCAATCTCTGCAACACCATCCTCAAATGATCTGCATGCTCTTCTTCGCTTTGAGAATAAACCAGAATGTCATCAATGAATACCACCACAAACTTATCAAGATAATCCATGAATACACTATTCATCAAGTTCATGAAGAACGCTGGCGCATTGGTCAAACCAAAAGACATCACTGTGAACTCGTACAAACCATACTTGGTAACGAATGCCGTCTTCGGAATGTCCGAAGGTCGGATCCTGAGCTGATGATAACCTGACCTCAGATCAATCTTGGAGAACACACTGGCTCCTCTCAACTGGTCGAACAGATCTTCTATCCTGGGCAAGGGATACTTGTTCTTGATCGTGACCTCATTCAAAGCTCGATAATCAATACACATCCTTTTGGTGCCATCTTTCTTCTCCACAAATAGGACAGGGGCGGCCCAAGGCGAGGTGCTTGGCCGAATGTAACCTTTCTCTGACAGCTCATCAATTTGCTTCTTAAGTTCATCCAACTCTGGTCCAGATATTCTGTAAGCTCTCTTAAAGATAGGGGCGGTTCCAGGAAGAAGCTCTATGGCAAACTCAACTTTCCGCTCTGGTGGCATACCCGGTAAGTCCTTCGGAAACACATCTGGGAATTCAGACACAACCTTGATACTCTCAATTGGATCTGCTTCACTGCTATCGACAGCCATCTGATAACAACTTCCTTTCTTCGGCTCAGGTGGGACTAACTCGGTCACCACTTCCTTTCCTAGTGGGGACACCAACTTGATTGTCCTTTTATCACAACTGATAACTGCCTGATACTTATCTAACCAATTCATCCCTAGGATGACATCTATTCCCTGAGTACCCATTACTATAAGGTTGGCGGGAAACGCTATCCCCCTTATTTCCACACTTATATTTAAACAAATGCTATCAGCTCGAATTCTACCACCGGCTGAGTCAATTTGAATGGGGGTTGACATGGTAGTAATTGGAAGATTATGTGCTTCTACCCATGATGCAGTAATGAAAGAATCTGTTGCTCCAGTATCAAATAACACTTCTGCAATATGGGAGTCGACTGGGAACATACCTACTATCATGCCGGGGGTCTCCTGAACTGCTTCAGCCTCCAAGTGGTTCAGTCTTCCATGATTATAGCGCGGCTGAGAGCGATTGCCTGCTCCAGGCTGAGGCACATTCTGCTTTGCTGGGGCATTGGGGCCTGACTGCTGCTGGGCTGCCTTCTTCGGACATTGCATCACCCAGTGGCCTTGCTCTCCACAGTGGAAACATGCTCTGTTTCCAACCTGAGCTGGTGCTGCCTGACTGTTCTGCTGGGCTGTTGGGGCAGGAAGACGAGGTGCCTGCTGATTCTGCCTCTGAAACTGACCTCCTGACTGATTGCTCTGACGGTTCTGGTACTGGTGCTGAGGATACTGCCTTTGAAACTGCTGATGCTGCTGAGGTGAACGCTGGTTCTGCCTGAACTGCTGAGGTTGATTGCCTGAGAAACGAGGACGACTACTGCATCCAGGCTGGGGTCCACTAATCTTGCGCTTACGATCCTCCATCTCCTTACGCTTTCTCTCTGTCATGATTGCTCTGTCGATCAGGTGCTGGAATGTCGGGAAGGTGTGATTCATCAGTTGGTACTGCAGAGGGTCAACCAAGCCTCTCAGGAAACGGTACTGTCGTTTGGCGTCGGTGTTGACATCTTCAGGAGCATAGCGAGACAATTGCAGAAACTTGTCCCGGTACTCACTGACAGACAATGGCCCTTGCTTGAGGGCCAGGAACTCCTCCTTCTTTACTGTCATCAGACCTGCAGGGACATGGTACTGACGAAAGCTACCTCTGAACTCTTCCCAGGTGATGGCGTCAGGGTGGGCATGGGTGGCGAGGTAAGACTCCCACCATGATTGGGCTGCTCCTCTCAACAGACGGGGGCCATACAGAACCTTCTCCCTGTCATCGCACTGAGCGGTATGCAACTCCCGCTCCACAGTGCGCAGCCAGTCTTCAGCATCCATGGGGTCAGAAGAATGAGCAAACGTTGGTGGATGACCTCTCATGAATTCAGCACGCTTGTCTCTGGGCATCTGAGGCTGAGGTGGGGCCTGCTGCTGTTGCTGCTGCTGCTGCTGAATGGCGGCCAAAGTCTGACCGATGGCTTGAACTGCCTAAGTCTGCATCAAAAACATCTGCTCGATGGACATCGGGGGCGGGGGCGGCAGGTGCTATTGCTAGGGCACCTCATCCTGTTGAGCGGCTCGCTCCTGCTGAGCACGCCTTCCTCCTCTGCGCCTGTTCTCTGACATCTGCAGAATGCAACCACACATCAGAACTGATCTGGCAAATCTTGCAGCATAAGGAAAGAGTATAGAATTCTTCAACAGCGCTGAACAGATGAGCATCTTCACTGATCTCCAACACAGACCACACAGCTTCTCAGATAAAGAGGAAAGTGGAATAAAGGTTTCCCAACTATATAACTAACTCCATTAACATAATAGGTAAACCAAAATGCAGGGGATACCCACACTCTGGTGACAGTCATTACAAAGATCCAAACCAAACATAGTTCATCATGACAAACATAGATGCACAGGATATAGCAAACTACCCTGTCTAACTAAGACTAACCAAGACCGAGACTAACGCTAAGACTGACGCTTCTATGTATATATTTCGTATTAATTACAAGATCCAACTCTAACGATCTATGGTTCTAGAGTTATCTTGGTCTTGCAGTCGGGATTGCCATAAGACTGGTGTCCACGCCGAGGTGAGCGGTACGGGTGCTGAGTCCCGACGGGAGCGGGGGAACCGTCGTCCAGGTGACGACGTTCCGCGCGCTCAGCCCGCAGCAGGGCGAACTCAGCACGAGCCCTACTCAGCTCGTCTAGTGCATGGTCCAGCTCCGTTTTTAGTACGGCGGCTAGGTTGACTGTGCTGCTCAACCTAGGATTGCCCTCACCGACAGGTGAGACAATCACGCCTCCTGTGCTGCCAGATGGACGGCGGGGGTAATACTTCAGGTCAAGACCGTCAGCTGCCCCACCGAAAACCGAGCAGTAGTGCGAAAGCGCACGCCGTGCAGCATCTTGCATGGCTGCCTCAGCTGAGTCCCGCTCAGAGATAGAATAGTGCTCTGAGCAGGCCTCCGCACCCTGGAGACTGTTCTCCGGACAGCGCACCAAACAGGTTGCCTCCCAGCGGTCCGGGTAGACCCCGCGACTGTGCTGGTAGACCACACAGCGATACTCGACGGACCAAGTATGCCGGTTAAATGCCCGACGTAGCAGGGTGTCGAGCGCATCGTGGAAGTGACACCCGCGAGCAGCGTCGCGAGTGATGGGTCGAGCAACCCATCCTTCCGGCTCAAGGTTAGCAGAGAAGTCGATGTCGTGGCTCGAGCTGTCGTCGCCACCTCCGTCGTCTGGGTCTCCTCCAACAGCTACTCCAGAAGCTGGGGCGCCCAGTGGTGGTGCAGGGGGCGCCTCCAGAGGAAGCACAGGGGAGCAGCTCCTCACAGACTCTATCTCCTGGTGGAGCGAGAAGGAAGAGCCCTGCTGCTCCTGTCGTCGACGTTCCTGCTCCTCACGCAGGCGGTGGTGTAGTCTCTCCAAGTGGCTGGACTGTCCGGCCACGGGACGGCGAAGCGGACGCTCAGCAAGGCGGGAGGGTAAGAAGGGGATGACTGACTTTCGTGCAGTGTGTCTAAGTCGAGCCATCTACAAAAGACATCGCAAGCAAAAGGGTGAGAACAGAACTAATATGACCAGCAAATAATGAATCATAAGTAAATGAAGGATTAGAATAAAACATGATTTTCAGCAAGGTATAATATATAATAGAACATAGGTTTGGTCGGTATGACCAACTTTTGAAGGGATATCAAAGTCAAGGCAGAGACAGAGGTCTATAGTCCTTAGAACGACCATTCTACTCTAGGTTAGCGGTCCTACAGTCAGCACGGCTTTGATACCACTTATGTCACACCCGGTTTTAAAAGGCAAACCGAATGCGAACCATGTACGTGCCAGGATCAGTTATTCACGTACACAGCAGTTACATAATATGGACATCATCACACAGTGCTCAAAATAGTATTAATAAGGGAAATAGTCGATTACATCATACGTCTGAGACGTCCATATGGTTCTTACAATAAATCAAAGAGCGGAAAAGAAACGTAGATAACGCGGCCTTCACAGGCAGCCGACTGGGGGTTGCCGCTAACCCACACCTAGAACTCGTCGTAATCTTGGAACTCCTGGAAGTCTCCTTCCACAGCTTCATCTTCGCCTGAGCAGTGGTTGCAATGCTGACAACCTGGGGGGGGTTTGGTGTGTAGAGCAAGGGTGAGTACACATCAACATACTCAGCAAGTATCCTGTTTGGCTGTAGTGGACTAGCTGTATGTGGGGATAAGTCAAGCAGTTGCTTTTAGTTGGTCAGATTATTACTTACTAGTAGAAAGCCAGGTTTTAACATTAACCCAAGTTATTAACCCAAACGTACTCCTTTCCAAACGGAAAGAGTACCACTTACCGGCACCATAATCATAATCAAAACCATCAATCTCATTGTCACCTGTACCAAAGTATCTCTGATCAAGTATCACTAATCACTGGAGCTCCCTTGGCCGCTCATAACCGTGAGCACGGCTGATATATCAGTTTCATAACACTCTGCAGAGGTTGTGCACTTTACCCACAAGCCGTGATTCCCTCTCTGGCCCGGGCTTGCAAGACCCTTATTCACTCCCGAGGTGAATGGCCAGGGATTCACTACGAAGCCTTTACAAAGATTCCCCGGGACTGTAGCCACCCGTTAGGTTTCCTAAATGCACCGCACTCCTCCCCAAGGGGCGAACCCAAACTTGGCAGAGCGAGCCGCATACACCGAGCCCCATTGACGGCACGACGGCTAAGTGAACTACACCCCGGATCCTCTAATTATTCAGCTAAGGGCACCCCATTCCACCCTTATGGTTGCACTGTTTTCCCGGGCGGTCATCCATAGAACAGGTCCTTACGGAGAGGCACTCGAGAAACCGCTCGAGCCCCCTTGAAGACCACAAGTACCACATCATAATAAGAGAAGGGAAAACAGCGTATCATAGATAATCTCATCATGTTCATTGATTAGAGTTTGAGCAATAGCATAAAGCTAGACAGTAATAATCCAACCCAAATAGGTGAACAAGGACATGGATCACAAAACTAGTCAATCCTTAGGCATAAATGTGTAAAGCGGGAGGTGAATTAAATAATGAATAGGACATAGATAGGTCAAGGGACACTTGCCTCCACCAAACGACTGCTGCTCAGGGGCTTCTCCTGCGAGTTCCTCGGGCTCTTCAACCGGATCGTTCTCTATGCGAGCGCAAACATACATACATCCACATATTTAATACAAAAGAACAGTACACCATACAAGGGAACAAATAAAGCGAATATGCATCAAGTATGACATTTGACATTGCATTTGTTATGGTTAGAAAGAAACGGAAAAGGGTCTCGCAGGGGGGTTAAATCTTATGCACTAACGATCAATTACAATTGGTTCTTAACAAAAGACTTCGGTTACATATACACTAATGGAAACCTAATCACTTTAAGTTGATCAACATTGCACGAGATAAACAATTAACTACATGAATCAATTAGTATAACAGAATTTTAAATTAAACTTCCTATTTCAATAACATTAACAATGATTAGCTACCTAAAATAAAATAACTATGATCACAGAAAGTAAATAAAATAAAATAAAAAAATAAAAAAAACAGAGGGGGGGGCGGTTGAACCGGCCCTAGGGGCGGTTGAACCGGCCGGCTGGGCGGCGAGCTGGGCGGCGGGGCGGCTGAGCCGGCCCGGTTGAACCGGCGGCCAGGCGAGCGCGCGGCCAGGGCGGCCAGGGGGCGCGCCGGCCAGGGCGGCCAGGCGGCCAAGGGGCCGGGCGGGCGGACGGCTGGGCGGCCAGGGGGCGCGCCGGCTGGGGGCACGGCCGGGGGCTGGCCGAGCCGGCCATGGCGGCGGCCATGGCGCCGAGCGGCGAGGGGAAAGGGGAGGGGGATGGGGGAGGGAGGAGAGGGGGAGGGGGAGGGGGCTCACCGGCGACGGGGACGGGGCGGGGCGGCCGAGCGGCGACCGATCGGCGACGGGGAGGGGCGGCGCTAGGGCAGGGGGTAGGGGCGGCGGCGGCTTAGGGTGAGGGAGAGAAAATGAGAGAAAATGAGAGGGAGGGAGAAAGAATTGGGGGAAAAAGGGGAGGTGGGGGGCGGCATGGGCCAATTGGGCCCAAGGGGGGGCGCCAGGGGCGGCTGGGCCGGCCGGGGTCGGCCCACGGCGCGGGAGAGAGAGAAAAAGAGGAGAGAGAAAGAGAGAGAGAAAAAAGAAAGAAAAGATCTTCTCCTCATTTTCGAAATCCGATCTTTCTACATGAATGCATTTGCACTTTCAAAGCAATCAAAAGAAATGCAAGGTTCGGCATGGTGCATCAAACAACATAAAGTATTTAGGGTTTTCTTACACGGGAAATCCAAACCGAATCCCGCTAGAACTTTGGAAAAGGTCAAGGTTTAGCGAGGGGAAAAAGAAAAAGAAAAGGTAACGCCCGAATTTTGGCGAGTAAAGAAAAGAAAAAATTCAACTGCAAAATTCGGGGCGTTACATCTCCATAACCAGATTCTTAAAAAAGCTCCTCACAAAAAAGTTGAACCAAACAGGCCTCAGATTATATAATTACATATTTTAAACTAACACTTAGTTTAAAATAAGTTAGATTGTATAATTTGAATAAATTATAATCTTAAACAAACAACCCTTAGTTGCATTCTAGTGACTTTGTCAAACCAAAACAATATTTACATATGCTATCATATCTTTTTGAGAGGTGTTCGAGAGTTTATGGAGGGAAGAACCTATAAAAGCATCGGTCTAACCGACCCCTTGGTCAGTTTTGCCTATCCATAACATTTTTTGCTATGACCAAGGATTCAACATTGATTACAAACGCGGGATGCTAACACTTACTAGTGTTATATAGCCGTCAACATTTTGGTAGTGATAATTTTCTCCACGCCAAGACTATTGATAAAGACATCTTTAATCGATCAAGTTACTATATCATGCCACTAGTTTACAACATTATCGGTACTCTCATCATAAATATAAGAACGATGCACGAACTAAGTGTAAACTAATTAGTTAGATTTATTAAAGGTGGAAGATATCAACCGATGAGTTTTGATTGTTTGTGTTTAAAAAATATTTCAACAATTTGACGTTATTTTTATGGTAGATGACGTGTCATTGAATAATCATCACTACTGGACACGACGACTTTTTGCCGAGTGCAAAAGGCACTCGACACAGAACCAAATGCACTCGCCGAAGTCCACACTCGGTGAACCAAACGTTGCAACGGTCTTTTTATTGAGTAATTTTTGTCGGACACTTGGCAAAGTATTTGTCGAGTGCCAACGGATACTCGACAAATAAAAGACGCCATGACGGTGGGCAGTGACGGTGAAAGAGACTTTGACGAGTGTCTGGTTTGGCTCTCGACAAAGGTAGACGCTTTTGTCGAGTGCCTGGTGCAGTGGCACTCGAAAATAAAGCTTCCATGGGGCCTAGTAGCTCATTTGCTGAGTTCTTGGGCAGACACTCGGTAAAGCGTCCGCCTTTGCCGAGTACCTTGATCAGTGGCACTCAACAAAGGCGTCTGCTTTGCCAAGTGCAGTGGTCATAGCACTTAGCAAAGCAGTTTTTTCGATGCCTAGGTATGTTTTTTTGTCGAGTGCAACACTCGGCAAACCTAGTCAGCCTTCAAATGAAATTATGAAACTTCTATGGAGACCGACTAGAATTATGCACATCATACATGACAACTTTCATGAAACATTGTCAATTTTTTAACGCAACCTCTACATATGATATCATGACATCTCAACAAGTTTCATGATTTTCTGACTTCGTTTATACAATTTGAAAATTGTTAGATCATAAGTTAGTGGTCATGAATTGTGTTTTCTGATGTATTGTTGTCACTTGACAAATGGATTTGACATGGTTGTGTTTTGTGATGTATTATTCATTGTTAAGATTTTAGAATTGGACTTTATAAAGTTTGAAGCTTAGATTGAGGGGTTTTGTGTTCTGATAAATTTTTGTTACCATATTCGAGCTGGTTCATTTTTGCTCTGTTCATGGTTTCAATAATATTTTATTTTGTTTCTATACCTAGGGTTTCCGATTTTGGTTCGAGAAAGGTATGAAGACAAAATCATAAAGGTGTTTTCCATCTATTTTTGTATTGTTTTCATCCCTAGTTTTAAGGTCGTTGGACCAATGGTAACTGGTCCAATGCCTCCACATATGCATCCCAGGAGGGGTTGATCATTGGACCCTATGAATAGTAGAGTGTTGGACTAATGAGTTGATTCCAACAATCTATGGAAACAAACTAGAGAGTTCTATGATGTGTTGAACCAGCCCGATGGTGAGCGTTAAACCATACAGTGCTACTGTTTTAGTTAGGGTTCCTTCTACAAGTTTGTCAGACCCCCATGAATAGTGGTAGAGTTAAACTAATGAGTTGGGTTCGATGGCCTCTATTAAGTGACCAGGGAGGGTTTCAATGACATTGGACCATACAATCGCAGTCGCAGCAATAGTTCAAACAGCTAGTTTGGACATCGAAAGTACAAAGTTAATGGTGTATCTTGTTGAACCATGTGATTTGGTTCGAGGGCTGAGCGTTGGATAAACTCGATAGTCAAGAAAGTTACCTAGAGTTACTATGACAAGTAATTGGTTGGTAAGGGCTACAAATACCCCATAAATCGGTCCATACTGATGTTCTTTCCCATTTAATACCTAAAATAACCCACATAGAGTGTGGGAATGAGCCTTTGCTTGGTGAAGGTCTTAAGAAGTAAATTTGCTTGGTTAGTGGCCTCGTTAGTGCATAAGAGGGTAATTAGTGTGCACCCATTAATCTCACTAAGCTTGGTAGAGTAAATTGAGATTTGTGCTTATTATTCCTGGTGATTGGCATGACCTAGATGGTTCAATGGAAATCAAGAGTGTGGTGATCATCGATAGAGTTTAGGTGACCTAGCTTGGGACGTGTACATGATTGTGAGCAGTTCACCATGCTAGAGAGACAAAGAACCATCTCATATAGAGCATTTGATCCTTGCATAGATTAAGGGGGAGCGACACTCTTGCATGGATGCTCCAATGAGGATTAGTTTGTGGTATTGACTCTTTTAGAACTTAGCAAAACACTAAGGCGCCTTCTAATCCTTGCTTTACTATACACATTTACATTTGAGAAATTTACTTCAAATATTTACTTTATTAGAAAATGTTGTGCTACTATAGGGTTGGACATTAGGATGCAAAACTCTGACACACATTAGGCACTGTGGTAAACTTGGGCCTACAATTAGGACTTGATTTCAGGAAGATTTTTAGAGAAGTCCAAATCAACCTTCCACACATGGGCGTCATAGTTCTTTCAATTGGTTTCAAAGACTTGTGCTTAGTAGTTTAGCTTAAACTCTTTGAGTTACAATGTTTGACTAGGATGGACCTCATCCTATCATTTAGGTCTCGACGGCTATTATTAAGGATATATATTAGGGGTACCCAAGACACTCCAACAATGAATGCATTGACTATTGGGACTGAGTAATTTGGACTTGGTCAAGGGTCTCAGACTCGGACTAGAGAACTTAGACTCGGTTGAGGGACTCGAACTCAAACGTCAAGGGACTCGACCCACATGTCAGGAAAGGATCAACATGTATGAACAAAAAAGGGAAGATGATGATTTGTGATAAGGACGACATCTTTGTAATATATGAATATCCTGATTTATAAGAGAATCCACATGTAAAGATAGAGAAATATTTCCTTTATTGTAGGGAGGATCATTTTAGACCAACCTCCATCCTTATCTAGCTGATGTCTAGATAAGCTTCATATAATCTGGCACACCTCCTTGGACTATAAAAGGGCGCGGTAACGCATATCCATGACACATCATAAACAATAGCCACCAACATACAGGATGTAGGGTATTATTTCGCATCAAGGCCCAAACTTGTCTAAATCCTCGTGTCCTTTATGTGCTTACTTTTAGTTCTCAATGTTGTGATCCACCCCATATAAATTCATTGCCGAAATTTCCTCAACAAAAAGCAACTAGGACCTTTGTGGTTTCAGTGATTAATGGAAGCACAAGATTATTATGACTAATGTATGTTTGGTAGAGGTAAATTGAAGTTAGATCACATAGATGGAGATTGTTTAGGCAATCTATGGTTTGTATGCCCCTGATTATGGATTTTTCGGTTTTGAATGGATTGAAGACAAGGTTAAGGATGAACTAGTTCTAAATTTCATTTGGATTAGGAGACATTGAGAATAGTTTAGAATTTTGTTTCCGTTTAACCATACTATAAAGAGGGTATGGACTAGTAGCTTGACCTAGATTAGTGTGGTGCACACTAGTTGTCTTTAGCTCTAGGTGGCTTAAGGGAGATCCAAAAGAAGTTTGGATGAAAACTCATTTACTAAATTTTCAAAGTTGGACAAGTTAGAGGGGGGTTTTGAGGCATCAAACCCTAAGTTTCACGATCGTTAAACCAATGGTGACTAGTATGACACCTCCATGTATGCAACCCAAGAGAGCATGACCATTGGACCCTGTGAACAGTACAACACTGGACCGATAAGTTGAGTCTGATAGTATGTGGAAATAGGCCAGAGTGTTCGAGGGCGCGTTGGACTAGTCCAACGATGAGCATTGGACCATAAGACAATATTATTTGAGTTAGTGCTCCTTCCATAGGTTTGCCGGGCCCTATGAATAGTTGTAGCATCGAACTATAAAGTTGGATCTGAATGTCTCTTTTAAGTGACTAGAGAGGGTTTCATGGACGTCGGACTAGTATGACAGTAGAAGTCAGACCATACACTTGCAACAGTAGTTCAAATGACTAGTTCTAATATAGAAAGTGTGTGGTTACTGTTGTGTCTCGTCGGACCATGCGATTTGGTCTTTCAGTCACAAAAATTGCACAGAGTTACTATATGGCTAGTTGTCCAGTTGATGGTTATAAATACCCCATAAACTGGCCAATACTAGTAGTCTTGCCTATTCAATAGCTAAAATAACCCACATAGAGTGTGAGAATGAACCTTGGTCTAGTGAGGATCTTGAGTTGAAACTTGCTTGGTTAGTAGCCCCATTCGTCCTTGAAAGTGTAAATAGTATGCACCCATTGATCCCATTCATCCTAGTAGAGTCATGTGAGAGTTTGTGATTTTGGTGATTGATAGTATGGTGATCGCCCGAAGAATTTATGGGTGATCTAGCTCAGAACATATACATGGTTACGAGCAACTTACCATGTTGAAGTGATGAAGAATCAATTGGTATAGAGCACTTGGTTCTTGCACAAATCAAGGGAGAGCAACACCCTTCCGCGGGTGCTCCAACGAGAATTAATAGAGTGTCGACTCTCAGGCCTCGACAAAATATTGAGGCATCTTCTAACCATTGCTTTACTATACACATTTATATTTGAATAATTTACTCGAAGCATTTACTTTCTTAGAAATTGCCATGCTCTTATAGGGTTGAAAATTATGGTGCAAAACTCTTTATCTCACGCATAAGGGAATGGGATGAAATGAGCTTATAATTAGAACTTAATTTAATCAAGAATTTTTAGAGAAACTCAATTGAACGTATCTTTCTTGAGCATTGTAATTCTTTCAGCTCCCATACTGCCCTCTTCATCGGCTCTACGTCATAGCTACACCAAACATGTACCATCACAGAGGAACGCTTCTAGCTAGCAAAATTCAGAGTTAGAGCCATTTTCGCATACAGATACAGATTTGTGAAAGTTTGCTTGGACTCTAGCTGCAGAGTGTGAGTACAGGAGCCACACCAAATGAGTGTTTAGGGGGTATTTGAGATAGCTCTATAATAAAACTCCAAGGGGGAGCAGACCAGAGCCAGTCAAACACACTAACTCCAGAGTTGCAAATTTCATAGAGCTTTGAGAGCTACAGTACAAATTTTTGGAGTACCTGTTTTGTTGCTTTGAAATCCTTAAAATCAACATAAACATAAAAATTGAAGGTACTTATCTGTCACTTCCACCGATTATGAGAAAATAATTTGGACCGCGGAGCCAAGCTACTTGACCTAGATTTTTGGAACAGAGTTGCTCCACCCAAAGTTTGGAGCAGAGCTGCTCTTGAGTGGAGTGAAGCGATGACAAACATTCCCTTAGTTTTTGGAGGTGCTCAAATAAAAAAACGAGGGTATATGTGTGTTTGTGAAAATGAGCGAGTCTTTGTAGGGTAAAAGGAAACCTAATGTATTCAGTACTTTTGTGTTATATCTTAAGAACTTGTAGTTGTAGCCAATGATTTGTTATCTATGATCACTGACAAACTTTGTATCTGTAAAGATAAAACTTCCTGCTTGTCTCTATCTTTGGTCTATATGCTACATTGCCAGAAAAGATATGTGGCACTAGTGTAAACAAACGTGCATGACATAGATGTGCCCACTACTACTAGCGTAAATAAATGTGCATGGCATAGATATATATATAGCGCCCACTAGCGTAAATAAATGTGCATGACATAGATATAGTGCCCTGGAAACATCGTATGCAACAACGAAAATGGAGTGGCGAGTGTTGCCTTTTTTTACATTTGTTTTGTGCAACGGAAATGAAGTGGCAATCTCTTATTCTCTTATTTATGATCATCTCTCCCCTAATCTAAATAAACGAAGTAAGAACAAAGGGTACGCACTTGCTTTTTTTTTAAAAAAAAAAGAAGAGTAAGAGGGTACTTGGGCGATCGATCACATGCTGGATCGGAGGGGTGGAGCTCGGGCATCCATCCACGGAAACGAATCTCTTTTTTTTTCCCGGGCGCCGTCAGGTCGCGATCCAGGGCAGTGTAAGAACAAAACGGAGGTCCCGTCGCAGGCACGGCGGCAGCACGCACGCACGCGGGCGCGCGGTCGTACCAATCAGTTGGTGCGTGACTCGACTCGCGAGGCCGACTGATCTCGACCCACGCCCGCACCGCATCGAATTCAAACCCATCGATTGCTCTCGCCGCTAGCTACGTGCAATGATGCCGAGCCCTGCCCCGGGCTCCGACCCATGATTCCGATTCCAGCAGGGCCCCTGCCTCTGTGCTGCCCTGACGACGAAACTTTGATCGGAAGCATGCGATCCAATCCGAGCAGCACGGCGCGGCGGGACCCGGCCGGCCAGGGACGGACGAGCTAGCAAACGCCCGCTGGTGGAGTCTGATGAAAACGACGCCGGTTCCACCGCCAAAGCCAATCCGAGCAGCAGCACGAGCTCGCCGGTGCGTGCCCCTCATCTCTTCCGGGCGGCCGGCGACCGGTTACTAGCTAGGTCATGTGATGTCTCCCGAAGAGAGGAGGGGCCTGAAGAATTTCGTTCTTTTTTTCTTTGGCCCTGTTTGGATCCTTCAAACCCGGCTAGAGCTAGAGCTAGTTTCTAGCTCTAACTCTAGCCCAAACTAGCTCTAGCCCTCTACGTGTTTGGATCCAAAGGCTAGTTTACAATAAATGATATTTTATAATTATTTGTCTCATTTAAACCTTTCCTTATCCGGATTTAGTGTGGCAAACTCTTGTGTGGCTTCTCCCACACACAAATAACACAAATAATTTTTTTTTCACAAATCAAACATCCAAATCACAACAAGTCCTTAATCAATATTAAAAACAATTACACTTCATGAAACAAAGCATGAGCTAAGTCATCACGGAAGGCATTCATGTTGACATCTTCAACAAGAGGTTCGTCTTCTGGCCATGTTGATGCTGCAGAACTAGGCATTGGGTTATAATTTTCATCGGCATCACATGCTTCGAATTCTCGATCCGCAATTCTACTCTCTCGAATAAAATTGTGAAGAGCCATACATGCAACAATAATTCTAGTTTGCTTGTCCTCTGGAAATCTTTGCATGTTCAACAAAATCCTAAACTTCATCTTCAACACTCCAAAACTTCTTTCTATCACATTTCTAACTTTGGCATGTGCATGGTTGAAGACTTCTTTCATACCTTGGGGCGGTGGGCCGTTATGCCATTGCTCGACATGGTACCTTGTACACCGGTATGGTGAAAGGTATCCCGGACGATTTGGGTAACCCGCATCAACCACATAATACTTGCCTACATATTTTGAAAGGTAAACGATGAGACTTAGATGAACTAGTTTAATTGGTTTAAAATTGTTCCAAGAAAGGTGAAGTAAGAAAACCTGGTGGTGGATGTGGAAATTTGTGGTGATGAGTAGTTATGGCATCTTTGAAAACTCTCATGTCATGTGCTGAACCAGGCCATCCCGACAACACAAAGGTAAATCTCATGTCAAAATCACAAACAGCAAGCACATTTTGACTGGTCTCATTGTGCCTGTTCAAATATGGAATCCTCTTACTCTTATCAACCACAACCTTGATATGTGTCCCATCGATAGCTCCTATGCAATCGTTGAAGTTTGGCCAAAATGCTGGATTCTCTAAATTTGGGTGCATCTCTGCAAATGTTGGGTCCTTGGGTGCAATGTTGTCATGTGCTAACTTCAGGAGACATGTCAAAACTCTACTAAATGTCCTACTTACTGTCTCCAGAGACCTCCTAAAACGGTTGTCAGCCTGTCTAACTGCCTGTGAGCCTCCAACAATCCATAAAAACATAGCAAGAGCCTCTACAGATGTCAATTTTTTAGTGGATTTCAACCCATATCTACGGACCAAAGTATTATGCAGTCTATAAAATAAAGGCCTCTCAACCCTAAACATGTTGTAACATTGGGTATCTCTTGCTAGTGTCTCTTGCACCCATTCCAAACCAGAATCCCCAGCGACCCTCTTAGGTAGTTTCAGGAAGTAGTTATCAGAGTACATACCCAAGATAGGAACCAACTGCACAATCATTTTTTGTTGTTGCACCAAATTGTTGCGACACCTGGATATAACTTCATCCTCACTTGAGCTGCCTCCATCGGCTTCTTCTTCCTCATACATGATGCCATCATCATCTTCCTGCTTCAACACATTTAACAAACTATAAGGACGTTGCATAAGACTAGACATCACAGCTCATAGATAAGTTCAAATATTTCAAGACACGTATATAATATTTCAAGACCTCACACACATAGATAAAGGTTCATTACACACACAGATATTACTTCAAGATCGAACACACATATATAAAGGTTCATTACACCACATAGATAAAGGTTCAGCACACACATAGATAAAGGTTCACTACTATGCATAGATATGAGATAACGGTTCTCTACTCCAAATTGTTGTCCCTGCACCATTTGCCTGAAACCCTTCTTCTTCATCCTCTATCCCTGCGTCTTGGCCAGCATTGTCACCATAATCATCTCCAGGCACAAAGGCCGTGCTGCCATCCACTGTGTAGCCTCTCCACAATTCATCAAGCAAGTCCTCATTGGCTGGAGGAGCATACAACAACTTCTTCAAGTATGGTTTTTTCTGTTAATATAAGACAACATAAAACTTGATCAGTAACATTACACTAATTAAGCTGTATTTAATTTTACTAGGATGAAGAAGTATACCTCTGTGTGTGTTGCCCAATGCTCAGAATCTGCATCAATGGATCCGTCAGGTCTCCTCCCCAACCCTGTGTGCGATTGTAAGTAGCGCCAAAAACCATGGATACTCTTCAGTACGGTTAGTTGATTCTTGATCGATCCACGGGAGTACACCAACCTCCGTCTAACAAATAATCCGTCAACAACTGCTTGGTACCCTTCACCGGTCATTTGTGCACCATTGTATGTTCCTGCTCTACGTTGCTCTATGCACAATTCTAACAAACAAGCATTATTTTCATCACTCCAATGTGCTCGATCAACATTGCTCACCGGGGGACCTCCGGAGCTAGCTAAGTCCTCCACGTGATCCTCCATTGCTTCATCGTTGTTGAAGGGAGCGCCGGAGCCGGATGCTTGCCCACGGACTGCACTCCTGGGTGCCCTCTGTGTCCTCGGAGCCCTCTGTGCCCTCGGTGGTGGCGGACGCGGTGCGCCTTGGCTGTTGGTGCGACGACGCGCTGTGTTGTTGAGCTGTTGACGACGGACGGGTGCTGCTGCGGCCGAGTTCGCCCGCTGACGAACTGTGTTGCCTGCCGCCGAGGTGGAGCCGTCGAAGAGCAGCTGCCGAGCGTAGGGTGCCGCTGTAGCTGCCCGCGCGTCACCGCCTCCGGCACACGGTGGGCGATACGGAGGAAGCACAGAGCCGCTGGCACGACCATCGAACAGACCATCAGACTCGGACAGGATGTTGCCGTACAGCTGAAGCCCCGAGAAACCATCAGTCTCCGGCGCCTGCGAGTTGAGGTCGAAGGCATCGCCGTCCATGGCAACGGTGAGGCTGCATATGCAGTAACAAAATGAGCCAATAACAGTAGATAAATTAGTAAATTACAATAGTCGAAAATACATTCAATAAGAAATTAGCCAAAACAAATCCGTTGTTTTCCTCATTCCTTCTCAGAGAAAAACAACGGACCATCCCTCCCGCCCCAGCTCCTCTGCCTGTAAAGATTTCGTTCGTTCCTCTTTCGAATTTCTGATCCCGTTCTCGGTCCTCGATTCCGCCTGTGAAAGAAACTCGTCTTTGCTGCAATCCATAGAAGTAGCAGGGAGGACTTTGTGCAGAGTTTCTTTTCCTTTTTTTTGATCCGGAGGAACCTAGTTCGCCAGTGGTTGCTTGCCACTGACGAATCACGTTCGGGTTGCGTTCTCCGCTCCGTCCCAGTCTAATTCTGGGGGCGCAGGGGAACGATTCGGGACGGAAGGCACTAGTTTTTGTGCTTCCTTGGATTCCACGGCAAAGCCCGGCTGCGACGTCGGTGTCGTCTCCACCGCATTCTGGCTACGGTTCCCAAGCAACCTTGCTGTGGTGGGGATGGTGTCGCAGGCTCCCGTGGCGGGGGCCGGGGCGGGCGCCAGCCTCGCCGCGTCGCTGTGCAAGAAGAGCAACCGCGTCGCGCGGGTGCTCGCGTACGCGCTGCTCGAGTGGATCCTCATCGCGCTGCTCCTCGCCAACGGCGTCTTCTCCTACCTCATATCCCGGTTCGCCGCCTTCTTCGGCCTCGCGCCGCCGTGCGCGCTCTGCTCCCGCCTTGGCGTCGACAGCCTCTTCGAGACCCGCCCGCCGCACCACCGAGGCGCCGAGCCCCTGCGCCGCTTGCTGTGCGACGCGCACGCTGCCGAGCTGTCGCGCTCAGATTATGGCCTGACGCGCATGCCGCTGCTTGCTTCTACTCGCCGCATGGCTCAGATTATGGCCTGACCTGCTCGAATGGACGAACGCTGTGTTGTTGAGGCTGACCTGCTCGAGGACGGCGGCTGCTCGAGGACGGCGACGTTTCTTCGGTTCGACGGCGGCGCTGGTCCTTCGCTGCGTGTGGAAGAAAAGATACGGACGTTCCTGCGGATCCCGTGCGGAAGGCTGAGAGAAATAAGAATTTTAGTGGGCCTTCCAACAAACTAGCCTCAATAATCACCCCTTAGTGGGGAGAGTTTTTTTGGGTGGGCTAGTTACAAAAAACTGGCTCTAGCCCTCCTGTTTGGCAATTTTTTGGCTAGTTTGGCACAAACTAGCCCAAACTAGCTCTAGCACTTGGATCCAAACAGGGCCTTTGTTTATGAAAACAAAAGCCAACTACTACTAGTACTTGTACCTGGCGTCCTTTTTCCGCTATCGAAACATGCGTGCTTATCTTGTCCACATGGACAAATTGAAGAAGCGGCTGCATGTTTATGCAGTGCCTGCAGGAACCCGTTCAACGCATGCATATGGTGGCAGACTGGCAGTCATACTCTTACGTTTCCCGGTTGGCCACTGCTCTCCGTAGTCGCACTCTGGCTATATATACAGACAAAACACATGCCTCTTAGATTACAGCCTTATTATATTAGAGGACCCATCTCCTGGCGCAGACAACACCCAGACAGACTGAAAGAGACGCCGTGTGCAACAGCACAGTATATATCATATCAAGTGACGACTGACCTCGGCCTCGGAACAGCCAGCGTCGTCTATTATCTCTACCTCGATGTTCTAGTCGTCCATGGACCACACTACATACCATGGCCGGCGAGCTAGCAGCACCGTACCTGGTGGCTCAACCACGGCTTCACATCCCATGCAGATACGGGGCCGGCCGCGTCTCGCTCGCCTTTTGCAGATAAGGGTGTCAGCTGCTCATCAGTTGGGAAAAGCTGGGGCGTCTGTTCGTTTACGTGGGCAGGTGCAACACGACGAGCTCCAAATCTATCGGTTCCAGGCCATGTTGTGTCGGAAAGCGCTGCTGTTGCTAAACCCTGTGCGTGCCTACAGTTGAAAACGCCCTCCACGACAGTCGTCCCTCTCTCGCCGTTGGGCCAAACTTTGTTGTCCTGGGATGTTTGCTAGCTTTTGCATGCCATTTAAAAAAAAAGAAACTCCTATATATGCAAGTGAAAGATATATAGATAGCAAGATTACGAGGGGATAATAGTGCCGTGCTAACTAGGGGCGGTGGATGTTTCAACGGTTGGTGCCACATCCTTTGTTCTTCTTTACCATGGGATGCAAAGGTTCAATTCGTGGCTTATTCGGAGTCATTATTTTTCAGTGTTTTTTCATTTAGTGACACAGTGTTAGGACGAAGGCAAAGACGTCACCCTTCGCTCGAGGCCTTCGCTGCAGTCGTTGGTCCAACGGAGATAAAACGGGCAGGGACACCCTTCGCCCCGTACGACATCAGACGAAGGCCTGCGACGAGGTCATCCCACCCTGCGGACTCGTCCAGCTCGGAGGCCCACGAGTGATCCGGCCCATTGTAACGGGCCCTGCGTGGCCGCTGCGCGTTACGGGCCTAATTTGTAAAGGCATCCCTGTAATTACAGTCTGTAACCCTGCTTTATGGGAATATTCTGGGGATAACCTAGGTGTCTGAGGGCACATGCGTCCTTGACACGAGACGCTGGGCGCTCAGATACCTATAAATACCCCCGCACAGTGCCCGTGAGAGGCTAGATTAACAGAGCTTTTGTCATCTCGTGCGAGAACCCTGTTACACCAACTCTCATCCCCGTTGGATCCTCTTGCACCTGGTAGCAAGTTCCAACATTTGGCGCCCACCGTTCGTGCTACGAGAAAACCACCCGCGATGGCACCCAAGAAAGCTAACCCGAAGGCTGACGAAGCTGCGAAGGCAGCACTACTTGCTGCAAGAAAGGGCAAGGCCCTCGCCCTCACCCAATCCACCCACCAAGAGGCCACTGAAGACGACCCCCTCCGCACCTGCGGCCCTGAAGGACAATCGCAGCCACCCCCAGGCTTCGCCCCACTGGAGGGCGCGGACCTCACTGAGGACGGTGAAGTCCTCGGCGTCTCAGCGGAAGAACAGCTACAACTGCGCGCCCTGCGCCTCAAAAACCGCAATCTCCAGAGGCAGAAAGAGATACTGTAGGCCAAGCGCCAGCGCGTGTCCGCACTAGCCAAAGTGCGGCAAATGATACGCGACGAAGAGCAGAAGGCCCAGGACCTCGAGCGGGAGATCGCGCTGATGCAGCGCGAAGGCCACCTTGGCCTGCAGCACGGGCCACCCCCGCAGCAGCAACTGGAAGACACGCGCGAAGGCCACCTCGGCCTGCAGCATGGGCCACCCCTGCAACAGCGCGCACAACTGCAAGACCCGCGTTTCCCCCAGCGCGACCACACTTTCCCGCACGCCGCGCCATTCCAAGGGGTCAACTACCTGGACGAGCGAAGTCCCCTGGCGCCACACCTGCAGGTGACGCCTTGGCCCGCTAACTTCCGGGCAGGGACCTATCCCAAGTACAACGGCAGCACCGACCCAGCACAATACATAATGAGTTATCAGGTCGCCGTTGCATCTTCCGGAGGGGACGACGCCACAATGGCCAAGTCTTTCATCATCGCCCTCAAAGGCCCAGCTCTCACCTGGTTCACCAGGTTGCCTCCGCTGTCCATTGATTCCTAGAGAAGCCTCCGGGACAAGTTCCTGCTAAACTTCCAAGGGTACCGCCAAGACACCGACGCCTTGGCCGAACTCTCGCTCTGCAAGCAGCTGGAAAAGGAGACTCTGCGGGAGTATTACCGCAAATTCTTAACACTCAAGTCACAGCTGCCCTCAGTCGATGACCAGATCGCTATCCACTACGCTATCAGTGGCCTTCGCGCTGGCGTCCTCTATAGCCACTGCATCACAGATCCGCCCAAAAACCTCCAGGAATTATATCAGCTGTTTGAAAAATACGCCAAATCCGAAGAGCTCCACCAGCGCAAGGTTGAGTCCCAAAGGAAGCCTAAGGATGCTCCACAGTCCAGCCGCACGTGGACGAGGACTCCGCAGCAAGACTCCGGTCGAGACGGCCGCAATCAACAGCAAGTGCACAACATCGCCAACCAGCACCCCGCTGCTGAGGCCCCTCGTCGCCAGGAATATCCCCCCCAGGGCCGCAGAAATGGAACTCGCGGCAGGGGTCGGGGGCGTGCGCAGCCGCCACGCCGATTCTACTACCTCTTCCATGGCGAAGACTGCGCCCACCAAACCAAAGACTGCCCAGAAACGAAGGCCACCAATGACAGGATGGCACGGGCGCAGCCAGCCGACAACCCCAGAGTTGTCGCACACACTTACCAGCAACCCCCTCCACCATATATCCACGCCCCCGCCCCGTATCCACCGCACCACGCTTACCAACACCATCCGAAAGTACAAATCGTACCTCCCCCACCCCCACCACCACACCAGCAACATCAAAACATCCCCCACGCCCCAAAGCAGGAAGACTTCGCCGATCAGCCGTATCACGGAGTCATTCACATGATAACTGGGGGGTCCAGCACTGACTTCGACACAAAGCGGCAGAAGCGGGACCACTACCGCAGCATCAACCACGTCGCCGTCACTGGCCCAGTCGTGCAGACAAAGTGGTCCCACATACCGCTAACCTTCGACGCACGAGACGTCGACCTGCGCAGCGCCCCCCACAGCGACGCCATGGTTATCAATTGCAGCGTGGCAGGCTGGGACCTACACAAAGTCCTAGTCGACAATGGCAGTCAGGCGGACATCATCTTCCTCCACGCCTTCGATCGCATGGGCATAAGCCACAGCCTGCTCAAGCCTTCGGATAACCCGTTGTATGGCTTCGGCGGCAAGGGCACCTTTCCTGTCGGCAAAATAGAGCTGCCTCTCTCCTTCGGTGTAGCACCCAATGCCCGAAGCGAGCAAGTAACATTTGATATTGTGGATATGGTATATCCATACAATGCCATCATGGGCCGGGGCTCCATCAATAAGTTCGAAGCAGCCATTCACGGACTGTACCTATGTATGAAGATACCAGGTCCGTTAGGCGTTATTACGGTCTACGGCAATCAACAGACTGCGCGCAACATCGAGCGAGACTTCGTGCCCGGTCAGAGAAACGTGCACTGCCTCACGGCCCAGCGCGAGGTCCCCGCACCCGCCAGCCCAACCGATAAACAGCACGACAAGGCACAGCTGCAGAGCAACGACGGGACCAAGACTGTCCCCCTCGACCAGGCCACGCCCAAGTAGACAGTCACTATCAGCGAAGACCTCACTTCGCATGAAGAGGAGAAGCTCCTCTGCTGCCTGTCCAAGAACAAAGATGTCTTCGCCTGGTCAGCCCTCGACCTGGTCGGGGTCAGCCGATCCATAATCGAGCACAGCTTAGGAATCGACCCTTCGGTGAGGCCGAAAAAACAGCGGCTTCGCAAGATGTCCGACGAGAAGACAGAGGCCGCCAAGGCAGATGTGCACCGCCTCCTGGAAGCCAAATTCATCGAGCCGGTGGCTTACCCCACGTGGCTCTCCAATGTTGTGATGGTGCAGAAAAAGAGCGGGAAGTGGCGAATGTGCATCGACTTCACCAGTCTCAATAAGGCCTGCCCAAAGGACAACTTCCCGTCGCCGCGGATCGACCAAATAGTCGATAGCGCGGCCGGATGCGAAGTCATGTCACTCCTCGACTGCTTCTCCGGTTACCACCAGATATACATGAAGGAGGAAGACAAGGCTAGCACCAGCTTTATAACGCCCTTCGGCACATATTGCTTCATCAGAATGCCGGAGGGACTCAAGAACGCCGGGTCCACCTTTTCCAGGCTTACCAAGACAGTGCTCGACGGGCAGGTTGGCAGAAATATATTCACATATGTGGACGACATCGTCGTTGCTAGCAAGAGCAAGGCGGACCATCTCACTGACCTCGCCGAGACATTCGCGAACATGCGAGACGCACGACTCCGCCTAAACCCGGAAAAGTGCGTCTTCGGCGTTCGCCAAGGCAAAATATTGGGCTACCTGGTATCACACCGCGGCATCGAGGCCAACCCAACCAAGATTCAAGCCATCATAAACATGAGGCCTCCGCAGTCCGCCAGAGACGTCCAGCGCTTGACGGGGAGATTGGCCGCCCTCAACAGATTCATCTCCAGATCCGCTGAGCGAAGTCTCCCTTTCCTCAAAACTCTCCGTGGTGCAAAAGACTTCGCTTGGGGACCAGAGCAGGCAGCGGCCTTCGCCTCATTAAAATAGTACCTGTCGGAGTTGGCAGTCCTTACAAGCCCCGACTCTTCACTACCTCTGTTGCTCTATGTTGCGGCTTCGCCGCATGCGGTCAGCGCGGCACTGGTGCAGGAGCAGACAGTTGAGGGCGTGATCAGGCAGTGCCCGATTTATTACGTCTCTGAAGTGTTGATGCCGTCCAAATGTAACATGACAGAGCTGGAGAAGATTGCCTACGCAGTCGTTATGTCTTCGCGCAAATTGCGCCATTACTTTGAAGCATTCAAGGTCCGGGTCACCTCAGACAGGGGACTCGGCGAATTGTTCAGAAACCCGAAAGCATCGGTGAGGATTGCCAAGTGGGCGGCCGAACTCTCCGGATACCACATCAATTTCGAGCCAAGGACAACCATCAAGTCACAAGTCCTGGCCGATTTCGTCGTCGACTGGACTGGGCCAATAACACAGCCGGACCCGTCCGCAGAAAAGGTTTGGACGATCCACTGCGACGGCGCATGGTGCCATGCGGGGGCAGGCGCCGCGGCAGTCATCACCTCGCCAACCGGAGTCAAACACAGATATGCGGCTTGCCTCAGCTTCGCTCTGGAATCCGACAGATGCACAAATAACATAGCAGAATACGAAGCAGTCATCCTCGGTCTCCGCAAGCTGAGGGCCCTTGGGGTCACCACCTGCATCATCAAAATAGACTCCAAGGTAGTTGCTGGCCAGGTCAAGAAAGACTATGCAGCAAAGGACCCCGCACTCATGCAATACCTCGCGGCCATCCGAAGTCTCGAGAGACAATTCAAGGGATTCACTTTGCAGCATGTGGACCAAGCCAAGAATGAAGAGGCCGACGCATTGGCCAAGGCTGCCGCCAGAGGCGAGCCCCTGCCCTCCGACGTGTTCTACCACGTCATCGGCACACCTGCCGTCCGGAGCCCCGAAGGGCTCCAAATAACCAATGACAGCGAGGGCCACCAAATAGTCAACCTTATCATGACCGAAGACTGGCGGGCACCAATAACTCTGTTCCTACAGGGGTATTATCACCCAACCGACATCAACGAGGGCAAGCGCCTCAAACATCGAAGCCGGGACTTCGCACTGATTGAGGGCCAACTCTACAAGAAGGGGGTCAGTCAGCCAATGCTCAAATGCGTCACCGAAACCGAAGGTGTCCAGATCCTACGCGAAGTCCACAGTGGTACCTGCGGCTCTCACGCAGGGCCAAGGGCCCTTGCTGCTAAGGTGATCCACCAAGGTTTCTACTGGCCCGCAATGATTTGCGCCGCAAATCGGGTCACAAGGTCCTGCAAGGCCTGCCAGAAGTTTTTTCCCTTCGATCAGGCAGCCCTTCGCAATTTACAAAGCTGATCGCCCACACATGGCCTCTCCAGCGCTGGGGCCTAGACATCGTCGGGCCCCTACCCACGGCTCAGGGGAACCTTAAGTTCGCCTTCGTCGCTGTCGAATACTTCACCAAATGGATCGAGGCAAGGGCTGTCTCCACAATAACATCAAAGACTGCCCAAAAATTCTTTTGGCAAAACATTGTTTGTCGCTTCGGAGTACCGTCCGAACTAACAGTCGACAACGGCAAGCAGTTTGACAGCCAAGACTTCAAGGATTTTTGCTTCTCCATCGGCACCAAGCTTGCCTTCGCCTCAGTCTATCACCCGCAGTCCAACGGAGTTGTGGAACGCGCCAATGGAAAAATCTTCACAGCTGTCAAAAAGATGCTCCTCGACGAAAAAGGGCAAGTGGGCCGATTTGTTACCCGAGGCGGTCTGGGCACTAAACACGACTGAGTGCAGGGCGACCGGGTTCACTCCTTTCCGCCTTCTATACGGATCGGAGGCTATGACCCCGCAAGAAATAAAACATGGGTCCCCGCGAACAGTTCCATCAGCTGTCCCCGACGTGGACTAGGCCACTTCAAAGGATCTCATCGATGGAGACCGAGTCTCCACCCTACAAGCACTAAACAAATACCAAGCCCAGACAAAAGCATGGCGCGACCATGCAGTCATCCCAAGGGAATTCAACGAAGGGGACCTCGTACTCGTCCGAACAGCTCGGACAGAGTCCAGGGGCAAGCTGGAGCCCAGGTGGGAGGGCCCCTTCATAGTCAAGACGAAAGCTCCCCCCAGCACTTACAGGCTCACAACGCCAAGCGGCAAAGACCTGGAGCACTCCTAGAACATCGACAACCTCCGCAAATTTTTTGTTTGACTCATCAGGGCTGATTCGCCCTTGTAATTCGCAAGAACAATTTTATTCTGGCCCGCACTCTTTTCCTCCCGGGGGTGAGGTTTTTAACGAGGCGGAGCCATGTAATATACAAGTGAAAAATCCCCCGCAAAAACATGCGTCGAAAAAAGACCGCGACGACGGTCTTCGACATTCGACCAATACGAAGTCACCGCGAGGCTCAGCGCTAGCCACCCTCGCGTGCGACAACTCCGCGCAGAAGTCGCCTAAGGGTGCAGCCGGATTAGCACAACAAGTGCGAAAAATCGAAGTCCACCGCGAGGACTTACCGTGCAGAAGTCGCCTAAGGGTGCAGCCGGATTAGCACAACAAGTGTGAAAAATCGAAGTCCACCGCGAAGACCATCCGCGCAGAAGTCGCCTAAGGGTGCAGCCGGATTAGCACAACAAGTGCGACAAATCGAAGTCTACCGCAAAGACTAGCCGCGCAGAAGCCGCCTAAGGGTGCAGCCGGATTAGCACAACAAGTGCGACAAATCAAAGTCTACCGCGAAGACTAGCCGCACAGAAGTCGCCTAAGGGTGCAGCCGAGCTAGCACAGCAAGTGCGAAAAACCGAAGTCCACTGCAAAGACTATCCACGCAGAAGTTGCCCGAGGGCACAGCCGGACGAAGCGTAACAAAAGCAAAAACAACCACACCAAACTGTCCGCGCCAAGACCGACTATATACGCACCAGTCCAGCATAACAAATACACCTGACCAAGCACGTAACGCCTTCGCGAGCATAGCCAAATGTGCGAGGGCACACAACTTCATCATACAAGCCTTTACACATGTACAAGCGAGGGCATCACACTCTACATCGGCTCAACCTTCGGAATAATTCCCATCTCCCTATAGTTAAATAACATTATCCTAAGCTCCGCACCCGCAAAAAGACTTCGCAATTCCCCTTCACCTGTACTCGCGGCGGCAGGCAAGGAAAACAGTTCCTGCCGGCTAGCCCTACTCACACGAAGTCGACCGCCCTCCGCCCCGCTCACTCTACGCTTCGCAACCGCCCTTCGCCGCCTGCGCCCAGTACTCGGACCAGGCACATCTTCTGTGTCCGCAGCGTGCGGTGAAGCCTCCGCCGCTGCCACATCCAAGGCCGCAAAATAGTCCAAGTCCTCCTCCGACGACTCCTCAGTCCACTCAACCGAGCTCCCAGAGTCAGCAAAATCAGAAAACTCAGATGCAGACCCATCATATTTATTACCACCATCCACGGTCGAAGCCGCCAAAAAATTAGTAGTGGCGGTTGCGTGCGCAGGCCCAAAATCTTGAACCTGCGCAGCAACCAAAATTCAGCAACATATCCAAAATTCCCTAACTACCCACACCCACTACGCCACCTGCGAAGACCCAGCCGTCGTGGGAGCCTCCGCTGTCGCCTCCGCCGCCACCGTCGCAGGATCTTCAGCCCTCGGCGCAGCGGCTGCGGGGGCATCAGGAGCGCCTCCGGCGGTCTCTGGGGGCGGGTCTCTGCCGGCCGCAGCGGCTGCGGGGGCATCAGGGGCGCCTTCGGCGGTCTCCGGGGGCGGCTCCAGGGCAGCCTCGGACACGGCCTCCGCCGGGTTCGACTCCGGGTCAGGCAGCGCGCTGTTCAACGCCCCGAAATCATCCACCCTCTCGCCACGCGCCGCCTAAAACACAGCACACAGATTCAGCAAACCCACACATAGCCCACATCCAGCAAATGTCAAACAAAAGCCAAACATTACCTGAGCCCTCGCCGTCTCGGCCCGCTCCCTGACCACCTCTCGACCGTGCGGGCCCCACATCCGGTCGTAGATGGCTCCGGCGGACTCCTTCACTATAGGGTCCTCAACCTTGTAGATATCTCGCTCAAAATCCTCATCAGCTTGGTCGAAGACCTCAAAGTGTCGGCACCCTTCGCGAGAGAGCGCGTTCATCGCCCCCTCGCAGGTGACCAGGGAGGCATACGACATAAACCCCTCCACGATAGTGGGGAGTGCCTGCAACTCCTCCTGTACCCACTCCAGGCAGCGAAGTCCGGGCTCTCGGTCCGGCACTTCGAAGTCACCGGTCCGCGCGCCCAGCTCATGGTATGAATCCATGAGCTGTTTGCGCGTCCTCTCAGCCTCCGCGCGCGCCGCGGCCTCGGTCCTCTCCACACGGCTCTGCAGGGCGTTGAGCCGCTCCTCCAACTGCGCGGCGCACTCCCTAGCAAGACTGCCCTCCGCCCGCGCCAAATTGGCCTCCGCCAGCGCAGCCTGCGCCTTGGCGAGGGCCTCATTGGCCTCCCTCCTCTCCTCCACCAATTGGCGTCGGAGGTCAGTCTTTTCCCCCTCCAGCGCGGCCACCTTGTCCGCCAGCTTGCGGCACTTACTATCGGCGGCCGATTTTTCCCGGACGGCGTCAGCATGTTGCGTCCGAAGTCTATCGACTTCGGCAGACACAACTGCCGTGAGGGCCCCCGACGCCGCGTGGTCCGCGAAGTCAGTCGCCTGCAAAACACACGTAAGACAGCGGCCCCAAGAAAGCCGACTAAAAAAAACCCCGAAGTCTAGCTCAACATACCTGACTTAGCGCCTCCTTCATCTCCTTCAGCCGGCGGGACATAGCGCCCGCCTCGTCCCTAACAGCAGCGAGTGCCGGCATCTCGCCTCCGGCACTAAGAGCACCGCCCTTCGCCTTCGGCACGACGGCAGCCGCCGTGGTCGCCGCGGTAGGCGCAACAATAACAAGTTGGCCTTCGTCCGACCCTGCGACATATCAACGAATTAAAAAAATTCGAGCCAACGGCTTACCACCAAGATAGTCGTCCACACTAATATCGGTGGCGAAGTCGGCGACGCGCTTGCCCGGCGACAACAACCCTCGGGCCGCCTTCGTGGCCTCCGGCGCCCTGCTGGACGACGGCACAGTCTTCGTAGACTTGGAACCACCGGCGCCAGCCGCAGCCTCCGCCGCCTTGCTAGACGCAGGGACGGTCGACTTCGCCGCCAGCGGTGGCTTGCCTCCGTCGGGGGCAACAGCCTTCGCAGCCCCTCGCTGCCTCTTCGGCCTGGCTTCATGAAGCCTGACAACCGCCTGGCGCTTCTGTGCAGCTCCCTGGTGATCCTTGTCCATCACTGCCGACACAACAGCAGCAATATTCCGCCCGTAAGGAAACACTCTCCATTCACGAACCATGCGAGATGTAAAAAAGTCTTCGCCGGCCGCGTGGGGGATAGGAACATTCCTAGGCCACCAACCCCCGGTAACCCTCAGCATCCGCGCCGAAGACTCCCGGAGCTCGGGCGAAGACATCCTTCCCCCCGGGGCCGCGCATGTCCTCATCAATTCTCTAGCAAAACCATCGGAAACGCCAAGCCCTCCCATAGCAGTACCTAGTTTCCTCTTCTTAGAGGATGGGGCGGCCGCCGGCGCAGGGTCGTCTCCAGACTCTACCACCGGTTTCTTCCCGCGGCGGTCCACATCGTCTTGGCCGGGATAGCCGTTATACGGCAGTCGATTCAATTCAAAAACCCTGTTCAAACGGTCATTCGACCCGCAGATATCCCAGCTACGCTGGCCCTCTGTCCTCGGCACGTACCGACCAACGATCCGCACCGCCCCATCCTCCGCCTCACGCACAAAGGCGGCCAGATCGCAGCTTTGCAGATCCAACGCGAAGGCAGGACTTCGCACCAGCTTCCCACCATGGGAAGGCATCTGGCGAGGGCACACTTCGCCCAACGCCCAGCCATGCGCCAAGGGCCATACCCCGTACGCCACAAATTCTTCAACCAAGTCGCGCCCACTGCTCAGGCCGACGGCGCACCGAAGGGCCCCTTCGTCCGCATCCTCCTCCGCCACATCAAAGGGCGGGTATGCTGAGTAAAAATGCGAACACATCTCAGACACGGGGAGCCCCTCATGGTCTTCGACGGTACCCTCCGCGACGTAAAACCAAAACTCATTCCAATTGCCCCACTTGTTGCGGGCGCAAGGGACTAACTCGACTACCTCCATCGTGGTCTTGCCGGTCTTCGGCGTAAACGTACAGGACCCAAACTGAGCAACTTCATCTCCAATCATCCTCTTCTGCCAGTGCAGGCAATAGTACTACGCAAAGACTTCGACTGATGGCTGCCCGCCGTAGGAAGTCGTCGCCCAGACATACTTCGACAGAGCCACCACGACATTCAGAGTCAGCTGATGTATCTGAACATTAAATCTGCGCAGGACTTCTCCAACAAATCGGTGCGCAGGCAGGCGGAGACCGGCGGTGAAGAACGCCTCGAACACAACCAACTCGCCCTCCGGCTCGGGGACTTCCTCCGTCCCTGGGACACGAGCAACTCCGCCGCCAAAGTAACCCAACCGCTGCATATCTTGCACGCGGACCGACGACATCCTCGACACACCAAAATCCACCGTATCGCCGGCGCGTAACTCCTCCGCCACCAAAGTACTCAGCGTCTCCTCAGACGAGGCGTCGGCCGGCGGCGAGGCGTCGGCCGGCGGCGTAGCGGCAGCAGAAGAAGAGGAGGTCGGCATCGCTATGTACCGTCGGCGGTGGCGGGCGGTCTGCTTCACTCGAGCCAGATCTCCGGCGAACAAGAGCAAGGAGGGCAGACGAGCAGCAAGACGGTGGAAAAGGCGGCTAGGGTTTTCACGGAGCGCGGAAAGTGAAGTTCAAAAAGCGCCGACCCCCGCCCCCTTTTATACACAGGGCGCGGCGCTTCGGGAAACCCGCAGTCCAACAGTACGGTGTCAATCAACGGTCATGTCAAAAACCCCCGCGGAACCACTTCGAGCGAGGGCAGCGTCTCCGCCATCTAGCGACGTCTTCGGCACCAGATGACTTTGTCGAACTGGTCCCTCGGAGGGCAAATGTTGGGACGAAGGCAAAGACGCCACCCTTCGCTCGAGGCCTTCGCTACAGTCGTTGGTCCAACGGAGATAAAACGGGCAGGGACACCCTTCGCCCCGTACGACATCAGACGAAGGCCTGCGACGAGGTCATCCCACCCTGCGGACTCGTCCAGCTCGGAGGCCCACGGGTGATCCGGCCCATTGTAACGGGCCCTGCGTGGCCGCTGCGCGTTACGGGCCTAATTTGTAAAGGCATCCCTGTAATTACAGTCTGTAACCCTACTTTATGGGAATATTCTGGGGATAACCTAGGTGTCTGAGGGCACATGCGTCCTTGACACGAGACGATGGGCGCTCAGATATTTATAAATACCCCCGCACAGTGCCCGTGAGAGGCTAGATTAACAGAGCTTTTGCCATCTCGTGCGAGAACCCTGTTACACCAACTCTCATCCCCGTTGGATCCTCTTGCACCTGGTAGCAAGTTCCAACACACAGCCATAGTCCCTCCTTGTAGGAACATATGTCTAGGATCATAGACCATACTATTTCTGCCCATGCCAAAAAGTCACGACATATGTTTAAGTAAAGTTTCCCGTAACTTAGGGTAGATTTACCACGACAGTTACTCAGGAAAACATTTTGTTAGCCACTCATCCTAAAATTTCTCTATACCAAACTTAACTTATAAATCCTTTTAAAATAGGCTTCCAAAAAAGGCGCACATTATTGTTACAAGTATTTTATCAATCCTATTAAGCATTCGACCAGGATGTCACAATTCATCCCCTTAGAAACTGACGCCCTTATCGACCAACCTCAAGCCAAGAACTTACCCTATTGGGCATGTCTATGGGTCCAGTATCGTCATATGACATGCCATGTAGCTACTTTACACCCACATGCACACCATGTGCCATATGCCTGAACCCCTAGCCCACACACGCGTCCGAGAAACCCTGAGAGCTTGTTTGGGAGCGATGATACCAGGGAGGATTTGAAATGAGTGCTGAGAACAAAATGCACAGAAAAGACTCGTGTTGGTCTGCGGGGATGGTCTATGATTACAGAGGACTGCCAGGAGTAACTATCGTCGGTCTGTAAGTAATATATTATCTATATTTTTAATTCATTAATTAATATATATTATTTATATTTATATATTAAATTACTGATCAAAATATTTTGTTTTTGATAGTTGTATTTATCTATAGATATATATATTCCATCATTCATGCTGATTTTACTATACTATAAAAACTATAGATAAACAAATAGATATATTTTGTCTTCAAATCAAATATATATCTGTCGGTGGGGAAATCCATCGTCCGGGTGGCGGAACGCACCCGCCCTAATCCTAAGATGAGGAGGGGGCCTAAGCGGCTGTCTGTCTGTTGGAAGGTGGACGAACACACGAGGACACGAGGGATTATAGTGGTTCAGGCCACCGGAGCGTAATACCCTACCTCCACTGTGTGTAAGTAGTATAGAGTTTGTGATTGAGTCTGTCCTTTGTAATGTTGTATGCCTTCCCTTTTATAGTTTAACGTTGTGTGCCTTCCCTTTTATAGTTTAAGGGAGGCACATACAAGGATGTTGAGCCCCGACATGTGGGCCCAGGAGCATAATGGAAGAAATACATTATAGGAATAACTAATGCTGATAGGGTAACGCATGAGTAATTAGCGGAAGTCATGATGGCTGCAGTCCATGCAGCATTGATAGGCAGTAACTCGCACGAGTAATGGTGAGTGATTGCCCTCGATATAGTAACGTGTGAGTAATTGTGCGGCCCACGTATCGTGGACTGGGCACGCCGCCTGTCAGTGGAATGGACAGGCAGACGCCTTATCTGTAATGAATGCGAAGGCGCGCGTAGCCCAGAGGCGTTATGTCAGGTTCCGCTCGTTGGCTTATGCCACGCGCAGTATGCCACATGGCAGCGTCGGGTCTCCGCCTAAGCAAGGAGCAGGAGTGTATGCGGATAGGTCTGAACACGTGTCGGCACCGGATCCCCACCTGGGCCCTGATTAAGCACCGGGTGTGTTATGTCCTGGGACCTTGGGACCCTACTGTGGGTGGCCCGGACCCCATACGGGGGGGGGGTCCGGATCCCATTCTAAGGGTCCGGTCCGTACACGTGGGGGTCCTAGACCAAACTTAGAGGTCCGTACTGTATATCTAGGGGTCCGACACTCTCCCATGGGGGTCCGGACTAACTGTTGATACCTTGGAGTATATCACTTTCTCTGGACATGTGGTGGTCCCGGACCCGCCCATGTGGTGGGGTCAGGTGCTGTTGCTGGCCCATAGTAGTCGCCTGAGGTTGGGCGAGTCATGGCCTGGTCCCACATACAACTCTTTTATCACGCGACTAAAGATAGTCGCGTGGGTACTGCGTCTTCATACAGTAGTAAGTGGTACCCTAGTTTCAGGGTACCGACAATATCCAAACTCGAGATATCTGTTTTGCATTTTTGTCTAATAAAACTATTTAGATTTAAATTGAAAAAAATAGTAGGGTATGAATTCATGTGTATGAAAATTTATTAAGGGTATGTTCGGTTCCTGGGGATTGGCCACTCGGAGCGATTCCTAGCCGGATTGTTCACCTAATTTACATAAGGTTTGGGGAGCGATTTCTAGGTAAATTTCGGCACAAACGAACAGGCTCTAAAAGACATTCCTTGGGGTCAAAAGGTCCTTAAGAGCACTTTAAACTGCATCATGTAGGGGTGATCCCTGGTCCTTGCATCCCCCCTCTTTGCAAGGTTCACTATTCACATACCGCTTGATTGGTTTGTTGCGCGCGCAGCCCGCAAAGTTTGGCTCGTCGAGCGCGGTCGTTTTTGTAGTACGTGTGGATACAATCAAATGGTCTCAAAATGACTTATTTTACATTTGGCCATACAATCCATTTCCCCTTTTGCTGATCAATATGCCTCCACTCACACACCTGGCGCTCTTGATCAGTCACCAGGCTGTGGTAGCGATGATGGGAAGTCCAAATCCCGGCTCGTGCTGGATCCCCATTGCTCTTTCCTTGCGGGCATGTCACAGGAGAGTGAGGCCGCGTGGACCTTGTCAGGACATGCAGCCAACCGTTTGTTCCTGAATGAGACTGCATCTCGGGCTGGAATGGTCGCCGGTATGGATGGTGAGGCGGTCTATGCTCAGCCAAAGGTTGGAGTCGGATTGGATAATGATCATTTTAAAGCTGCTGGTAACTTACTAATTCACCAGAATATTTTACCTGTTTCTCCTTCTTTGTTTAATATTCCCGTTCAGGTATCTGATCAGTCTGTTACTCTGCCCTTTGTATCAGATACTCAAGCGAGTGGCTGTTATCTGGGACATGTTAATTCCTTTGCAGGGGTCCCTCGCTCAGTTCTCCAGGTATTATGTAAAGAATTTAATATTAAAGCCAACACTAAAAATGATGATATGAGACAAGCTCTTTCCTTAAGAGCTCAATCTGATAATAAAGTAATGGTGGCATTGCAGGATGCACTGGGGGCTAATTCTGTTTCTAAGAGAGTGAAATCTGAAAAGCTTAATAATGGTGATCTCATTATAAGTGCGAAGAGGACTAATACCGATGAAGATATTTTGACCAAAGCGCAGCGATTGGCAGCAAAGCGTAATCTGGAATTAAGTGAGTCTTCCTTCATCTCCCTTTCCCCGGAAGTAATCATTTCCAATTGTGAAAAGATTGGGATTTCTCTTGGTAGTTCTGAAAACCAAGTGTTACAATCGGTGGTTGCTATTAAAAATATTGAGATCGATAGACTCACGGTTGCTCCATCTTCCTATAGCAGAAATCTTTAAAGTGATGCTGAGGAAGCAGAGTTTGATGTTGCGTTATCTCACACTGCTGATAGGTGGGATGATGAGTCTGAGTTGACCACTTTAGATAAATGTTGTGAGCTTTCTGTCGCGCCGCGTAGAAAGAAATCGAACAAGGCTTTCTCAAATAGAAAGGTTAATCGTCCTTCTATAAAGCCATTTACACCCTCTAAAATTAGTTTAAAATGAAAGGCATTTTTTGGAATTATAGAGGTCTGGGGGATTTGGCTAAACACAATTACTTATCTCACCTTTCTAGAGAACATAGACTCGACTTTATTGCTCTCATGGAGACAGGTCGTAGTGCATTCTCAGAGTCTACTTTGAGACATTTTTGTAGTGGCGTCGATTTCCTCTGGCACCTTATGCCACCTAGAGGAAGATCAGGAGGGATGTTGTTAGGGGTTAATTCGGGGGTTTATGACTTGGAGCTATTGATGAAGGTAATTTCTATTGTAAGTTCCGGCTCCGAAACAAAGAGGATGGATTCATTTGGGCCCTTTTTGCTGTTTATGGCCCTGCTCAAGATGATTTAAAGAATGATTTTTTAGCAGAAATTGCAGGTGCGTGTAGTTCTGAGACTCATCCGTTTATCATAGGGGGAGACTTCAATATCATGCGAAGTGCGGAAGACAAAAGTAATGATAACTTCAGCCTTCGATGGCCTAAATTGTTTAATAGTATCATAGCGAATTTAGAATTGCACGAAATTGATATGGTGGGATGTCAATTTACTTGGGCAAATGATTTGAATCCACCCACGTTTGAGAAGCTTGATAGGGTTTTAATGAGCCCGGAGTGGGAACTTAAATTCCCTAACGTCTCAGTGAAGGCGCTTGATAGATCTCGGTCTGATCATACGCCTTTATTACTGAATGGTAAAGCCCCGACGAACCTGGGGAATTTCTCTGAGTTTAAATTTGAGTTAGGATGGTTCATTAGAGAGGGATTTTTTGATATGGTTTCTTTCATTTGGCAACAAGAAAAGAGAGGTGAAACCGCCATTCAGATATGGCAAAACAAGATTAGGTCCCTTCGACAATATTTAAGGGGGTGGGCAAAGAACTCAGCGGGGTTAGTAAAAAAGGAGAAACAACAACTTTTAAAACTAATTGATGAACACGATAAAAAGGCGGAGTTTTCTTGCTTATCGCCTAACGAGTTGGATTCTAAATCTTTTGCCAATGATAGGCTTGCCAATATTTTGAGAGAGGAAGAAGTTCGTCTCTTCCAGAGGGCCAAGGTCAAGCATCTTCTCGAAGGGGATGATAATACAAAATATTTCCATTTAGTGGCCAACGGCAAGCATCGAAGACAGCGGATTTATTCTTTGGAGGATGAGAATCGTGGTTGTATAACTGATGAGGAAGAACTTAAAAACCATATAACAAGGTATTACAAAAACCTCTTTGGGAAGCCAGACATATCATCGACCAAACTTAATGAATCTATTATCCAAGACATTCCTCAAGTCTCGGATGTAGAGAATGAAATTCTAACCGCTGAGTTTACTATAGAGGAAGTTAAAAAGGTGGTATTTAGTATGGAGCATAATAAAGCTCCTGGACCGGATGGCTTTCCAGCAGAGTTTTATCAAGTTTTCCGGGAAGTTATTAAGGATGATCTGTTTGCGTTGTTTGTGGACTTTCATCAAAATTCCCTTCCGGTTCACAGTTTAAATTTTGGAGTAATTACTCTAATTCCAAAGAAGGATAACGCAAATAAAATCCAGGATTATAGACCTATTTGCTTGCTTAATGTTTCGTTCAAAATCATAACTAAAGTTCTCACAAATAGAATAGGTCTAGTGGCTGACAAAATAGTCAGTCCCTCTCAGACAGCCTTTATGCCTGGTCGAAATATTCTTGAAGGGGTTATTATTCTCCATGAATCAATTCATGAATTACAGAGGAAAAAATTAGATGGGGTTATTCTTAAATTAGACTTTGAGAAGGCCTATGATAAAGTCAAATGGGAGTTTCTCCAGCAAGCGTTGCGTATGAAGGGTTTCTTCCCTTCCTGGTGTGCTTGGATCCAAACAATAGTCTCAGGAGGCCATGTTAGAGTTAAAGTGAACGATGGACGAGGTCCATTTTTCAGTACTTTCAAGGGCCTTCGTCAAGGGGACCCTTTATCGCCAATATTATTCAATATTGTTGTAGATATGTTAGCAATTCTATTTGCAAGAGCAAAAGAGGTGAATCTGTTCAAAGGAATTGTCCCGCATTTGATTCCGGAGGGATTGTCTATCCTTCAGTATGTTGATGATACGGTGGTTTTCCTAGACCATAATCTGGGGCATGCTCGGAACGTCAAACTTCTTTTGACACTTTTTGAGCAAATGTCAGGACTAAAAACAAATTTTCATAAAAGTGAGTTATTCTGCTATGGGTTGGCGAAGGAATATGAAGTGCAATACTCTCACTTATTCGGGTGTGGAATTGGGACAATGCCTTTCAAATATCTCGGGATTCCTATGACTCATAGAAGATTGAGAAATAGTGACTGGCAAGGTGTGATTGACCGGTTTGAAAGGAGACTTAGTACTTGGAAGGCTAAATTTCTATCGTCAGGTGGTCGACTGGTCTTACTCAATTCTGTGTTGAGTAGTCTTCCTATATTTATGTTGTCTTTTTTCGAGATTCCGGCAGGCGTCTTGAAGAAATTGGATGCGATCCGTTCCAGATTCTTCTGGCAGGGAGGAGGCAGTAAAAGAAAGTATAGGCTTGCTAGATGGAATGTTGTTTGTCAACCCAAAGCGATAGGTGGTTTAGGTGTCTCTAATCTGGCTGTTAAAAACATCAGCTTACTCAGCAAATGGCTCTTCAAATTATTCAATGAGGATGGGATGTGGCAACAATTACTTAAAAATAAATACCTAAGAGTTAAATCCCTTACTCAAATATCTAGAAGACCGGGCGATTCTCATTTCTGGTCAGGTTTAATGAATACTAAGGATCAATTTCTCAGATGGGGGCGCTTCGAAGCGAGGAATGGTCAAACTATCAGATTTTGGAAGGATAAATGGCTAACCAGTCGGTCTCTTTGTGAGCAATTTCCGAATCTATTTAATATAGTGCGGAATAAATCAGTATTAGTGGTAGACGTTTTTTCAGCTACGAATCTTAATTTATCTTTTTGCCGAATAATTAGGGGGATTAAATTGATGGAATGGCACAACATGTTAAACTTGCTATCTAATGTTACTTTGAATCTGTCTAGCGACAAATTTGTTTGGGATGGTCATAAGGATGGAATTTTCTCAGTCCAATCTATGTACCATTGTTTGATGAATAATCCCAACGATGAACGGAATAAAAAGCTCTGGAAACTTAAGCTCCCCTTGAAAATAAAAGTTTTTTTTGTGGAATTTATGTCGGGGAGCGATCCTTACTAAAGATAACCTAGCCAAAAGACGCTGGAAAGGCAGCTTGACTTGTAGCTTTTGCAACCGAAATGAGAGTATTCATCATATCTTTTTTGACTGCTATATGGCCAGTAACATATGGAGATTAATTTACTATGCCTTAAAGATAGACAGGCCCGTTAGCATTAATCACATTATTGGGTCTTGGGGAAGCAATATGAGTCCAGGATACAAAAAATTATTACTCTCTGGAATCTCAGCTTTATTTTGGTCTATTTGGCTTAGTCGAAATGAAGTTGCTTTTAATCATAAACCAATACCATCAATTCTGCAGGTCATTTTCAGAGGTACTTAATGGTTCAGATTCTGGAGACTTCTACAGAAGGAGGAATCACATCAACAAATCCTCGATGTCTGTCAAGCGTTGGAAGTGGTGGCGATGGAAGTCTTTGCAAATCATGGATGGCGCTCAAATGCAAGAATTGAGGATGGCTAGAGTTACCTACATTCTCGTGATTTTGCTTCTTTAAGTTAGTTTCATTTTCTATGCAACGTTTTTCGGATGTAATAATTGTCTTGTGTTGGCTGTACGCATTACCATGCTAAAGCCGGAACTCATGTTTCCATTATAAAAAAAATCCATTTTCCTTACGTGCAGCAGGTAACTATACAGATGTTCAGACAAAATCAATGTATGTGGTGATTCAGGATAAGACAATGTGGGCAACCAATCAATCCGAAACGGTTAGAATGGCAGGACTCCATCCCAATTCGTGAGAACGGAGCGGCTCCGGATCCAATTTGTATCCACTCGCAGTCGCAGGACGGCAAATCAGATGTGCACTGACATAACTTGAGAGTAGCAATCGGCGAGCCTTGCAACAGGATGGACGCACGCATCCCTGGCTGGACCCTGGTCAACAATATACAACTCCTGCGAACTGCTGGTGCTGTAGACTGTGGTGGTCCGTCCGTGGCAGCAGGGTCGTGGGCCGTGATGGTCATTTCAGTATTTCACGCAACGCAAGGGAACTTGGACCCTTTTCTCCATGCGGATCGCTGCTCCTCTGCACGCGGCAGCCGCGCGCGTGCAGGTGTAGAGGAGGCAGGCAGGCGCTGCACTGGAGCGTGGTGCATGGTGTACAGTTGTTTGTTCTGATCGGCTTTGGCTCGGTCTGAGCATGATGGAAACGCGTTTCCAATGATAAGGTGTTGGAAGTCAACAGCACAACCAGAGAGTTCCATGCTAAACGAGTTAGTTCTCTTTCCTCGGTCACTCGCCCCCATGACGCGTGCATCCATCCTCTCTGGTGGTGCTGTAGCTGTAGCACGAGCATGAGCACGAGGCCGCCTAACCAACCATTACTGCTCCACGACCTGACGGGTTGATCCCATCCGCAGATCTAGCTGACGGACAGGCCCGGATGGAACCTAACGAGATGACCGACCGACCGATGGATGCATGGAGGAGAAGCTGACACAGGCCGCGGTGCGGGCAAAGCAAGTTGCGCGCGAGGTGGCCGCGGAGCACTAGTTAACAAAGTTGCCGCTATGCGTCGGTCGCATGGCTCCCCATATCCGCGTCGCTCTCTCCGGGTCCGGGCCGGGCGCGTCGCCGTCACGCGCGCACGCACTCGGTGACGCACGCACGTGAGCTAGGTGAGACCGGACCGGACCGGACACGCCGGCGCGTCGCGCGCATTTCTTTTTCCCTCCCTGTCCCTGCCCAACCGTGCGCGCGAGCACGCGCCGAGCCAGATCCTCCCTCCCGCGCCGCGCGGGAGGGGGGTCCAGTCCAGGCCAGCAGGACGAGTGCGCGGCGTGCCAGCGAATGAACAGGCGCGGCGACCCCGACGTGTGCGCCGGCGAAAGCGACGCGGCAGCAGCCCCTCCCTCCGTCTCCACGGAGGGGGTCAGGGAGGGAGGGCGCTTGGCCACGCCACGCCACGCCGGCCGTACGGCTCGGGGCTCACGACGTCCCTGTCCCGGGCCAGATCGGGGGGGTATCAAATCGAGGAGGCTGCAGATCTTGCGGAGGCATGGCAGCGCCTTTAGCCCCGTATGAGCCAGCCGAGAGCTACGTACCGGACCTGCGAATCATTGGGCTCTCTGGGGGGCCCTCTCGTGGTGTCCAAGTCCAAGCTCCGTCCACAATTAAGGCCGGGCGCTGTGCATAGCTGTAGCATACGGTGGAGATCACCCAACGACGGCGGACGGGTCGGATTGGCTGCAACTTAACTGGTAAGTACGTACAGTGGCACAGTGGACGCGTACGTGATTGAGCGATCGCGCGCGCTGGGCCGGGGGCCTGGGCCTCTGTGTCCACTGGTACGTTGGGAGCTTGGGGAGGAGCGGTCTCTTCGATCTCGTCGAACCTCTCTCGATCCACCTACAGGCAGGGACTGTGCCGGTCCTCGCGCCAGTTTTGTTCCTTGCATTGGCACACTGTCCACTGTTCCATCGGAGGGGCGATCGTGAACCTCCACTAATCATGGTACTTGCACAGAAATTTTGCGGACAAAATGCCAGAAATCTGCCGACATGGACTCAGGCTCGATCGGACGACCTCGGACCCAAATTCTGTACCTTTTAATTCTTCTCCAGCAAGCTAAGGTTTAAGAGTAACGATAACGTAGAGAAAACACAGTGCTAATAATACTTGGTTTTCCTTAAATTGTAGACCGCAAGGTCCATGCTGATTGCTCACTAGCTAGTTCTGTTCCAAGGCTCCAAACAGCTGGTGGAACTTTGTTGTCGCTCTTTTTTTTTGTTCTTGCTTCGGTTATCTAGTCTCGAGTCTCCACGACGGGCTTTAATTTCCTCGCCTGCACTGTTCGCCTTTGCTTCTCCGCGTCTCCCTCCCTAGATACATGCATGCATATTCTATACTCCGTGCAGCATGCATGATTACACAGTGCCTGTACTATTGCACTAAAAATTGCGCATGGACATCGAGAAAAAAGCTCGCACAGTGCCATGCGTAGGGAGGACGATGGCCGACGAACGGAAAGCCTTTGAGTGGAAAAGGGAGGCATGCATGCATATGGATGGCACACATCTTTATTCGCATCATTTCCTATGACCGGACCCCATGCACGGTCGTACGTCCTTGGCCCTTGCGACGATGCTTACCTCCCACCCTACATACATACGATCGTATAGGCTGCACAATTCAGAGAGAGAGAGAGAGAGAGAGAGAGAGAGAGAGAGAGAGAGAGAGAGAGAGAGAGAGAGAGAGAGAGAAGCGACGACTAGTTTATTAGGCCTGAGAGAGTACGTGTGCATAAACTGTGTTTTCCCTGTCCGAGGCGAAAGCCACTTGCTGTTCACCCCTGGCCCTGCTTTCTGCGAGCAATCAAACAGTACTTTGTTAATGTTTGATTTGACGTTGATCTGATCTGATCTCGCTGGACTAGACGACATGTCGGCAACCGTGTGGTGTGGCTGGAGACTATATATAAATAAACAGGCTAAAAAGGTGGGAGAGAATAGAACAGCAGCAGAGCCCGGGAAAGATGTCTTACTGATGTCTCTCGCGGCACCATGAACGTGCATGGACACGAAAGATCGATGTTGCCGGGCGACCAAGGAAAAAAGGAGGCTAGCTACCCCTTTTTCTCCTTACCTAAAGACGCAACTACTATACATGCGCGAGTGCACGAAGATGTGTCGACTGCTCGACAGACAAATGGCGACTGCGATCAACGGGCAACTCGATGGCGCTCGCATTCGGCTGGTTAGTTTATTCGCGCAGGGCCGGGGATGTGACCAGCAGCAGGTTAGAGTAGAGTAGACGACGGAAAAGTTTTTTTTTTTGCCGGTCGGTCGAAAAACGCTCGCCCGACCGAGAGTGCGAGTGCGAGCTGAAGTGCGCGCGCGCGCCATCATTAATTCGCTGCGGTCACCTGTCATTTGGTGGCGAGCAGCCGAGCATCGGGCACTCGTGCGGCACGATTAGATGACCACCCTTACTTTTCGCTAACCCCGCCGCAAGATACCGTATGGCTCGTGCGCTCGTGCAACATCGCAGAAACGGGACGTGGCGTTGCTAGGAGCCAGGCCTTTTTTTTTTCTTCCTCTTCTTCTTCGGCGTGGAGAAAAGATGAGGAGAGGGGTTCGCACCGCAGGCAAGGCAAGGCACGGCACGGCACGGCACGGCAGGCTGTGCGGCCCACGCCACGCTGCATTGGGCAGAGCGAGTAGTGGACGCCGGGACGGGAGGAGAGGTCCAAAGCGCAGCCTTATTAGTGGCAGAAAAGCGTGGCGAATGGGCCGCTGCTTAAACTGGAGCCCGGCCGGTGGTGGGTGCGTACACAATGAGTACGCTCACACTCCCATATGATGCGGCATGCATGCCTGGGCGGACCAGGGGCGGCAGTGCGGTAGTGCACGACGGGGGCTGCTGCCTGCAGGTCAAATACGCAACCACGGAATGTATGTGTGCACGCACGTGCGGGAATCGAACGGAGACCAGATATTTCGCGCTTGTCTCTCTCCGCTGAGTCTGAGATCTCTGGCAAGAGCTGCACGAAGGACGAACGGCTGTGCTGTGCAGGCCTCCCTCGGTGGATGACAAAACCTCCCACTTGTGGTAAGAAACGTCGCTGCCTCACTTGGGAAAAGGGGGAGGAGGCCTCTCTCTCCGCAGTCCGCACCCCCAGTCTACAGCGTCTGTGGTCAAAAGGCTGCGCACGAGCAGGAGCGGCGCAAATCGACGTCCACCATAGATTCGTGGTGATGAATGATGATGGCCATGACCCTCCCAGTTTGGTGGGACTGGGGCGAGAGCGAGACCAGCCGAACACATCGGTGCGGTGCAGAAGGTCGTCTGATGGATGCGGCGTCGCGACTCGCGAGCAAACGAATTCGAGCCCGGGTTTGCGGTGCTTGGGCTGCCGTTCCGCGGGCGCGCCTGGACCAGTGGACCGTGGCGCGGGATTGACCCCGACTCGCCCCGCGCGGCCCACACACTTCGCCCGTTTGGCTGGTGGCCGGGCCGCCGCCGGCAGCGAGGGAGGGCGACTGCCAGGTCCCAGGTGAACCGTCGGTCGATGAGCCAGCGGGAACAGAGGAACCGCCTCGTAAGACGCCGTGGATCGTCAGCCAGTCATCCTAATGCTTACACTTTACAAGACAGCGGTGCTAGTACAGTTTACGCTGCGTCATATCACTCTGCCCGCGTCCCGGACTGGGACTAGCACAGTTTACAAGACAGTGGTGCTGTCTCAACTGAACTGAACTGTTCTTTGGCCTCAGCCGATAGGTAATGCAAAGTTTTATCCTCCTGCTCCTGGGGCAACCTTTGTTACAGGAGCGACCGGCAAACAAGTTAGACCGCAGAAACGATGTCGGCAAGCGATTGAGGCCGCCTAGAGCTAGAGTGAATGTTAGGCCGACATCGCATAAATCAAGCCAAAAGAACGCCATCCCCATTTTTGCATCGTCGCCGCCGATGATTTTCCAGGCATTTTGCCCAAGTTTTGGGACTATGCGTCCATGCTTGCAGCCCTGCAAAACAGAACCTACAGCGGTCTGCATTCGGTCGGCATCGCTTTTCGCATAGTGTAGCCTACAACTGGCAAACAGACTCGCCACCGAGCAAGGAGTAATTCCAACTGACGCCACCACATGCATTACCTCTCAACATGATTGCGGACGCCACCAAATAAATGCACTGGACAAACAAGCTACTAAGTAGTACGAGATTCGTCCAAGATTTGCCGTCAGAAACTCCAGCAACATGCATCAACTTTCAACGGACGAAGTTTGATGCAAACACAGGGGCGGGGGGCAAAACAACGCAAAGTGTTCGGCACGTATGTGTGTGTGTACACATGTGGAGGACAGAAGCACAACAGGTGATGCATACAACATTTTCCAAAGCGTAGGCTGGGGCCGTAAAGTTGAGTTCGTCTGCCGAGGATTTCCCTATCTTCTGTAGCTGGCCAACTCCACTAGAATGTTACAGGGTGTATCAAAAAAAATGTATTCACATGGACAGTGGCAACAACAGTCTCCTTTCTCTTTTCCTCTTCAGCCTTCTATGCCTAGAGATTTTGAGACTCACTGGAAGGAGGATCCCGAAGGTTACAAACATGGCTGAAAGTCTGAACCATTTCAAGTAAAGGGCGGCATAGCAGGACACCATGAGAAAACAAAACAGGACCGCATAGATGACAGCAACCTTGAGATCTCTCCTGTGAAAAAAAGAAAAAAGGAAGAACTTAAGTAACACTGATTAAAAGCTGACCAAATGCAAGAGCAATTACACTGCCCCCCACAGCACAGGCACAAACAGGATTAAAACAACCAACATAAATAGCTTTTACACTAGCCAAAACATCAGTTAGGACTTACAAATTTGCAAATACTTTAGGTCATTTGTAAAGCTTAAATCAAAAGTACACCCAGTGTGCCAAAGGCTCCTACTGTCCTACATGAGTGGGAATTGGACAAGAGAGAAACCAAGGCAAGCCTTCACTCTGTGGATGCGCTGGTGACTCGGTCCTAGACCTGTCCTTAAGAAGATTAAATCAAGGATTTATGGGAAATACTAAATCTAACTGATGTTAAGTACACTCTATCATTAACCATCATTTTTCTATTATATTTGTACATTAAGGGACTGCTGATCCTAATGGATGTTTAAAAGATGCCACAATTATAAAATGCAATGGAGTTAGAGAAAACCCGAAAATTAAACATATTCTTCGCTGCGGTATAAATATAGTCACTTAGCACTACATCAGGAAGCAGATCTATTATTTTACATCTAAAAAGTGCCAGTTCAGACATTGTTTCAGAACCTACCAAATGCAATAAGGTTCAGGACAGGGAAGCTGATGATACATGTATTCAATTCATCATCAATAAAACAGCCTAATTCTGCTGGCTACAAGGATCAGTGCAGTAATGACTTATGACTCATGGGCATCAATGCAGTAGTGACCAGACTCATCTACGAAAAATGCTAGCGTGCTGCAAAATTGGTAGAAAGGGATACTTGAGACATTTCTCCAACTAACAGGCTTAGCATGTATGATGTATTGTAGCCAGAAAGCAAATTTTGTCGTGGGACATCGAACATAGTATTGGCCAGTCAAACCACTAATGCTAAAATACCACTATGAAATCGCGGTGATCGTCGTAAGACACCACAATGATTATTTATCAATTTCTCATATCTAAGGAGCAAAAAGGTAGGGAAAATGCCCTTTTTTGCTCTTGTCTTCATCATATTTGTTTTGCAGTTCTAACGCCATCATGGATGGCGTCAACAGCCTTTGCTCCATTTCATTCACTGCCTTGAGCCACATCATGTTCATCAAACTTCCTTGGGTTGGGATGAGCTGCAGATGTAGTTCATGTTGGCCAAGGCACAGCTCACGGCAGCGTACATGAACCAAACTCGACCACTGTAGTGGCTCCTTGGGGCTCACGTTCATGATGCAGCCAGCCACTAGGCAGTACAGCACCCACGCAAAGCCATTGCGCATCATGGCCACCATGGCGTCCTGGTCTCAACTGGCTACAGCGGCCAGGGAGAACACCTAGATTAAGTCCACGGAGACCTGTACCACTGTAGGCTGATTTGAAATACAAAAACAAAAGCAAGTGGGTTGGTAACTTTGAAGGAGATTAGTGGAGCTCACAACACCACTTCTTTCCCAGATTCCAAATAATTTCTGAACTTCCAGTTGCAGCTCATAAATGTGACGCTCCTACTCAAGCTATTTGCTAATGTTTGGACCTGGGGCAAGATCAACTCAGCTTGATGCTTGTTTAATCACAAGAATTTGTTGCAGTTGACAGATTAGTCACACAAGCAGCAGCTCACCCACACACCAAGTGGTGGAGAGACTACAGGTCTACAGCGTGAGAGGAGTAACATAAAGGAGATGAAGACAAGGCAAAAAGGACATTTTTCCTACTTTTTCACTCCATAGACCTGAGAAAATAACAAAAATAACCGTTGCAGTGTCCTACGACAAATAAACATGATTTCATAATGGAACCTAGCAAATTTCGGTAATAGCAGTGTGAACTGACCAATACAGTATCATGTTTGTTTAACATCCCATAGCGAAATTTCCCTAGCATGTAACTGAAGACTCATCTGTGACGAATGCAACAACACTGCATAGAGAGAGAATAAAGATGCTTCACTCACTAAATACAGAGGTTCCCACACATAGACAAATAAGTTTCACACCAGTGTTGCCATTTTAACATTATTCACTGGCTTCCCTATTGCCTGCACGTAACCAGCAGAAATTTGGTATATCTCTGTCATAATGAGCATAATTCACAGAGTATACAAACTGATACGCAGTCAAACAATATATTCTACATCTGAAAACCACACAATGACATCATGCAAAAGACGAGAAACAGGAGGGGATAATTCCTCGTGTCAATGTCAATTTTCCAGTATCCAGATTAATGTGCAAATAATGTAGAAATTATTTATGACATAGTAAATAATAATAGTTTACTTTCATTGAGTGATTAACATTGGAAGGTTAGTAGTTATTCCCATTCATGCATGCATATGAAGCATCGATGATCTTAGAATTTACTAGCAGTCTAGCACCGAGAACATCAACAGATGCAAATGCAAGAAAATGTGTTAAATGCAGATCATATGGTATTACTCAGGTTGGCATGAATGGGCTTTTACTGCAAGGGTTCTTGTGTTTTCACTCCTGTTTTGAAATCTAGTTGTGAGTTTGCTCTAGTTTATTTAACTTTGTGATTTTGCTCCTGTTTTTTTTAATGTAGACAGAGTTTACCCTGTTCCATTTATATGAGTTGTGTCAGTGTAGTAAAAAAAGACTAGTTGTCCCATGTGAATCTGCCCATAGGTTTTTTAGTACTTGTCATGTACGGCCGCCCCTACGTCAGGCAACGGCGTACCCGTGACATACGGCGTGCGCGTGAGCGCGCTGAACACGCCCAAGAGGCAACAGCCGCAGGTTCCAATGGATAAGATCGGGAAATTGATAAGTTAGTGGAAGGTTTGCTGCATGCCTAGAATTAAGAAGCAAGCAGCCCATGTTAGTTGAAAGGTTAGTTTACATGCCTAGGAATAAGGAGCGGTCAGCTCCATGCGTGTGCCTAGAATTAAGGAGCGATTAGCTCCATGCATGTGTGGCCGAAAGGCTTTATAAACCTGTAACCGGACCTGAAAGGGGTAAGCAGGAATTATATTCCAAATCTCTCCCTCTCTGTTAAGCCTACGGTTGAGGGGAATAACCTCACCGGAGAAGACGGCCGACGGCTACGAACTGCGTAGCCGCGGTCCGGCCACCCAGGGGCTCGACGCCCTTGACAACCTGGTATCGCGATCCCGGCGATCCTCTCCCACTCGCTCCAATCCTTCATCCACAGCCGCTGCAACCCACACCAGCTCTCCACCTTCACCCCAATCTTCCACCGACTCGGCCCTGCAACCAGCCACCATGGCCGAGCCGTCCATGCAGGACGTGATGGAGATGCTTAGGGCCATCACCACCAAGATGTCCACCATGGAGGCTGACATGGCCGCCATGAAGGAGAAGTCGGCGTCGACGTCGGATTACGGCGCCGGGGGACGCGCAGAGGTGCCGCGCGATCTGGATCGCCCACCTAAATTCCAGAAGCTGGACTTCCCACGCTACGACGGCAAGTCCGATCCTATGCTCTTCCTCAACAAGTGTGAGTCGTATTTCCGCCAGCAGCGCACCATGGGGGAGGAGCGCGTGTGGATGGCCTCATACAACCTGGAGGACGTCGCGCAGCTGTGGTACATCCAACTCCAGGAGGACGAGGGCACGCGGACCTGGGGACGATTCAAGGACCTCCTCAACTTGCGGTTTGGGCCTCCCCTCCGATCGGCTCCGTTGTTCGAGCTCGCAGAATGCAGGCGCACAGGGACCGTGGAAGAGTATGCAAATCGTTTCCAGGCCCTTCTCCCTCGCGCCGGTCGTCTCGACGAGCACCAGCGCGTCCAGCTCTTCACCGGCGGCCTGCTGCCACCACTCAGTCATGTCGTTCGCATCCACAACCCGGAGTCGCTCGCGTCAGCCATGAGCCTGGCGCGCCAAGTGGAACTGATGGAGGCCGACCGGCTGGTGCAGCCTGCACCTCGGGCGCCCCCGCGCGGTCTGCTGGCCGCACCGGCGCCACGTCCAGCGCTTCCAGCGCCCCAGCAGCCGCTGGCGCTCCCTGCACCACCGAAGGCCACCCAGCAGGGCCGTGGCGAGGACAACCAACGACGCCTCACCCCCGACGAGATGGCAGAGCGGCGCTGCATGGGCCTCTGTTTTAACTGCAATGAAAAGTACACGTGTGGCCACAACCGGTTTTGCAGGCGTATTTTTTTCGTGGAGGGCGTGGAGATTGAAGACACTAACGACGCGCCTCCGGACGCTGACGGTGAGGCCCCCTGTTTCTCCCTGCAGGCCCTGGCCGGGGTGCCTGTGGCTGACACCATGCAGATCGCCGTCGCGCTTGGTGCCGCCTCGCTGGTCGCCCTCCTCGATTCCGGCAGCACCCACAACTTCATATCCGAGGCGGCGGCGCGGCGCACGGGTCTGCCCCTTCTCCAGCGGCCACGTCTCATCGCCATGGTCGCCAACGGCGAGCGCGTCACCTGCGCCGGGGTCCTCCGTGACGCCCCCCTCACCATCGACGGTACCCCGTTCCCGGCCGATCTCTTCGTCATGCCGCTCGCTGGGTACGATGTCGTCCTCGGCACACGGTGGCTGGGCGCGCTGGGTCCTATTGTGTGGGACCTGGGCAGCCGGCGCATGAAGTTCAACTTCCAGGGGCGCCCGATATGCTGGACCGGCGTCTCGGCTGCCAGTCCCACAGCAATCAGCGCCACGGTGGCGAGCGAGCAGTTCCTCGACGCACTCCTGGACTCCTTCAGCTCCGTCTTCGCCGAGCCGACCGGTCTGCCACCACAGCGCGCCCACGACCACCGCATCACCCTGACGCCGGGCGCGCAGCCTGTGGCAGTCCGGCCATACCGGTACCCGGCTGCCCACAAAGACGAGCTGGAACGCCAGTGCGCCGCCATGATGGAGCAAGGGATCGTACGCCGCAGCGACTCGCCCTTCTCGTCGCCAGTCCTCCTCGTCAAGAAGCCCGACGGGTCCTGGCGCTTTTGCGTTGATTACCGCGCCCTCAACGCGCTCACGGTGAAGGACGCTTTCCCCATTCCCGTGGTCGACGAGCTGCTGGACGAGCTCCATGGGGCACGGTACTTCTCCAAGCTGGACCTGCGTTCTGGGTACCACCAAGTGCGCATGCGTCCGGAAGATATTCACAAGACGGCGTTCCGCACTCACGATGGGCTGTACGAGTTCCTGGTGATGGCGTTCGGCCTCTGCAACGCGCCAGCAACGTTCCAGGCGCTCATGAACAACGTGCTCCGCCCGTTTCTCCGCCGGTTCGTCCTTGTCTTTTTTGACGATATTCTCATATACAGCAAGACATGGGCAGACCATCTTCGACACCTCCGCGCCGTGCTCGACGAGCTGCACCGCCACCACCTCTTCGTCAAGTGTACAAAGTGTGCGTTCGCTGCCCTGTCCGTCGCCTACCTGGGCCACGTAATCTCGGCGGCGGGTGTGGCCATGGACCCGGCCAAGGTGCAGGCCATCGTCGACTGGCCAGCTCCACGTTCGGTACGAGCGGTGCGTGGCTTCCTCGGGTTGGCGGGCTACTACCGCAAATTCGTGCACAACTATGGGCCGGTGGCAGCCCCGCTGACCGCGCTCCTCAAGAAGGATGGCTTCGCCTGGGATGACGGGGCGGCTGCGGCATTCGCGGCCCTCAAGGCTGCGGTCACCTCTGCTCCGGTGCTGGCCATGCCGGACTTCGCGAAGATATTCATCGTCGAGTGTGACGCATCGTCACATGGGTTCGGCGCCGTGCTGGTACAGGAGGGCCATCCAGTGGCATTCTTTAGCAGACCCATCGCCCCCCGGCATCGCGCTCTCGCGGCCTACGAGCGTGAGCTCATCGGCCTCGTCCAGGCGGTGCGACACTGGCGGCCGTATCTCTGGGGTCGGCAGTTCGTTGTCAAGACCGATCACTATAGCTTGAAATACTTGCTCGAGCAGCGCCTGGCCACGATCCCACAACATCATTGGGTCGGGAAGCTGTTGGGCTTTGACTTCTCTGTTGAGTACAGGTCGGGTGCGACTAACGTCGTGGTGGACGCGCTCTCTCGCCGAAACACCGAGGGTGAGCTGTTGGCTATCTCGGCGCCCCGTTTCGACTTCATCAGCCGCTTGCGCCACGCCCAGGCCATGGATCCCGCCTTGGTGGCTGTCCACGATGAGGTACGCGCCGGCACACGCGCTGCCCCGTGGGCCGTGACGGACGGCATGGTCACATTCGACGGGCGCCTCTACATCCCCGCCGCCTCCCCTCTACTGCCGGAGATCGTTACCGTTGTCCACGCAGACGGTCACGAGGGCGTTCACCGCACACTCCACCGGCTGCGCCGCGACTTTCACTTCCCCAACATGAGGCGCATGGTGCAGGATTTTGTGCGGGCGTGCGCAACTTGCCAGCAGTACAAGTCGGAGCACCTTCACCCCGCCGGCCTGCTGCACCCCCTTCCGATCCCCTCCGTCGTCTGGGCGGACATTGGCCTCGACTTCGTGGAGGCGCTGCCCCGCGTGCACGGCAAGACGGTGATCCTGTCCGTCGTCGATCGCTTCAGCAAGTATTGCCACTTCATCCCGCTGGCGCACCCGTACACCAGTCCGTGGCACAGGCATTCTTCACCGACATCGTCAGGCTGCACGGGGTACCGCAGTCCATTGTCTCCGACCGAGACCCGGTGTTCACGTCCTCTTTCTGGAGTGAGCTCATGAGGCTCATGGGAACAAAGCTACTCATGTCCTCGGCGTTCCACCCACAGTCCGACGGCCAGACGGAGGCGGCAAATCGCGTCATTGTGATGTACCTGCGCTGCTTCACGGGAGATCGCCCCCGGCAATGGCTGCGCTGGCTGCCATGGGCTGAGTACATCTACAACACCGCGTACCAGACTTCCCTCCGTGACACGCCATTCCGAGTGGTCTACGGCCGTGACCCACCCTCAATCCGTTCTTACGAACCGGGCGAGACGAGGGTCGAGGCGGTGGCTCAAGAGATGGAGGCAAGGGAGGCCTTCCTCGCGGACGTACGCTACCGCCTCCAGCAGGCGCAGTCCGCACAGAAGCACCACTACGACAAGTCGCACCGGCTGGTAACCTACCAGGTTGGCGACTGGGCTCTTCTACGGCTACGCCAGCGCGCAGCTGCCTCACTGCCGCGCACGGTAGCAGGGAAGCTCAAGCCCCGTTACGTCGGGCCGTACCGCGTCTCGGAGTTGATCAACGACGTGGCTGTACGCTTGGAGCTTCCCGCCGGCGCTCGTCTTCATGATGTGTTCCACATTGGCGTGCTAAAAAAGTTTGTGGGAGCGCCACCATCGTCGCCACCCGCCCTGCCTCCGACCATCGACGGTGCGGTGGTGCCGGAACCAGCCCGGGTGGTGCGGGCTCGCCTGGCACGAGGTGTCCGCCAGGTGCTTGTTCAGTGGCACGGCGAGCCGGCCGAGTCCGCGACTTGGGAGGACGTCGACGACTTCCGCACCCGGCATCCAGCGTTCCAGCTCGAGGACGAGCTGGTCTTCGAGGAGGGGAGAGATGTCATGTACGGCCGCCCCTACGTCAGGCAACGGTGTACCCGTGACATACGGCGTGCGCGTGAGCGCGCTGAACACGCCCAAGAGGCAACAGCCGCAGGTTCCAATGGATAAGATCGGGAAATTGATAAGTTAGTGGAAGGTTTGCTGCATGCCTAGAATTAAGGAGCAAGCAGCCCATGTTAGTTGAAAGGTTAGTTTACATGCCTAGGAATAAGGAGCGGTCAGCTCCATGTGTGTGCCTAGAATTAAGGAGCGATTAGCTCCATGCATGTGTGGCCGAAAGGCTTTATAAACCTGTAACCGGACCTGAAAGGGGTAAGCAGGAATTATATTCCAAATCTCTCCCTCTCTGTTAAGCCTACGGTTGAGGGGAATAACCTCACCGGAGAAGACGGCCGACGGCTACGAACTGCGTAGCCGCGGTCCGGCCACCCAGGGGCTCGACGCCCTTGACAGTACTCTATGATTTTAACCTCTATTTTTGCATGAAACATTTGGACAGCATTTTGAAAGAATTTTTACAGCAAATATTTCAAACCTTAGCAAACATTAACAAGTTGCACATGCTTAGTCAACAATCGACGAAACCTGGAAGGTTAGGATAAGGTCAGGGGTTAATATAGTCTTTTAAACATTTTAATATTTATTTTTGTTCAATTCATTTGTGCAGCCTTTTAGCTAACAGAGTCTAAACAGGGGCAAATGGTGGCTTCAGATTTAAAAAACAGGGTAAAATAACAAAGTTGAAAAAATGAGGGTAAAATCATAATTTGCCTTCGAAGTATGGGGCAAGAACACCAACCTCCTTCTACTTTAAGTTTAAAAGACATGCAGTACATTTTGCTGCCCTTGCTACCCTGTATGCTCAGAGTTCAGAAATGAAGGGCAGAACAAGGTAATAGAATAGAAAGATAATCCCTTAATCCCAAAATATTAGTCGTTTTAGCTCTTGGTTTTATGTCTATATTCAAATGGACGATGATAAATCTAGACACATATACAAAATACATGCATCAAGAATTGTATGAACCTACTAATTCCCTAAAACGACTACTATTTTGGGACCGAGGGAGTACATTAGTTCTCTGTATAATCAAGAACCTAAAAGATATGTTGTCAACTTGTTGTGCAGGGCCACCAGTAGGCCAGGACCGACGGAGGGAGAAGAAGGTGCCACCCAAGCTCTGGCAAGTGAGACCCAACAGTTATAGCCGGGGCTTAGATAACCCCACCTGATCCTGTATACCTTGGATTTTGTTTCTCTCTGTGACGCTAGTTTCTATATTATATTGTTGAAACATGTAAGGCCCACTGAAATGCACCCAGAACATGGATTTGTTACTTGGAAAGCCTTTTAGTCCCAAGCAAGTTGGGGTAGGTTTGATAAAAAAAACATAATCCAAAATTGATTACCCACTGCTCGCTCTATTCCAAAATGTTGGTCATTTTTTTAGTTTTGTCCTGAGTCAAACTTCTCTAAACTTCGACCATGTTTATAGAAAATGCACGAACATCTACAGGATCAAATTAGTTTCACTGGATCCATCATTCCACCATTAAATATGTTTTGATATTTCATTTATTTGTCTTTGTAGGTGTCACTGTATTTTCCTATAAAGTTGGTCAAAGTCAGAGAAGTTTGATTTAGGGGAAAAAACAGACGACCTACATTTTGGAACCGATGTTACAGAGAGAACTCAAGTGTGTGTGTGTGTGTGTGTGTGGGGGGGGGGGGGGGGGGGGGGGGGACGTTGCCCTAGCTTTGCTCATAAAGGGAATTTTATTACTAACAGAGGATTTTCCTTGATCTTTCATCACATGTCCATATGTCTTGTGCTGGGTTCCATTGCCTTTCTGTCAAGATGAAAAATGACGCTCCTTTAGTTCTGATCTTTTTCGTTCCCATTATTTGACAGTTGAAACAGCAATAAAAACCTTAGTCGTTTGTCTGGACGTGAAGTGAGGAACCCTCCTGCTTTCTATTCCAACCTAAAGGATGCTCACTAGGAGCTATGTGAGCATGATATGGGTATTTTTTCATTCAACCTAGGTGGCATCACGGTTGCTTATATCTAGCAAGATCATAGACTTACCATAACTTCTTATCCATGCATTGCCAATATTCACAGATTTCCTTGCATGGACAAGGAACGACACAACACACAACAGCAAGGTGTCAACCTGACAAATGATGTCACATTGAAGTTTTACCCCTTCCAATAAAATGGGGTACAGCCATGTCTTGAAATGATTCAAGTTTCCAACATGGCATCCTGTGCCATCTTAGATAACCCTCTGTTACATTTACTTAAAATGGATATGGATTATTAGTGCTAACCTATACAGGAATAAAAACATACTATATTATTATGGTTCTATGGATCATTGGATCTAAGTGAAGAAGCGGTTCAAGTTAAAAAAACTCGACCAGGGAGGGAAAGACCGCCCTCCCGGTATAATGCCTGGGGCCGGCACTGAAGGCGCACACAACCCACTGATGGCTAAGAGGAGACCGACACATGGTCCCGGCCGAGAAAATCCCCGAACCCTGGCCCCCATCACTAGCGGCCCATCACCGCCCACTCCACAACGGCCCAGCCGGAGGGTGGCGCGCAGGAGTAACCCGGGAGGGGCACAACGAGGGGATTTTTTAAACCAAGCCAGAAATTCGCCCCCAAGGGGGATCAAACCCAGGACCTGGAGGTGCTACCCCAAAGCGGTTCAAGTTAGACCTGAGGAAATTGAGTGTCCACCCTGTGATCAACTAGCCTTAGTGCAGCTTAAGCCAAGAGCTTTGGTCAGACATGCTAGTTGGCTGGCCTAACTAGCCTTAGTGTTGTACCTGTCTACTTGAATCAATGTCAGCTGGCTCAATTGGAATCTGACAAAGACAAGCCTGCAAAGAGTTCCCAAAAGGTGGTGGTGGTCTCTAATTTGTTCCTAATTTTTCTTAGGTTCAAGAATTCCATTTCTTCGGCAACTTAAGAAGCCATCAAACAACATGCATGATTTAACAGTATTTAACTTAGGGAGTGTTTGGTTTCTAGGGGCTAATTTTTAGTCCCTCTATTTTATTCCATTTTAGTCCCTAAATTGCCAAATAAAGAAACTAAGGGTGTGTTTGATTTGGCTTTGGCTTTTGCCCCATAAAAGCCAAACCAAAGGGCTGAATCCAGGAAGCAGCTTTTTGTAAAAGCCAACTTTTTCGCAGTGCAAAACTGAAAGCACCTCTGGACCTGCTTTTAGTGGCTTTCAGATAGAACTGTGAAAACATATATGTTATGGGTTGTTATGGGCCTTAAGTTATTAGCTTGGTCATTAGGGTTAGGTTAGCCGCAGCTACTGTTCACGCATGGTTACTGTAGCGCGTGAACAGTGTCGGACAGATAGGGTTTGTTATGTTGCTTTGCTATTAAGTTAGGGTTACCTCTCTATATAAGGAGGGGCAAGGTGTTAGTAGAGACAAGCAAGAAGAATAGATCTGGTTTACTCCTAGGGCCTCCTACAGGACTATCTTGCGAGTGCATCGCAGTTCACAACAAATTGGTACCAGAGCCACTATGTGCGCATCGCCACCATGGCCGACGCGCACGGCGATCTTGTGACCTACTCCGCCAAGATGGACCTCATCCTCGAGCAACTCGTTGCCATCAATGCCCATCTGGATTCCCACGACGCTCGTCTGACCAAGCTCGAGCAGGCGTGGGTCGGCCCCTCTGCTTCTACCGCGGGCGGCCTGGGCGCGGGCGGAGGCAGCCGGATCGAGGACGATGGGATTGATGGGTTGCAACCCGAGGCACCCAAGGAGAAGGTGGAGGCGGCGTTCGGCGTTGAGGTGATCGTGCCACTGCTGCAACCCGCCTCCGTGCCCGTGGAGGTCCATGTGTGGCCCGACTATGGCTGTGCGCGAATCTGCTCGCCCAATCTGCAGCAATTGGCCGCCATGGTGGCCCAACCCGTAGAGGCGCTGCCGTGAGATAACCCTCC